>NC_061818.1:35847783-36179283 GCF_021462225.1 Girardinichthys multiradiatus | reverse complement strand
TTGGAGTTACCGAAGTTTACCGTTAACGATGTGCGTCGCATTGTGAGAGCATCAAGTACGCCACAGTGTAAACTTGAAAAGGGTTTCAAGTTCTATGTTTCATCCTACCTCTGCAATTTTGAAGGTAAGTCGCTAGCTAGCTAGCCTGAGATAGCTGCCTAGTGATGTGACTGTTGTTTATTGTCACGAACCAAACCATCCTGGTAGTAGAAATGCCTATTTTTTTTAACATGTTTGTATTTCTGATGGAAGTATCAGGTAAAAATACGGCTAAAGAGATAACAGTGAGGGCTCACTGCTTCAGATCTATGAGGAAGACACCAGCTGAGAGTAGGACTGGTTAAAATGAGACGTTCCAAGTTCTGTTCAACAGAACGTTCGAGGTTCTGTTGAACATGTTCAATATGAGTTCTACCCTTTTTGTCCTTGCTCTTACTTCACTGCATGTTCTAAATGTATTCTTTCCTTTCATCTTAACTTCTTTATTAACTTATAGCTTCTACACTTATACCTATTACCATATTCTGGTAACTCTTCCTGAAGCAGTAGAAGTAAAACCTGCACTGTTCCATTGCTGGTGGCACAAGAAACAATGAAAATCTGTAATTCTGTCACTCCTATGTGGAAACATCTCATCTGGAGTGAAAATGAAATTCAGATTTAAATGATATTTAGTTCATAGTTCCCACGTCTGTGTGTAAGTGATTCAAAACAGCACAAATGTTACATGAGACAGTAGACAAGTGAAATACACCACTAACAAGAGCACAGGGCAGATGTTGCTCCTATTGCCATTGCTGGAGACGGTCTTCTTTTCAAGATATTACATTTTGTCTCTGTTTTTCAGATGACATTACGTGATTCAACACCAGTTGTGCTGATTAGCAGCAACTGCTCTTGTGTAGCTGGTTGTGGAATCTGCAACCACTTAGTTGCATTGCTTTTCCAGACTGCTCATTATTCCCAATGTGGTCTGTCTGTTGACCCTCCTGTACTTTCATGCACACAGACAGAACAGAAGTGGCATAAACCACGTACTATGGTTTGTCTCATTTCATTATCTAACATTTGTATTACATTTTACAGTCACTTCACTAACACAGTGTTTTCAATACATAGGGGGTGAAGCCAGGACCTGTGGATGCCATGGTTGTCTTAAAGCCTAAACTAAACATTTAATAAGGAGCCTACAGTTTGTAGATAAATTTGTAGATTTGTTAGTAAAAATAAATGTTCTTGATCATCTGATGTTATTGCATCATTGCTGTTACCCTCTTCTCTTCAAAATCTTTCATTTTACCTCCTAGTGCTTCAGATGACATGTGATCTGCGCTTCAGTCAGTTGTGCTGGTAAACAGACTACAATGTGTAAAAATAAATGTCATCAACTGTTCTGTTATTTCAGATCTACACTTTACAAGGCCTACAGCGGTGAGTTCCCACACCCGGCCATCCTCAATCCTGGACCAGCCTATGCTGGAATGAAATCTGAATCTCTTCCCCTCATCTGCACTATGAACATCTCCGCTGACAAGACACTTGTGGACTCCATCTTTGGGAAGGTGCAAGCTGGTAGTGTACTGTCCTATCAACAACCACCACCTCCATCTGATTGTGTTGTCATACATGAGGATGCACCCCCATTCCCGAATGTGCCACTAGAAGGTTACCATTTAAACCCATCCGAATTTTCATTTGTGCCGACACATCAAGAACAGCTACACCTGACCTCACTTTCTGTGACCTGGTCACAGTCACACCTTATTGAGGAGGCAACAAGATGCCAAAGTGAGACACATGAGTGGCATTCACTTAGGAGAGAAAGAGTGACTGCCTCACATTTCAGAGAGGTGAGCCATGTTAGAGGTCCAGGAACTGCAGAAAGCCTGGCAGAAAGGATAATCCGAGGGACACGACAAAACGGCACACATGAAGAGGGGACTTGAAATGGAAACGGGGTCCTTAAAGGACTATGCAGTTTTGAAAAACCTGAACCTGACCAAGTGTGGGCTAGTGATCCATCCAGATGCATCTTGGCTGGGTGCGTCGCCTGATGGGCTTGTATATGACCCACTTGAGCGTCCATCATTTGGGCTCGTAGAAATGAAATGCCCAAATGCACAAAGCTATGTAGACTGCAAATTCCTCAAAGTGACACAAGGGCTACACAAATTGAAGGAGAGCCATGGTCATTATTGACAAGTCCAGGACCAGTTATTGATCACTGGTATGCAGTGGTGCGATTTTGTTATCTGCGCCCATAATGACGTCTTTGTGCAGCAGATATACAGAGATAACACTGTATTAGAGGAGTTGAAAAAGAGGTGTGACACGTTTTTCTTTAACACTTACCTGCCAAAATACCTCTTCATGCCCATGTAATAGAAAATTATAATAAAGATATGAACTCATGAACGATTAAAAAACATTTCACATTTTATTCTGACAATAATATTACTACTGTATTCATTTCATTTTTACATATTCAGTGAAAGTACAAAAAATACATAGTGTTGTATAATGTAATCTCAATTTTAACATTAAAGTAAAAGCACTTCATACATTTAATGAAATTCCAATGTATCTTAACACAAACTACAGGTCCTTCTCAAAATATTAGCATATTGTGATAAAGTTCCTTAATGAAAATTTAACATTCATATATTTTAGATTCATTGCACACTAATTGAAATATTTCAGGTCTTTTATTGTCTTAATACGGATGATTGTGGCATACAGCTCATGAAAACCCAAAATTCCTATCTCACAAAATTAGCATATTTCATCCGACCAATAAAAGAAAAGTGTTTTTAATACAAAAAACGTCAACCTTCAAATAATCATGTACAGTTATGCACTCAATACTTGGTCGGGAATCCTTTTGCAGAAATGACTGCTTCAATGCGGCGTGGCATGGAGGCAATCAGCCTGTGGCACTGCTGAGGTCTTATGGAGGTCCAGGATGCTTCGATAGCGGCCTTTAGCTCATACAGAGTGTTGGGTCTTGAGTCTCTCAACGTTCTCTTCACAATATCCCACAGATTCTCTATGGGGTTCAGGTCAGGAGAGTTGGCAGGCCAATTGAGCACAGTGATACCATGGTCAGTAAACCATTTACCAGTGGTTTTGGCACTGTGATCAGGTGCCAGGTGGTGCTGAAAAATGTAATCTTCATCTCCATAAAGCTTTTCAGCAGATGGAAGCATGAAGTGCTCCAAAATCTCCTGATAGCTAGCTGCATTGACCCTGCCCTTGATAAAACACAGTGGACCAACACCAGCAGCTGACACGGCACCCCAGACCATCACTGACTGTGGGTACTTGACACTGGACTTCTGGCATTTTGGCATTTCCTTCTCCCCAGTCTTCCTCCAGACTCTGGCACCTTGATTTCTGAATGACATGCAGAATTTGCTTTCATCCGAAAAAAGTACTTTGGACCACTGAGCAACAGTCCAGTGCTGCTTCTCTGTAGCCCAGGTCTGGGGAATGCGGCACCTGTAGCCCATTTCCTGCACACGCCTGTGCACGGTGGCTCTGGATGTTTCTACTCCAGACTCAGTCCACTGCTTCCGCAGGTCCCCCAAGGTCTGGAATCGGCCCTTCTCCACAATCTTCCTCAGGGTCCGGTCACCTCTTCTCGTTGTGCAGCGTTTTCTGCCACACTTTTTCCTTCCCACAGACTTCCCACTGAGGTGCCTTGATACAGCACTCTGGGAACAGCCTATTCGTTCAGAAATTTATTTCTGTGTCTTACCCTCTTGCTTGAGGGTGTCAATAGTGGCCTTCTGGACAGCAGTCAGGTCGGCAGTCTTACCCATGATTGGGGTTTTGAGTGATGAACCGGGCTGGGAGTTTTAAAGGCCTCAGGAATCTTTTGCAGGTGTTTAGAGTTAACTCGTTGATTCAGATGATTAGGTTCATAGCTCGTTTAGAGACCCTTTTAATGATATGCTAATTTTGTGAGATAGGAATTTTGGGTTTTCATGAGCTGTATGCCAAAATCATCCGTATTAAGACAATAAAAGACCTGAAATATTTCAGTTAGTGTGCAATGAATCTAAAATATATGAATGTTAAATTTTCATCATTACATTATAAAAAATAATGAACTTTATCACAATATGCTAATATTTTGAGAAGGACCTGTATATTTACAGTGCAGTGCATGACCTAAAGGGATCTTTTTGATGTTAGAGATGCAAGTCTCTACACAGATAAGAACTATACACATTATTTTATCATCTTTCTAATCCTGGATTGAGATTAGCAATTGCTTGCCCAGGCTTTCACCAAGGGACCATTTTGATAATTCACCAAAAGACAGGCAACAGCAAAAAGTTGATTTATGCTGCCTGTGATTGAAAGAGGAATCACTGTGCTGAATATTTTATGTTCTTTGACTCTGTGAATCACACGCTCTACATGGACTCTCAGTCTTGCAATAGACTGTGTCTTTCTGATCTCTGACCTAGACAGTTGAGCTCTCTTCGACAGAAACGTGGGTATATGGACTTTGCATGGTACACAGTCTTCCACAAGGAAACCCTTGTCCACCATGATAGCCATAGATGGTTTAAGGAGGGCCACAATGCCAGACTGCTTTAAGATCTCTTTATCACCGGTGGCACCTTGATAAAGAGATGACACAAAGGTCACTGCACCATGAGGGGCTATCCCAATCAACCCTTTGAATGTGCAGTGTGATTTATAAGTGGAAAACACCTCGCTCTGGAGGAGAAGGGAGTTTGGGGTTTGACATCGCAGTTCTGTGCAATCTAAAATGACTTGAGTGTCAGCGTAGTCCTGAAACACTTCTGGGAGGTGAGCTTTCACAGTGTCTTCATCTAGCCAAATATTCACAGCTCCCAATACAGTATAAAGGAAGTTGGCCCAGGTGTTAACAATGCGACTCACAGTTGACTGATGTATTCTAAATCTGTGGGCCAAATCCTTTTGCATCAGTCCCAATGACAGGTAGTTCATGAACAGGAAGAACTCATCAATTGGTTGAAGGACCTGGAAAAAAACAAAAGTTACCCTTTGGCAGGAAATGCATTATGACCAGTAAAATAAAATGTTCAAAAAATGTCACCAACAAATTATTATTTAGCTCATGTTGAGTGTGAAATCCTAGTAAAACAAATTCCACTAACATTTTCTTGTTATTTAGGTTATTGTTAACTAAATAATGCAAATGTGTTAGTGACATTTTTTTTTTACACTTGGCAACCCATATATGATAATCAAAAATCTTTCTGATGTAAGACGAGGCAAGTTTATTTATATAGTAACAAGACAATGTGCTTTACATGAATAAAACAATAGAAAAACAAACGGGCAATGCAGTGGCATAGTAAGAAAACAATAGGTATTAAAGGTCGTAAAATGATTGATAAAAATGAATAATAAAGTGATCAAATGATAAAAAAAATAAAATGATTCATAAACTAAGGGGAAAAAACAATGCTTTGTAAGGACAACAGAAAAACATTTACCGTTGCACTGGCAGAGTGAGGGACTTGATCAGTCTTTGTGACGCTCTGTGCCCTTGTAACTCGTATAATATTGAGGGCGGCTGGTTCTATTTGCTTCCAAAAACCCATCAGATGGGCATGACTTGCAAATCTGTGAAACATATAATATATATTGATCAGGCTAATTCATTCACATCTTATTTCAGACCCCAGAGAAGGCCCATTCAATACTTATACATATACTATCTCCTCACATTGTCTTGTGTCTCTCATCTAATGTATTGCACATCTGGATTAATATCACTGAGCTGTAGACAGATGTTCTAACTTGCCTGGTTGAAATTACAGTCAGTAATCACCAGTCATAACTCAGATCATCTCTGATAACCAAAACAAGGTTGACATAATTCCCAGCAATACTCACTGATTTGTAAATATGTAGTCATTTGATCTTAATTGTCATCTCTATTATCCAACTCTAGGACATTTAAGAACTATAGTCAGTATAGTCCACCCAGATAATGTTATTTTTACTGCTCTTCATGTAATAGCTCTGCTGATCTATGGTTCTAACTCACACACTGTGGATATTTTAATTACCTGGTAAAGAATCGTATGTCCTCATCAGACGCAGAAAACCTCTCCAAACAGAACTTGCTGCTGACGGTCAAGTCCTCTATCTGTTTTCGGAGCTTTGAGATCTCCTCGCGTAGCTCTTTGTTTTCGTTGAGGGAGAGATGAAGGGCAGCGGGCTCAGTACTGGCGCAGTAGTCATGTTCGTGACAGGACCCGGGGTCATCTTCATCAGGGTGAGTCTGCATCACTGTTAGATCGGTGTTCGGTGGACGCTCTGTTCTTTCCCATACTCCAAGTCGTGGTGTTGGAATATTATAGTTATTCCAATGAAAAAGCACAGGAACAGCTCCAGGTTGCTGTCGTCGACGTCCAGCAGGAGTGGGAGGCTCGATCAGATCAGCAGTAACAAAATGTCGTGAGCACACTCGGGAAGTATTGGTGACGATAAAATGATCTCTCCTGATCTTAACAGCCCGTTGCTTCTGTAATTCGGAGTCCTTTGGAAAGGTGTGAAAGCTCAGGTAAGAATTGGACTTCGTTGATGCAGTGCAGAATGGCACACAGCAGCGGTGGTTGGACCTGCTGTCCGTACGTTGTTGAAACGACAATTTTGCCCGTTTGCATGTCATGTTTAGGACATGTAAATGGACAGGTGATGAGTAGAAGAGACTCACATATAAATAACAAAAAGATTTACAAGAGCGGTGAGGTGACTAGCTAGCACAGCGGGCGCTTTCAGCGACTACCGGATGTTAACAACCATCCTGATTTTTTAGAGGAAATTACGTCACGTTCCTACGTGCACATAGGGTAACTGGTTGAAGTGGATATTATTTAGGGGCATCAAAGTAAATAGGGGCTGAATACAAATGCACGCCACGCTTTTCAAAATTTTATTAGTAAAAACTTTGAAAACCATGTATAATTTCCTTCTTCTTCACAATGATGAACTAGTTTGTGTTAGTCTATCGCATAAATCCCCAATAAAACACATTAAAGCTTATGGTTCCAACATGAAATAAATCTGAAAAACTTCAATGGGTTTGAATATTTTTGCAAGGCAATGTAATTATTTACATAAATGTATTTTACCCTTTCATGGTCCTCTGCTTCCCCTGTTGATCTGGCAAACAGGAAACTGGACTAAAAGTCAGAGAAAAGAAATCCTATAAGAACGTTGATGCAATGGGCTTAATGTCTGTAAAAAATACGATTTTTAGTAGATGTTTTCACACCATCGGATCTTTTTCACCGGAGTCGAATTGTCCTGTGTTGTCACCCTCTTCACAACTGCTGTTGAAGTCTCTCTGGAGTTTAGAAGGAAACAGAAGGATGACTAATCTTTCTGTCTAAACTTTAATAAGCTGTTTATGAACATATCTTACCATTTCTTTATCTCCACTGTGAAGAGTTGTTCCGGATGACACCCAGTCGTCCTTTGAAGGTTTTGTATCAGATGAGTTAGAATCTGCATTCCCAGCTTTCCCTCGGACCTTGCTCATGTGCTTCGGCTGCATCTCAACACGAAGACAGAATTACTCTCCATTCTGAAGCAAATCAAAGTTTTCATATGTTTTAACTTTACCTCATCAGAAGCTCCATCTTTGTCACTAGCAGGTCCAGCAGAATCAGCCTAAGAAACAAAAAGACCAAATCAAAGTCTTTTATGATAACTTTACTACTGGCACTAAATTAACATTAAACTGGAGTACATTTATTCAATGGAGAAAATAATCTCAGTTTTTAACAAAGTAAAATAATTAAATTCCTTAATTATTAAGGAATATTTATTGGTACGATTAACAATCCCTTTAAAATAACTGTAAACCAGTTAATGCATTAATTACACAGTTGTTTTTTTAAGCGGATCAGAGTTTCTAAGAATTTCTAATTTGTAAAACACAACATTCTGTTTCCTTGGGGTGTAAATCCTACATAAAACAGAGGCCTATTCCTTAAGCCAATGAGCCAAGTTTATCTTTCCATGGTGCACAGTGAAGAGAAAGGAGGTAAAGAATCTTGGGGTCAAAAGGGCTCCATAACAACCAGACATGATCTACATGCCAACGAGATGTGTGGGAGTGATGCCAGATCACAAACGTAAACAGGTGGCGTTTGCTAAACTAAACCGAGACTGAGCTTTACAGCAACAAATATTCTCGGTAAATAAAGGGTGAAAATGTGGAAAAGCCTCTAACGCCCACTGTTAGGTACAGTGAAAATACTGAGAGATTTTAAATGATAACTTCGTGGCCACTGCCAAACAACTCAAATTCATCATTGGGACTTTTACCATGATAAAAGATCTGAAACATTAGACACAATCAACACAAAAATGGTTTACCACACACAAAATCAACTCTTATAGGAGTCTGTCTCCAGACTTTGTGTGACTGGGACAGCTATAGATGTTTCTCTGGTTCAACACACATAAAACCAACTCAATACAGACTTCTCCTAAAGGTCAAAGGCTTACGAGCTTCAGATCAGCTGTGATTGAGCAGGAACAAGTGTAAGACATGCTGGACAACAGCCCATGAGGATTGGAGTTTAACACCCCTGATCTAGAGGGATTGTGCAATGAGGAATGGTCAAAGATCCCTCTGTCTCTGTACCCAAACCTTGTAAAATGTTAGAAATGAAAACTCAGTGCTGTGCCATCAGCTAAAGGGAAATGCAGAAAGGATTAACAGCAGGACAGGCAGTGTAACACTGGTGAATTCGTTAAAAATACATTTCCTCATGTTTCTTCCCTTCCAATAAAGAAAAGTACTGCCAGGAAAAATGTTTCCTTATTTACTTTCTATCAAGAAACAACAGACACTCAGATTTTTTTAAAGAGACACAATCAAATTTGACTTGCAAGGAGCCCAGGCCAAATACAATCTGCACAGGGTGAGTCGTCTCAAGCTGGACTTCCTAACACAGGGAATGCATCTCCACATATCTGCAGTACCCTGCCTCCACATTCTTTAGTTTTACAAGCTATTAACTTTGCAGTTTATGATCGCAGTGCTCTCCGCCTCGGATCGTGGATGAGATAACCTCTAGCGGTTAACACTGTTCAGAATGTCAGCTTTGCAGTCAGTCTTGAAGGCCACAGCATTCCTGTGAGAGCTAACATCTGCACAGAAGTTCAAACTGAGGTAACCAATGCTGTAAAATTACAAAGAATAAAAGGATATTAACATAATCACATTTTTTTCTAACATACTCCAATAAAAAAGGGACTTTCTCCAATTTGTCGTGGTAGGTTATCCTGCTGCAATACATTAATAATTTATTTAAAAGGTTTCTAATACTTAGAAGAGCTTAGAAAAAAATGACAAAATCTTATATAAAGGAGCCGAATAATAAAAAAAAAAAAGACTCTGTTTAAGCTGTTTAATCCTTCCCCTCACCTCATACAGCATTCCCCTATGTGTCCTCTCTCCATCCCTCCTTGTCCGCGACAGCGTGGCTACAGTGTTGAACCGTTTCCATTTGATGATAATGTTTCTGACTGTGGAATGAGGAATCTGTAAAGTCTTTGAGATTCATTTGTAGCCCTTCCCGGCGTTGTGCAGCGCAACAATTTCTGATCTGATACCGACCGGGATCTCGTTTCCGCGGGGCATCTTCCTTATATTTGGTGAAAATCAGCAATTATTTAAATTAACCATTTTTCTTTTATATTTTATTGTTTTTGTAAGCAAAAAGGGAGCGCTGTGTCTTTTTCACTTCCTGTCTACAACGGAAGTGCGATTTTACAACTCTGACTACGCCGTTTTTTGTTTTGTTTTTTACACAGAAAAAACAATCAGTTCATTTATTTTTTATAAGATCAAAAGCCGAAATAAGAATAAATCAACAGATATCCGAGTGGTGACAGAAATGTTGCATTCATTTCCCCTCGGAAATCGGAACTTTGAGCCAGGAATTGGGTCACATCCGGGTCGAGCGCGGAAAGCCTGTCCTATTATTGGGCAAACCGATATAAGCAAAACAAGCTTTGAAAGTGTCTCCGTTTCATGCGTTCAAGTACAACCTAAACACGTCCATAGCATTGTGTTCTTTAGATTCCGTGAAGTTAAAGACCATAAGAAGGCATTATGAGCAGTTTATTCCTGCAAACGTTGCTACGTTTTAGGAGCAGCAGCCACATTAAAGTTGAACATGGATTTAACAGGAACCTACGTCTTTCCAAGTTCAAATCCCGAGTTCAGGAGGGTGCTCCAGCCAAAGTTTAAAACATAACTCTGATATTGCAAATTCTGAGTAAACATTAAATACAGCAACACATTGAATGCTAAAAATGTAACAAAGGATCATCCAAGTGGTTGATTTACTTCACTAAATATCAGAAGGATGGATGCGTGGCTGGACAGTAAAAAGAAATGGATGCTAGAAAGGGAAGAGATGGGTGGAAAATTGTTGGATAGATAAACAAATGCACTGATGAAAGAGATGGATTATAGCTAGAGATGCATACTAAATACTGATGGGAGAATGATTGCTAAGAAGTGAATGTATGATAACTAGAGATGGACGGATGAAGGTTAGCTAAAGATGGATGGATGCTAGATAGAGTGCAATGGATGATTGTTAGGAAGATCTGGTTGGATGATAGATATGGTTGGTTGGATGGATGCTGGATAAAGATGAATGAATGGAAGGATGAAAAGATGGAAGGGTGGGTAGGCGACAGGTAGATAGAGATATATGAATAAAGGGTTAAATTTACAGCACCTCATTTACTGCCTTTTGTGTAAAATGCCAGTTTGTTACAGCAGCATAATATCACAATGAAAAAGAAAAAAAATCAAACATTTAATCCGATCACATATTTTCAGTAGGATGCAATTTGCGGGTTTCCTTAGATGGAAAACTTTTCAATCAAACTGAATAATAATCTGAATTTGACTGCCATGTGTGATGAATAGGGTCAGCTGGATTGTATGTACTTGACTTGGAATCTGTATGATTTTATAAAAATTGGTAAGTACCTTGAGATGATATGTGTTGAGAACTGCGCTATGAAAACAAACAGAATTGAATTGAATCGGGAGCAGAAGGATGAAAACCATCTGTGAATGCAAGCCTCTTTAACCGCAGCGATTTCCTTTGTTTGGACGGTCAGGGCAGATAAAAACGCTCCAGCTTTCCCTTAAATCATCCTCACCTCATCCAGCTTTTCTTTCCGTTTCCTCCTAGGATTCCCCTTCGTGGGTCTTCCACTCCGCGGTAGCGTGGCCACGGTGTTAAACCGTTTCCACTTAATGATAATGCTCCTCACCGTGGAAAGAGGAATCTCCAAAGTCTTTGAAATGAACTTGTAGCCCTTCCCAGCTTTGTGTAGATCAACAGCTCTCGACCTGATACCTTCTGGAATCTCGCTTCCACGGGGCATTTTGTCCGATAACTGATGAAATCCGAAAATATTTATAACTGCAACTTTCCCCCCCCCTTTTTTTTTTTTTTTACTTCTTGCTAGCAACAAGGAGGTGCTCCGTTGGACCCGTTGCTTCCACTTCCGGTCTGCACCGGAAGTAGGATTTTACTTTTGTTTTTTTTTTTTTTCCTCACAGGCCTTTTCAAAGAAATTATTGTGTTTTTGTTTTTTTAAATTCAACAATGAAACGCAAGAGGTGGAACGATGAATATACATACGTCTGAGGGATACGCACCAAAAAGCATCTGAAAAACCCGCTGAACCTGGAAAGTCGGAAGTTTTTTTTTTTTTGCTTAACTTTATTAGTAATCACAAATAACAAAAAAGGAGACAAGAGATTGTAATAAACAAAAAGAAAACATAAGCCATTTTAAGGCTGTTTTAAACCAAATTAATTTTATATTAACAATTGGCAAGAAAAAAAAAATTAAATGCTCTAGTATTTGTAATTTTTCTTGATGGGATGTTTTTAACAAAGTGTGATAATAAATACAAAATACAGTAATTTTCAGAAATATTCAAACTAATTTCTTTCTGTAAATTAATTTTTGATAATAAAATGTGGCCAAAAAGGTTCTAGATAACAATGCACACACTTATTCACACCTAAGTGCAATTTAGAGAGCCCAATTAACCTAACTGTGTGAATGAGTGTGGGCATGGTTGTTTGTCCTGTATGTCTCTGTGTTGCCCTGCGATGGACTGGCGACCTGTCCAGGGTGGACCCTGCCTCTCACTTGTAGACTGCTGGAGATGGGCACGAGCTCCCCCGTGACCCACTATGGAATAAGCGGTATAGTGAATGACTGAATGTTCTAGTTAATTTAGGGATTGGACATATTAATGAAATACATCAAATATTAATTGGTATACCTCCTCCAAGTTGTTAGCATTAGCCATTTTCAGCAGGAAAATTCTATGTTTGAATCCTAGATTGGGGCTATTTTTGTAGAGTTTGCATGTCTCTCGGTACTCTGGCTTCCAATCGGTCCAGAATCCCGCATGTTGGGTCACTCTGAATTAGCGTATGTGCTTTGTCGTTTATCCTGGGTGCCTTTCTGTTGCCCTGTAAAGAAATGGCAACCTGTCCTCTCACTGAAGAACTGCTTAAGATAGGCATTATGAACTCTGACCAGCTTCCTTGTCCCTGCTGAAGAAAAGCCACCCCACAGCATGATCCTGCCACCATTTGTGACAGTACCGTTTTTTTAGGGTGTTATGTGATGTTAGTTTTCTGCTATATGGGCCAAGAAGTTCCATTTTGATCTCCGACCGGACCACATTGGCCCATGTTTTCCGAACCTCCCACGTGGCATGTGACAAACTAAAAACCTTTAAAGACTTGCTTACAAGAATGCTTTTCGTCTTGCCAACCTTCAATACAGGCCAGATCTGTAGCGTGAACAACTACGTTGTTCTGTCAAAACATTATTCCACCCGAGCTGTTGATCTTAGCAATTCCTTGAGTCACTAGGGGCTTCTAAGCTACTTCTCTGATTGCTGCTCTTCTTGCCATGGTTTTTTTTTTTTTGGCACAAGTGACCTTTTTTGACAGTTACCAGACAGGAAATAGGCTGAGAGAGAAGACTTGCAGCAAAGGTCTCAAGGTCAGGAATCAAACCCAGGACGGGTGCAGCGAGGAGTATAACCTCTGTATATGGGACGCTAGCTCTTCTGCTACACCACACAACGCCTCTGGAGGTTTTAAATTAAAGATTTATTTCTGATATCACACAGACAATACTGCATGAATAAAATATTCACTGAAACTCGGGATGCCTGAACATACATGCACTAAAAACTGGTGTGTTTAAATCCTTAATCTAATATAGACCACAGAGATGAACACACAGCACAACATGTCATGATCAACAAGCTGGTTCGTCTTAATTCGTAAACATGTAAATTATTTCTTTCCAAATTCACTTAAACACATGTGCCTCTATGTGTGTGTATGTGCCGTGAAGCTGTCTGTGGGTGCTGCTTTAAGTGTGTGAGGGTAGATTTTGAGGCGGTTCTCCAGGCAGATTGTTTTTGGCTTCTGCAGGGGCGTTGATCTCTGTAAGGTGAAGAAGAATGAGAATCGGTTATTAAGATCCCAAGTTCACAGAACAAACCAAATCTGCTGGAAGGGTCTCACTCATGAGGTTCACCTTCAGGTTTCTGTGTTTGTGGTTGAAACTGTAGCTCTCCATTAGGACCCGCAGGAGGCTGACCATTGCCTGCTGCCTGCTGCTCTCTCTGCCTCTGAGACATTTCTAAAACTGCCTGAAATTAGAAAAAAACATTGTTAATGCTGATTCCTGACTCCCGTACAAGTTCTTTATCTTTTTGAAACATTTACCTGTTGATACTCTCTTTTCTGAGCCTCCAGGGCTTTGCCTCTCTCCCTCAGCAGATCCTGCTCCTGACGAAGATTCTCCGCTTTCCTCTTCAGCTCCTCCTCCTTGTCCCTGAGCTCGACTTCAAATCGCTGGAGCTCTTCCTCGGTGTACAACGGTTTAGCGTCCAGTGTCTATGAAAAAACAAGGAAATGCCATATACACAACAAGATCTCTACAAAACATAGAGGTTTATGTGGGTTCAGAAAATAAAACTGGCAAATATTAATATGGGTGGTCTAAATCATGATAAACATTAGCAATGATGGTCATTTCTGTCTTTTAACCGCCCTTTAAACATTCTGACAGAAAGCCTAAATTTTATGTGCACTAGTTACATGCTGTTTAACATAAGTTGGGGGCTTGTCTGGGATCTTTAAAAAGTGGGGCGCCGATTGAAACTGATTGATTTAGTACAGTATGTTAAGACTAGAACACATACATATCTTGGTAGGGTTCCAGTTGCAAGTGATTGAAAGGTAAGGACAAGTAAAACAGAAGACATTTCATTTAATAAGAGGTAGTGGGACAAAAGGTTTTTACATAGAGTAAAAAGAAAGTACATTCCCTTTAAATTCTAGAGTTACATATATCGTACATATTGAGGGTTTTTTCGGGATGTACATTGTGTCCTGTAAATGTCCCCAGGACATTGTTCCAGAAGTGTTGGAGTTTATTCAGAAGCAACTTTGCAAAGCTAAGTCGTGCAAGTATGCTCCATAGATTTTTCCTAATAGGTATTAACTCAGGCATTAAACGTGCTAATTAAGGCCTGTAGAGTCAAGGATGGAACTCTTTAGTTTTTGTCGTTTCCTGGAGCATTTTGCAGTCTGATCATGCGGTGAATTTGCTGCGCCTGAGACTCCTGTTTGGCAACAGTCTTAAATGACCGACCAATGAGTGGATGGATAGATGTAGACTACATGATAAAACAGGTCTGGAATCACAAACACATTTTCAAACTCCATTTTCTTTTTCCATACTTATCCAGACCTGGGAAATAACAATCAAAATCCAGGGTTTTCCAGACAATGTAGCAACCCTGGTTAAATCTTCAGACTGTTCAGAAATGATCTTTCATACCCTTACTAATTTGACACAAAGCCATGGCTGCTTTTCTCAGGTTGTTGCTGATTTCTTTCCACTCTGGCATTGGGTTTACTTACACCTGCACATGCCAGAGCAGAAAACACTGTAGTCCACACTGAAGATCACCAGTTAATAAAAAGCAGCTGGTGGAAAAGTTTCTTGTAATTTACGTGGAAAGAGCAAGGGTGCAATTACTTTTTATTGTTGTGAAAAAAAATCCTAGTTTACAAAGAAAGACAGATGATCGTCACTTAGTCAGCTTTTATTAATCTTGTGAGATAAGAACATTCACAGAGCAAGCCTGTGTGCTCTGACCAGACAGGATGCACAGCCCTCTGATATCAGACACCACATTCTTCAGATGGGCTCAGGCTGACCTTTGCTGCATAACTTTCACAGAAACTCTGGGTGAGAATAACAGGACCTTGAACCATAACAGTGTCTATCAGTGTCTTGGTCGCGGTTCCTCCCTAAACTGTCCAACAACCTAATCTGAATACATACGCAGCTTTGTAAACATAACTCCGGTCTGCAGCTGAACGTAAAAGGGCCTGAATAGTTTCATTATGTCATCATACGATAAAACAACACTACTTAAAGCTACTGTCTCAATTTTTTTTAAATCACATTTACACGTGGTTTTTCCACTTTAGTTTGGTTTACCTAATAAATACTGACAGTGTGGAATTTGTTAGATTTAAATCATCTCAGAAGCAGACACAAACTAGATCTGCTCATTTATGTCACACAAAACTAGACTCAAAATGGTCAAAACTAGATGCTGCCTTTCAAAACCCACCTCTAATAACCAGACCTTTGTTATATCAGAAATATTCATCTCATACCTTAAAGCAACATGACTTAAACACACCATCATTTCTCAGAGCAATTTATAATAAACTGTATTCAGAACAGCAACAAGTCTGACTTAAATTAGCAGTTTAACATCTCCATCTACAGGAGGTGAACCAGAAACCCTCCAGAAACAATCCACCCACCTCCCCGAACATTCAAACCACCTTGGAGCCCCTTACCTCCCATTCTTTGGGATTACTGAACTCCTTCTTCTCTGTGGATTTGAGGAACTCCTCCAGACTGACGAGCCGATCTTTGTTTAAATCGACCTTTAAACACAAGGAGAATATCTGCATCAGTCAAAGCAAAACGAGGGAAAATGAGCATAAGCAAAGCAGATGAATAAGACGCACATTTTTCATAACATGCTCCCTCATCCTCAGCCGTTCTTCCTCCATCTCCATCATGTCATCCTCCTCATTCTTTGGGTCATAGACCTTCTCCAGCTAGATATTAGAAGATGTGAACAGGCACATTTCTAAATAGATAATTATTGGATTGGCAAACAAACTGAAGGATTACAAACCTCTTTGGTGAAGAGAGCCTCTAATTCCTGCTCATCTAAAACCCCATCTTCATTTGTATCTAAGTGAAGCAGAGTGGATATAGTAGCATTTATCAGACTGAATTTAACAGCATTAATTAAAAAAGAGCGGAAGTTAAAACTACCATGTAGTTTGAAGAAAGTTTTAGCGTTGAACTCCTGAGGATCTAATCCATCTGTCTCCTCCCAGACTTCCCGCAGCTGAGCAACGCTGCCCTGATTGTTGGAAAATTTAGAATTAATCAAAACATCATCTTGTAAATAAACGGCTAAAGATGGAGGTATCTGTCTCTTACCGGAGCGTTGACTTTAGGATGCTGGCGATGTTTCTCCTTCAGCTCCTGCATTCTTTTCTCCTCCTTCTCCCTCTTCTCCTGATCCAGGCCCTTCAGATACTCCCGCCTCTCGTGCTCCTTCAGCATCTCGTAGCGCTTGAACTCCTCGTGCCTCTCTGCATCGTAGTTCTCCAAGTCCTTAGTGGCCTGAATGAGGAAACAGTAAGACAGAACAGAGGTCAGATACGCCTAACAGAGAACAAGAATGCATGAAGTCACTGCTGCAGCGTCTTACGGTTGAGATGAGCAGCTCGAGGTCTTTGGCCTCAAAGGTGTTTTGGTTGTGCGGATCCAGGTGTTCGAACTGCTTTAGTAAAGATGTGTGGTCCATCTGAAGACCTGCACGATATTCATGTATCACAAAGTGCACCTAAATGGAGTTCTGTACATGCAAACATCCACGACTCATTTTACTAATACTAACCCTGCTAGTAATGTACTGATAAGGGCTGCATGACATGGCGATAATATTGATAAATATTGCAAAGAGGAATCCACATTTTTCTCTCTCCTCTGTTATTAACGGGCCTCAGACCATCTCTATGACCTTTAGGATCTCAAGCACAATCACCTATCAGGTGTGAGCATCTGCTCTCAGCAATACCTGCCTGAACTGTTGATGCAAGGCCGAATGGATCCATGCTTTCCTGTTTATGCACATCATCTAAATCTTGCAGCTGAAAGTCCTCGGACCAGAAGATGTTTTTCTAGCATGTTATTGTCCAGTTTTGGTGAGCCAGTGTGAATTTGCCTCCGGTTTGTGTTCTTAAATATTGAAAGCAGCAGGGGTCTTCTGGAGCTGGAGCTCATCTGCTTCAAGGTTTTCTCTGTTCATGTAAGCTACTTTTGATTTATATCATCCTGAACCAGTGAGCCCAATCTCTGCATCGCAAATGCATCCTGCTGTATATTTTCTCTTTTTCAGACCATACTCTGTAAACCAGAGAGACGGTTGTGAGTTACAATCCCAGTAGGTCGGCAGTTTCTAAAACACTCAGATCAGTTCCTGTGGCACCAAAAACCACGAAGTGTTCAAAGTCTCTTAAATTAGCCTTATATTCCCGTTCTGATGTTTACTTTGAACTTCAGCACGTCACGCGTACCACGCCTAGATGCCTAAATGCATTAAATTGCTGCCATTTGATTGACTGATGCATAATTTTATGCTAAGCAGTTGAACAGGTGTACCTAATTAAGTGGTTGGTGAGTGTATTAAGTATAAGTATTAATAGATACAGTATATCTTTCAAACTCCTGAAACCTAAGATGCTGAAACTAGATTTGGCTGATTGTCTCCATGAGCCATTCAAGTTAAAGGTCATATTCATGCCTTTTAAGTGCTGTAAATATATCACCAAATAAAACACTTGGTCAAAAGGACTGCCTTCATTTCTTAGTTGTGGTTTTCAGTCATAAAGCGATGGCCAAAAGCAGTGGTGTCCAGTTCCGGCCCTGGCGTCCTGCATGTAGAGCCCTGAAAATGGTGCAATTCTCCTGCCACGCCACTAGTTGGCGGTATGTTCTTTGAAACTCAAAAACATGTACAAACACTTCCTGCTTACAGAACAGGGAGAAAATGAGTTGGATAACTGTTGTTAGAGTCAGCAGCCCAATTACCTACTCTGCAACCTGCGATTGTTATTGTTGATATCTTCATCTTCTGTGGGTTTTAAACTGGACGGCAGCATTAATGCTGTGCGCGTACGATATAATTCCAGTCATACTGCACCTGAGCCAACACTTCCCTATAAAATAGATTACATTTTACCCGTCTCCACGACAACGGAAACCGGGACGTTTTCAAACCATTACACTCTGGAAGCTGTTCTCAAACTGTGCCATTTTCTGAGAAAATGTGCACCGTTGTCATGTAAACGAACAGTAGAAGTGCAACCTAAGCAGAAAACGTTGTGCCAACAGGACCCTAGATCCATTCCTGCTCCAGCACAAGCAATCCAAACGTTTAACCCCTCCCCCCAAACATGTCACTATGTTCTGCAGAGGCCTTTTAATGACCCACTGATTTAAACCAGATGCTCTGCAGCAGGGACACATTTAGAACCCATCCGCTCCAGAATCCTTTGAGAGAGGAGATCTTAAAGGTTTCAACTGAAGAACATCAGCACTATCTGCTTGTACAAAAGAGAACAAGTAACATAAAGTGATCTGTCCAAGAAGGTGACAAACTGAAACCGCAGATTAAACAAACATGATTTTTCACAGCACACAGTAATATACTGACTTAAACACACTACGGGTCAAAAGTCAGGACACACTATTGTCATTCAATGGCGTTAGCGTCTTTTATTACTTCCTACATTACATATATATAGTGAAGACATCAAACCTATGAAGCAAAAGTATACAGAATTATGTAGCAGACAAAATTGTGAAATAACTCAAAACATCTTTTATATTTTAAATTCCTCAAAACAGCCCCCCTTGATTACCTCGATGAGACTCATTCAAGATTGGCTTTCCAACAGGACTTCCAACAGGACTTCCCAGAGGTAGGAATAAAAATAAAGACAAACCACTGAATCAGAAGGGGTGTCCAAACTTTTGAATGGTAGTGTATTTTTTTATTCCCCTTCACCCTGCTTTTTTAACACCAGGGGTCTGCAGATCTGAAGCTGCATGGTCCCTCCATGGATGCCCTTTTTGTGAAAGCAGAAGCATAGCATTTTTTCTATGCGGTTTGGTTCAATATCTTCATAGAAACTAGGGGTGCACCGATTGCAGTTACAATACACCTTCAATGTTCTAGTCTTAATTTAATGAAAAACATGGTTAGTGTTGGATGGGTGCAAAAACTTGTTATCACTCATGTAAAAACTTTGTGTTGCAAGGCACCTGCACTATGCCTTCCTCCCTGTGTGTGTGAGATCATTGTTATCTCTGTGTGAACCAGCCTCCTTTCCGTCTCACACACATACACCCTGTCTGAACTGTCTGTTGAACTGTGTATATAAATAAAGAGATAGGGTGTCAAAAACTTTGTAGTTTCACTGCAAAGTGGGCTACCCTTGTCACAAGTAACTCTGACTGTATTGTTCTGTTGGATGGGTGCAAAAACTTGTTATCACTCATGTAAAAACCTTGGGTTGGAAGGCACCTGCACTATGCCTTCTTCCCTGTGTGTGTGAGATCATTGTTATCTCTGTGTGAACCAGCCTCCTTTCCGTCTCACACACATACACCCTGTCTGAACTGTCTGTTGAACTGTGTATATAAATAAAGAGATAGGGTGTCAAAACTTTGTAGTTTCACTGCAAAGTGGGCTACCCTTGTCACAAGTAACTCTGACTGTATCGTTCTTACCTCTGAGTTGACTAAATAATACCTAACATTTATTGGTCCTTCGAAGCCGGATTAATTCAATAACCTTATTTCTCTTTGCTTTAACAGTGACTCTGGGATCCGTGGGGGAAGCCTGACGTCGAGCGAAGCACCGCTGCACAGCCTCCTTTAGCCGGAGTGGCTGAAAGTCCCGGTGTGTGTGAATTCACACCTGGCCAGTGGGTTATTGCCTTCCTCTGCGCGGGGTGACTCTCACAGGGTCCAAAGAGTCACCAAGAAGTCAACTCCGAGGTGAGACAGTTTTAAAATACAGTTCATAGGAAAAGTACTTAACAGTCGTTGGTAGTGCGTCGCCGGTAAGGACGCTGCATTCGGATGGTTTTATTCCACCGTGAAAGGAATAGTGACAAATTTGGTACAATCCCGCCGTGAAGGGGATTAAAGAAAACGACTGAGGATTATTCCCCTGCGAGGGAATAGAGTAAGCGCTATATAAATAAAAGAAGAAAAGTACTTAAAAGTCGTTGGTAGTGCGTCGCCGGTAAGGACGCTGCATTGGGATGGTTTTATTCCACCGTGAAAGGAATAGTGACAAATTAAGGTAGGGCCCCGCCAAGAAGGGGGCCAAATAAAACGACTAAGGGTTATTCCCCTGCGAGGGAATAGAATAAGCGCTATAAAAGTAAAAAGAACGGAGTAAATTGAGCTCATAAAATAACACCAAGTTAACTTAGAAAAATTACAAGGTACCTGAAACTAACTGTGTGACTGTGTTGTGTGTGTTTGGAGGACTAAGCATTTTAATAGAATCATAGCAGGATTCTGCTAGTCCTGTGTTTTCTTTTGCCCAGATTAAAACTACGTACTGGTGACTTTGGAGATTCAGGTCGGATTTCATTCCAGAAAATTAACACCGCTGCGAATTAGTTGCAGTAGAAGGCCGTGTTAATGTCCTCTCCTTAAAGTCTCATGCCAGTGACCTTTTATCTGGGACATTTATACTATAATTAAACTAACATAAAACATAATGGGGAAGAAACAAAGTAAACTAATTGACTTAGAATGGGAGGTAAAGTTTATGGAGAACTATGTAAAAGGAGCAGGTATGATCTGTCATAGATAAAAAATAAAAAACATGGGTTTTTGGGCAAATTAGATACAAAGGATGTCTTAAAATTACAAGGGGATCTAAAATTAGCAATAATGAAAACTAAAAAGAGAAAAATAACAAAGAACAATGGGGGAAGAACAGAGAAAAAGCTCTGATTTAACAGAAATATGTACACGATGGCATAAAAATACGGATTTTCAGGTAACTTAATTATCACTGAAATCCTAAAACTACACGGGGATCTTAAACTGGAGATTATGCATTCAAAAGATTCAAGAGACAATAAAAAACCTTGCCAGGTTATAATTTCAAAGGGGACTTTTCAGTCCCTGAGTGCTCACAGTTGATAAACAGATTAAAACAAAAAGATGAATTAAAAAAAACAACAATAAGAGCAGCTTTTAACTGACATAGCCATAATACTGAGGCCTTAAGAAAAGCACAGGAAAAAACTTTCAGCTTAACTGAAAACAAATAAAGAGGGGCGGACTGCCACCCATTCCAGGTTAGAATACCAAGGTAGCCCCAAATTATAAAGACTAAGAGATGGTTTTAGAGGACGTGGTAAAAGAAGTTAAAAGAGGAGGTGACAATGTGGACAACATGGAAACTGTCCAACTGGACAACCCAGTGAACAATGACTAGAGTTGTTAAAGAAGTAATCTGAGAGTAAATGATTTTGTAGGCAAGCATTAGTGATAAACAGGTGCTTTAAAAATCATTCTATGGTGTTATACTACTAACAATATCATGATAAAATGCAAAAGATTCATTTTACAGGGAAATAATTCCATATTTGGCTCAGATTGTGTGCATTCTTGATTTTTCCTCTTTGAGAGAAGTTAAATTTCAGCTCTGTGAAACGACCTTGACAAAGAGATGCAGCTGCCTGAAAACAAAGATAAAACTTCTGCAAACAGCAGAAGCCTGTCTCTGCTGAAAGGTCTGAAAAAAAATTGTAACTCTACCCTGCATGTGTCAAACTCAAGGTCCGCGGGCCAAAACCGGACCTCAGGAGTTTAGTGATTCTCTAGAAGTAGAGCCTTTTAATATGGTGATTGTGTGCTTGAATGTTATTTTGTCAATCAATAAGCAGTTTTGTCTACATTCTGCCACAATCTGCCTTTTGAAAATGTTTTGAATCTTGCTCTTTATGTATAAAAAAAAAAAGAAAGAAAAGAAAAATTGGCTAAAGTCTGCAGACACAAAATGAACTTGGATTGAAGCTCTAACTATGTTTATTTAATCTGAGATCCTCTCCAAATGCAACAGTATATGTCAGTCTACATGAGATACTAACAACTTCACCTACTGATATAATATAAAGATCCGAGTGAATATGTGAAACAAACAATGATGAAAGTTTTTCAACAGGTGATGCTCATCCAGGAGGAAGACAGTGTTCCTAGGAAATGCAGCTCATTCATTAACAATCATTTTTTCTCCTATAGGTGGAAGTTTTGCTGACTAATCATAGGCTGGATCTATGAAACATTATGTGCACAGACCAAATGACCAAGGTTCTGACTGACTTATGAACCTCACTGACCTGACAATGATAACATGACACCCAACAGACAACACCTTTAAGGTGGACCCACTAAGACCACCTTATTGATTCTTGGTGAATAAAAAAAAAAAAAGAATTGAAGCGTTCAAAACAGACCTAGTGGAAACAAAAGGGGTTATGAGGAAACAATGTGCATTTTAAGAATAATAGAAGTCAAATTATGTTCAAATTTTTGCAAATAAAATTACTCTGACAGAAAAATAAGTAAGTAGTGTGTGAATGTGTGTGAATGGGAATGACTGATTTCATTGTAATGCATCTTTGAGGGACATTAAAAGCGCTAATAAAGGTCTGATGTTCTGATGATCTTTGCCAAATTTATATCTTAATAAGGTTTCCAGAATCTTTTTCAAAAAATCATTTAAAGATGGCAAAGGTTCTACCTCTACTGAAAATACTGATAACCATAAGAAAGTTCATAGACCCGTCTTGAATTTTTCCTAATTCTTTTACAAACAGGTTATTTAAACTTTCATGTGGCCAAATGTCTGTGTTTGACTTTCTGTTTTTGTGAAATAAATGTCTGTTTCATGTTATGTAAAAATTAGAGTCCTCAACATTACCATAATAATATTAGGTCAGTTCTCTATGGTAAAACAAAAAGATTTTAACAGATGTTTAGACTTTTTCCAGTCAGGTTCAAAATGATTGAATTAGACTCAAACTTAACATAAGATGAAATGAACCTTAACAGAATTACTGGACTGGACTGAAATAGAGAAAACGTGAGTTAATTGAAACAAACTTTAGTTACTTGAACTAAATACAAAGCTGACTGAAACTGTATGTTGTATCTATAAAACTGGGTAAGATAAACTAAGATTATAAGATATAATATGCCCTTTATTTTTTTGTGTTCATCAGTGAGTGAGTTTTTATTTTTTATTTTTAATAAGAACTAAACCAAGCATTATTTATAATAATAGCAACTACCAAAAATATTGATCTCATTTTTAAATGTAATAAGGACTTACTTTATAAAATATAATAAAAAAGAATAATAAGAATTTGGAAAAACAGAGGCTTTAAACCTCTGCAGGAACAGCACTGACACTGTCAAAAGTGGATCCTAATACAGGAATCTGGAAGCTCATTCTGGCGTGGACAGTCAAAGTCCATCCAAGGATACATTTAGATGAGGCAGAGGGACAAATACAGGGCTTAGCTGAGAGCAACATGCATCCTGCCCTATCTGCTGTCCCACCTGAACTGTGGTCCCAATCATCAACTGATGTAGGGCTTATAAAGGGGTTCCCACCATACAAGGTTAAACTAATATCTGAAAAAAGGCCATTAGTCCGTCAATACCCCTTAAAGCCAGAAGCTGAAGAAGGTACTAAGCCAGTAATACAAGATATGTTGAAGTCAGGAATATTAAGAGAAGCACCTGACGCTACATGCAAGACATATCACACTGACATCACTATTATTATCACAGCCAAACATAACTCTAAAAAGATGTGCCCTTTAAATCCAAGTACTCTAATACCTACTGCAGAAGATGGAAAACCACATTCTTATAAAGCAAAAGTTGAAGAAGACACCAAACCCAGACAAGACATTTCTCAAACCCTTATACCAGATTCATGTGTTGTGTTTGTAGATGGCTCAGCATCTAAAGATGAATATGGAAAGAATAGAGTTGGTTATGCAGTAACAACCATCGATAGGATAATAGAAGCTAAATCTCTACCCAATACATGCTCAGCCCAAACAGCAGAATTATATGCTGTAGTAAGAGCATGTGAATTACATGAGGGACAAATACTTACTATATACACAGACAGCCAATACGTTTTCGGATCAGTACATCACCATGCTAAGATTTGGCAAAATAGAGGTTTTAAAACATCATCAGGGACAGAAGTAACTCATTTCAACCTATTAAAGAGAAAATGTCAGATCTGCTATTTATAGACACAGATGTGCTGAAAGACGCCCAACAGTCAGCACCCAAGACAGAAATAAAGGCCTGGCTAAAGAAAGGAGCACAGAAAAAAGATGACATCTATCAGATAGAAGATAAACCAATCCTCCCAAAAAAAAGTTATACAACACAGCGGCTACAGTGACACATTGGGAAGACCCACGTGTCAAGGGGGGAATATGTCACATCTGGTAAAGCATTAATGCTACACTATAAATATTTCTGACTATGCAAATCATTTTTGCAGATCATGCATAAGTTGTTGCAAACACGGGGGAAGAAATATTGCCTAGTTGTAATAGATGAACCTAGTGACACATTTCTTCCCCACATATGGTATCCCACAGATTATAAGGTCAGATAATGGAACTCATTTTGTAAATAAATTAATAGAACTAAGTTCTAATGCATTAGGGTTTCAGTTAAAGATTAAGGAAAACAATGGAAGAAACAGGGAGGCCATGGCCCGAATGCCTATCCCTGGTTAATTATGGATGAGAATAACTCCAAATCAAACTGGTCTTACTCCATTTGCCACCTACTGTACATCATTGTATAACTCCACCCACTGTGTTCTGAGCCTGAGATCACATGACACCAAGTTGCTGATGTGAATTTGTATTCTCAAAGAAATGGTACATGGCAGACCGTTTTCTCTGCCCTCTGACATAAATGAAATAGAGAAAGCACAACAGGAACCTTCATTAGCTGAGTGGATGAATAAAATGTTGCAGACAAAAGAAGAACAAATGTCCAGTGGTCTGCCGATAATCTCTGCTCCTATCCCACAGAATGAGGCCTGGAGACCTGGTCCTGATTAAGACACTCCACCGGAAGGATTGGAGCACTCCTTGGTGGAAAGGGCCGTTTCAAATACTCCTGACAACGCCCACAGCTCTGAAAATAGCAGAGAGGCCTTCCTGGATCCATAAAAGCCACTGTAAGCCAGTTTTGCCGTTACAGGAGCCAAACCAACCGACGGGGTAGCAGAGGAAGTCCGGGTTCAAAGATGGCCCAGCGTCTCAAACCGGTGAAGAAAACAGCTGATCTGCGCCCAATTATAAAATGGCTCTCTGTAACATGTGGACAGGACTGATAAGCCTGAGCTTAATTCTGGTAGCAGGACTCTTTCTCTATCTAAAGCAGGATCCACAGGAGGTGATACCGAACCAGAAGAGATGGACATCAGACGGGACCCATCTCAGAACACTGACGGAAGAACATGACGCACATCCATTCCTACAGAATTTCTGGTATTGTTCATGGTGGCATATGCAACACTGAACCAGGTAGAAATGCACGAAAATGAAGGGGACGATTATGATGACATGTTGTAAATAAATCACATCAAAAGCCTGAGTGTACTCATACATTGTATTTCATAAAATAACCTTACAGCAGAAAATCGGAAGAAGTTGTTGCTTAAGTGAAATGAGAAAAAGTACAATGATGACATAAACAGGGCAGATTTTTAAATTCTTTTATTTTTATGATTTCAAGTATTATTCTTTTATTTTTATGATTTCAAGTATTATTCTTTTATTTTTATGATTTCAAGTATTATTCTTTTATTTTTATGATTTCAAGTATTATTCTTTTATTTTTATGATTTCAAGTATCATTCTTTTATTTTTATAATTTCAAGTATCATTATTTTATTTTTATGATTTCAAGTATCATTATTTTATTTTATGATTTCAAGTATTAATCAACATTTAACTTTTAATGGTCGCCGAGGGCGGCGGGGCCGTATGAGTATTTCCCACAAAATATAATCTGTTTACCGTCCGTGGGTTTTCGCTCATACAAAGTATTTTTCTTACTCGTTTTTATATTAAATGTTTTTACTTGTGATAAAAGGAGGGACTGTTGGATGGGTGCAAAAACTTGTTATCACTCATGTAAAAACCTTGGGTTGGAAGGCACCTGCACTATGCCTTCCTCCCTGTGTGTGTGAGATCATTGTTATCTCTGTGTGAACCAGCCTCCTTTCCGTCTCACACACATACACCCTGTCTGAACTGTCTGTTGAACTGTGTATATAAATAAAGAGATAGGGTGTCAAAACTTTGTAGTTTCACTGCAAAGTGGGCTACCCTTGTCACAAGTAACTATGACTGTATCGTTCTTACCTCTGAGTTGACTAAATAATACCTAACAGCTGCACTGAAAGTAAAGGGGCCAAATAATATTGCATGCCACACTTTTCAGTTTTTAATTTGTTAAAAAAGTTTGACACATCCAATAAATTTCATTCCACTTCATGATTGTGTCCCACTTGTTGTTGATTCTTCACAAAAAATTTGAATTTTATATCTTTATGTTTGAAGCCTGAAATGTGGCAAGAGGTTGAAAAGTTCAAGGGGGCCGAACACTTTCATAAGTCACTGTACCTTGTTGCTACATGATTTTCTTCCTAATGGCCCCTTTCCTCTCTCATAACCTCAGATTTGTGTAAATATGACCATGTGGCCGACTGACATCACCAAACAGTGTTCATACTAAGAATGATGTAAAGATTGAAAAGAGGATTTGCAACGACTACAACAGTGGGAGCCCTCCCTCCCCCTCCTGTCCTCATAACTCCATTCAGGATTACAGATCTCTTTCGACTGAAACTTGGCAGGACAATCGCCGCCACTAAAATACATCATTTCAGATCAGTGCTTCGACAGGCACGCGAGGTGCTGAGATAAAAGAGTAGGTGGCCTTTCTGTTGCTCTTCTTGATTAAGGTCATTCACTATGATGATGGATTGTGAATCATGGCTGATTTTGAATACTTTGGACAAGCATTTGGCATGGTAACCCCACTCCACAGATGTGTTTCTCTACATTGATGCTAACAGCTGGTAGATTTTGGGTCTTGTTGTAAAGATATGCTCAGGTTTTAGACTTTTTTTTTAGCTTACTGTGTTATTTTGCCTTATTTTTAATAACACAAAAACACTTTTCAGTTTTTTATTTGTTAAAAAAGTTTGACACATCCAATAAATTTCCTTCCACTTCACGATTGTGTCCCACTTGTTGTTGATTCTTCACAAAAAATTTAGAATTTTATATCTTTATGTTTGAAGCCTGAAATGTGGCAAGAGGTTGAAAAGTTCAAGGGGGCCGAATACTTTCGCAAGTCACTGTAAGTAAATTGGACCCGTTTCAGCTACAGTAAAGAAAAGTATTCAGGACTGTTTGTACACTGTTTTATTTTAAACACCAGTACCTTCAGCTACTAAGAAGCACAAAATTTCACAGGAAAACTGTGGGAACAATGCTAATAAACAGCCGGGATATTAAACAAACACCTTTGAGCTGCCTGGAGGAAAACTTGGAAACTCACTCTGTGTGTTGGAGCTGTCCAGTTTGGCCTTCAGCAGCATTCTGAGGCGAGAAACTTCCTGCCGCTTCAGCTCATCCAGTCGGGTCCTGACATGATGGCTGACCAGGTCCAACTCCTTACTGAGACGCCCGTTCTGGTGTCAAAGCACGAAACAACCAGTGGAGTTTAAAATCATTTTTAAACAAAGCCCAACAAGACTTCTGGAATATTGTCTGTGTTTAAAGATGCGACCAAATTAAAAATGTCTGGAAATATTGCAAAGCGCCATATTTGCATATCAGCACAAACACATAACAACTGTCAAGCACGGTGGTGGAGGGCTTATGATCTGGGCTCGTTTAACATCTCAGGACCTGGGCACCTGGCTGTCATTGAGCTACTTTTTATACCAGAGTCAAATGTGAGACCATCTGACAAAGAGCTGAAGCTTGGCCCCAGCCGGGTCATGGACAGGAGGAAAATGATCAACGTGGAGGTAAATGTTGCAAAGCATCTAGATACTAACCTTGATGTCTTCTGTGTTTGCAGTCTGCAGTTTCTCTCTAAAGTGAGGGTCAGTCTCCAAAACCTCAATCACCTCTCTGAGATACCGGTCGTAGTACAGACCTGTGTCCTGCAAACCGTGTGCATTAAAGCTTACGTTACAACGACTAGAAAACCAACGTAAAAGCTCACGAGGACATTTCACCCCCTCACCATGTTCTCCTCCTGTGCTTCCTGCTTCGGCTCCTGGTCACCTCCATTACGATTGATGGGAACTGACCACACCACCGCAGAGATGAACAGAAGCAGCAGCCAGCCAGGTATCAAGTTCATCCTCCTGTAACGAGATCATCAATCAGTTCTTCTACACACCAGTTAATATAGCAGAGTTGTTATTGTCCTTAGCTCTTCTCTGTTTAACTATGGGCGCACTCACACTGCTGGTGAGCAGTAAAAGGGAGAAAATTCACACCTTCAGTTGGCCTGGTTTGCTATCACACAGACCAAACTAAGCCATGCAGTTGCAACGGATTGTGTCGGGGGGCAGTATTGCGCTGAACGTGAAGAAAAAAAAGCACGAAGAAGAAAGTCAGTCTCACCGGGTTTTCTGTTGCTGCTTTTGAGTTTTAAATGTAGTTGTGCGCCTGCGCCTCCTCACTACTCCACTTAGAGCCACAAGAGATTCTTAAACACTTTTGTCTTCGGATTCTTGCTCTCACTTTGTGTTTCTTCTACTTCTTCGACTACTTACGTTACATCCTGTCTTCCTGCTTTTGGTACGCTGGCCAAGATGTGCGAAATTCAATTCCCTATCCTCCCCTGTGTCGTCTCTTATTTTCGATGACAGTTTTCAATAAATAATGTACCGTTTTTATTGCATCTTTCCCTCTAACATGTTTCTTTTTCTGTTGAATTGTGCAGGACATATGTCGCATCAAAGGTGGAAAAAAGATTATTTAGCAATGTCTCATTTTTACGTCACAAAAAAAAAAAAAAAAGGTCATTTTAACGATGTAGACGTTGTTTTTAGACGCATTTAATATCTCTAGTTTAAAACTTACACGTGTCACTATTAAGCTGTCAGGAGAATCTACAGTCTCGATGGCAGAGATAAATTCAGCTCATAAAGCCAAAAGATTGGAGATGTTCTTGTTTTTAAGGGTGACGCTACGTAGCTCAGCTTGACGTAAAACAAATACCGCTGTTCCTGTGGCAATGATGGACCAAAACAGTAGCAAATACGCCATTCATGTCAGTTTTCTACCTCAATTTAAACAGTTTTTCTTAGTTTTACAGGTAGAACAACCTGTGCTAGAAGTAGCAGGAAGATGTAGAAAAGTCTAGCAGAGTCCACCAACGTAGCCTCTATTTAGATCCTTTTTAGCTATATTTACCAGTAACATTATTCTGTATTAGCCCCTAAATTACAATAAATATCTGGTATCGGTATAAAACACAACAAAAGCCTGGTCTCTTACCGCATTTGAGGTTTTAAAATCCACGAATCTGTTTTTTAACCGGATTAGAACAACGTCACACGAAAGCAGCAGAGTTTCAACATGCTATCTTCAAGTAAAACCGGAAATAAGCATTTCGGCGCCTGCTTATGACCTTAGTATTAATCACCTTTGTGATATGTCTCGCTGTTATAGATTCATTTATTTTATATCTGAATAAAATGCATTATTTGATCAAATAATCCGACATTTTTTTTTACCAGAGTTTTGCCAAAAGTGGCCTACCTGATTGAACCGATGTTGAGTTTTAGAAATACGGCCTTGAATTTATCACAGGAAGGCATCATATGTATGGAAAGCTATTTGTGTACTTAAATTCAAATGAAATTCAAACAGATTTCCTGTCATTTTATGGTTTATTAAACGACATACAACAGAACGAGATAGCATATCTGTAACATACTACTATGAGAAATCATTAGATAGATAAATGACACAAAACCACCTCAAATAGAAAAGTATTAGTATAACTTTATTATTGTCCCCATTGGGAAACTTTTTTTGCAGCGAGGAGAAAAACATACAAAACACAAACACAGTTTGTGCTACTAAATTCCGTCCGTCCATCCATCCATCCATCCATCCATCCATCCATCCATCCATCCATCCATCCATCCGTCCGTCCGTCCGTCCATCCATCCGTCCATCCATCCATCCATCCATCCATCCATCCATCCGTCCGTCCGTCCGTCCGTCCGTCCATCCATCCATCCATCCATCCATCCATCCGTCCATCCATCCATCCATCCATCCGTCCGTCTGTCCGTCCATCCATTTTTTATATTTTTTTCTTCCATAAAGGGTCGCAGGTACGCCCTGGACAGGTCACCAGTCCATCGCAGGGCTACACAGAGACATACAGGACAAACAACCATGCACACACCGATTTATACCTAAGGGCAATTTGGAGAGACCAATAAACCTAACAGTCGTGTTTTTGGACTGTGGGAGGAAGCCGGAGTACCTGGAGAGAACCCATGCATGCACGGGGAGAACATCCAAACACCATGCAGAAAACCCAAGGCCAGCAGTCGAACCCAGGACCTTCTTGCTGCAAGGCAACAGTGCTACCAAAAGTATCAATTAAAAAATAATTGCACTAAAATGACAAAGCAATCACACCCAACCACATTTTAAATTTACCTGAATAATGGGCTGAGTAATAAAAGTTTTTCCATCTGTTGATCCTTAATTTAGGTATTTTTCTGGCCACGTTTACTATTTGTTTCATCCTATTTTTGTCTCTTACTGGTAGGCTGCTGAACCATGTGAGAAAAGCAAATGTCAGGACAGATTCTATCATAAAATTGTAAAAAATGGTCATAGACTTTTTAAACCCTTGAAATTTATTTAATTTGCAGAGGAAGTGCAATCTTTGATGTCATTTTTGCTGACCTTGTCAGACTTTTCACTGAATATAAGGTTTTTGTCAGTGACAACAAGCAGGTACTTATAACACCAAACACAATCCACTAGTTCCCTTTTAATGAGAACTAGAGGTGGTGGACTGGACTTCCTAAAATCTTAACTCAAATCTTTGGTTTTAGTGACATTTAGTTTTTGGTAGGAGTTGTCAGACCAAAATAAAATCCTCTAACCAGATTAATCATGTTCTTCCTGTAACAGGCTGACAATTACTGTGTCAGAAAACTTCAAAATGTGTCATCCTGCATAAAGACTCATCTCGGTGTAAAGGATATATAACAAATGAGAGACGCAGCCCTGAGGAGAACAGGTGGAGGAAAATGCCTAATATGACGTAAAACTATTCACCCTGACACGCTGGGATCTGTCAAAAAGAAAATCTCAAAGCCATCCAACACCTGGGCACAAGTTATAATTAGTCAATAATTTACGAGCCGAAATGTGAGGCTGGATTGTATTTAAATCAGAAGAAAAATAAAAAATAGCAGGTGTGCATGAGAACCAAGGCCATCAGTGTGTTTAAAGGTTAAGACAAGAAGAGTTAAAACTGCATATTCAACCCTTCTATCACACCTGTAGGCAAATTGTAAAGCGCCTAATTTGTCCTCGATAGATCTTACCAACTTCCTGTTTGATCGGTTCTTCAAAAGCTTTTATGACTACAGAAGTTAGAGCCAGAGGTATAAAATCACTTGTTTTTATCTGGAAACCATTTTCTGCCCTAAAGACCACTTGTGATAAAGAAGCACCAGAGAGTCAATCTGCACAATGCTTGAAGAGATGCCCAGAAATAGTGCCCAGAGCAGGACTCTTGTTAATTTTAGTTCCACGGAGCAACCTCCTGACATCCTGATCCTTAAGACAAAATCACACAGTGGAGAAGAGGAGATCTCCTGTTTCATCTGGTTAATTTGATTTTTAAATCCTTACTATCAAAACCTAAGATTCAGAGTTTTGAAATTCTCATCTACTTTCTTGTCCAAATTAAGTCCACTTAGTCTGATGTGTGAATTACATCCTTTCTGAATGCCTGTCACGGCTGAGATATCATTCCAGCCAATAAAATTGTGTTCACGTTTATCCTTATAAATAAGTTTCCCTTTTTTATTTCTGTTCTAACCAGCTTCTTGGCCACTGAAGCACATATAGGCAATGATCCAAACAGCAACTCAATATTTTAACAGCTTGAGACAGAAATCCATGCTGCAGTCCGATTGTTCTGGCTTTGATGTTCAAGGAGGGAGTGTGAGCAGCCGTTTTCCTGCAGCGGCTCTGAAACAGATCCTGGACAAAGGATAGAAACAGCCCAATAATCCTTAAATCTCCCCTTACTATCTTCTGCTGGGCACTATTCTCTGTCTTTTTCTATATTTTATTATGCTATTCCAATATTATTTTAATTCCGTATCCTTTAAATCAAGAGTCATTTTCCACCCTTAGTTCACTGTTTTAATATATATATATATATATATATATATATATATATTTATTGCCATTTTATTCTATTTCTCAGAAGCATAAAATTATCGCAGACAGTAATAAATTAACACAAAAATGAAGAGTGAACAATTGCACATCGTTATAAATAAAGATATAAATATAACATCAAAACAATACAATAAAATGAACAGACATAGATAACTTAGTATGGCACATGGTGCATGCATTGTTCCCAAATAAATAAGACATGAAATAAATTAAGAAGTTATATTAGAACACATTGAGCTCATAATTAATTTAGATCAGTTTGACTGATGAATTTAAAGGGTTTGTTTGATCAAATGCTTAGAAATCAATCTCTCTCATGTCCGTTGGTGTCCCGGGCCTTTCATTCTCCACCTCCTCATCTTTCTCAGTGGGGCCCTGCTGCAGCCCACTCCTCAGCCGCTGTCTGAGGGCAAATTCGATCATCTCGCTGTAGCACCGCAGCACTGCCTGGAGGGTAAGGCATGCAAAAAGATTACTTTTGCAATCCATGAACGTGGGCATCATCCTGAAGTAAAAGGTGTCCTTACCGGATCTGTCTGGCAGAGCTCAGCCAGCATGTCACTCATGACAGCCACCTGAATGGACCCCTTGCTGCCCAGGCCTCGCAGTGCGCAGTTCAGTGATGCTGCAGCAACAAGGGAGGGAGGGGCTCCCAGAAAACGGGCGTCACAGACACACAGGGTGGCAAGTGTGTCGCTGTGCCGCCTCAGGGTGGACAGCAGCTCCTGCTCAGATTCTCCTCGTTCCCCCATGGAGGCGAGGAAATGTGGGAGGAAGTCCTGGGAAGTCACTGCTGCTGTGTCCCACCGCAGGGCAGCCAGGATAACACGCTCCATTTCCTGATGGTGGGAACAGAATCAATCAATCAATCAAACTTTTTTTATAGAGCACCTTTTCTGCAGCAAAGTGTAACACAAAGTCCTTTATAGAGGGTTAGAAAAAGGAAATCAGACTTGAGTTTCTACTGCTAAGGGCAGATTTGCAGATTTTAATTCAAGATCAATAGATTCCTCTTGAGGGGCAATGCCCGCAGTGATTATTAATATTAAGACATAAGTCTGCACACTTTTAAATGTCCATCCAGCCACACTTATACACCAACTAGATCACCATTTTTGGTGGAAATGTTATTTCTAAGTGGCAAATAATTTACTTGAGGGAGAGGGTGAAAAATTAAAGAAATGCAGAAAGTGATAGACTGCTCCACTATGATGACCTCAAATGTTTTAGAAAAGAAACCAAAACCAAAACGATGTGGAAGAAATTTTGAAACTACTATTTGAAATCAGCAACAACTCAGTCCACAGTTACCTGTAAGTACTGTCACAATTAAAACATGCTTATGTAAAGCCAAGCTATAGATACAATGGAATGGGAACACATTGAGTAATAAATGGGCTGAACTTATATAGTGCTTTTCCAGTCATTCATCCACTCAAAGCACGTTACACTAGAGCCTTATTTACCAAATTGCACTTACAAACACATTCATGCACCAATACACAGATCGGTAGGCAACTTGAGATTAAGTGCCTGGCCCAGGAGCACATCAACATGTGGCAGCAGGAAAACTGGAACTGAACTCACACCTTTTGGATTGCAAGATGATTTCTCATCCCACTGGCCCTCGGTTGTCTCTAACTGGCATAAAGAGAAGTGAGGCAACATTTTGTGGATTGATAAAAGCGAGATGTTTCACGTGGGGTTTTTTGGGCTGCATAGAGGAACCCCAAATACTAAATTCGAACACACAGTACACTGTGAAGCATAGATACTCGAGCATAAAAATATGGAACTGTATATATTATAAAGTAAAATATGTTTATTGGAAACCAAGGTCATTTTGCCTTATGCCAAAGAGGAGATGCCCACAGGATAACGACCTAAAACACAGCAGTAAGCAGGCGGCAGCCAGTTGACCCAGGCTGGGCAGACGTTGTTCGGGTCCACGCAGCACACAGATGTGAAACAGTTCCCAGAAGCAGAAGTTTATCCAATTAAATACTGGTTCAGTGATTCCCAGGATCTTCAAGCCGTTTTCAGTTAATACCATAAATGTTTAAGTTTGTGATTATAAAAACACATATCGCTGTCTGTTGATCAACCTAATGTTCCTTTTTTCCTTACTTTCAGTAGACAGAGAACAAATTTCAAATATTTTTCGTTATGTTTTGCTTTGAAAATAAAATGTGCAATGTTCCCAATTCATTTGCATGAATGGTCATAAAAGCTATCTATCATAACACTTTACTCGTCTTTTTTCAACACTGCTATAAATTTGAAAACAACTGTATATAATGGTAGCATATTAAACATAAAAAATGTTGAAAATCCCATTGGTTTTCATGGGTCACCTAAATAGCCTCAGTGGCCCCCATCTGGCCACCCCTTTAAACATTTTCTGGTGGCGCCCCTGCCACTCACTGACATGTCAGAGAATAACCCTACACTTGGAAAAGGACCCTTGAATCACAGCTTTGCCTGTAAAATGACTCGGTCTTTTAACCACACCTGTGTGAATGCTGGAAAACAAACCCACCCGCAGGTCCGAAAGCTGGAAGCTGAACTCAGCCGCTGCACAGAGGGTGTCTGCAGTCACGGTGTCACACTCGGTGAGCTTAGAGGCGATCAGGATGCATCCAGCAGCCAGGCAGTATGGTGAAACAGGCAGGGACAGATATGCAGACAGGTACCTGTCCATAAGGGAGACAGACAGCGGGAAGACTGCCTCATCGCATCCACAGTCACAGCACACCTGCAGGGGAAAATAAGTATTTCAGTTGCAGGAATCCAATAACTTTCTCTGAACTGTGAGGAAACTCAAGAAGCAGGAACGTCAGAGAGCTTCGCACCTCCAGGGCCCATTTGGCGAGCTCCTCCCTGCGTTGTGGATCCCGCTGGATGAGGGTGATATAGAGCATGGAAGGCATGTACCTCTCCTCCACGTGGAGCAGCCTCTGGATCACTCGATGCCCTGACACAGAGGGGTCCCATGCGGCTCGCAGCTGAAGTGAACCCCTGGTGTTGCTCTGGTGTTGAGGTTCACTGTGTCCCAGTTCTTGGTTCTGATTCTCCTCTGCCTCCTCACACCAAAGAGATACAGAAACCCCTTGGTCCATCTGCTGGGGATATACTTCCAAGAGGGAAAGAAAGGGATTAGTTTCTATTCCTCTGACACTCAAGGAGGCTGGAAGCTGGAAAACTGGTTAATCCCCGCAGATGTGACAGGTCTTCATCACTCCTTACTTTTCTCTCAGAGTTTTATACCAGCAGGGAGAGGAAAAAAATAGAGGGAGTGACCTGGAGGAAAGAGGAAAACACTACGGAAAGGAGGCGGGGACCCTCATGAGCGACAAAATATAATAGGAAGAAACAATAAGGTCTGCTCAACAGGTGGGGAGAGGGAGATGGAGAGCAAGGGGAGGAGCAAAGAGGAGCAGACAAGAGAGGGAGTGGACCGCAGGGGCCAAGCAACAGCTTGTTGTCGACAGTGAAAGAGAGAAGGAAGGAAAAGAAAAGAAAAGGTCATCTCCAGACTCTGACAATGGGCATAGATGACAAAAGGTGGTGGGTGTTTGTTTACAACGTGAGGAAGAAGAGAAATATGTCAAACACTGGAGCGACTGATGGATGTCTTAGCCGGCTGCCGGATAAATCCACTCAGCTTCTGAGTGAGATTTTCCCAAATCTTCCCAAAAATGTTTAATAAACAACCAAATAAAGGTCACTCTTACTATCACACTGAACAACTTGTAGATGTTTGGGAATAAGCTTGTAGTTTGCAGGAACGACAATTCTGCACAGAAAAAAAAGGTGACTGATAGCAATAAGGCATTTGCTCCAAAAACTGCCACATGTTTCATCAACAGTTTTATCTCTGTGATCCAAATTCTTCTAATGAAGCAACGAAAGCAAATTAACTAATATTTTTTATATTATCCTTTATATCGCTAATATTGTTAGAGAAAAGTACCCACTGTTTACTTTTTCAGTGACTGTATTCAAATCTTACTCAGCAGTCGAAACTACATTGTTTCATTTGACAAATATAAATCAGAGTGAACAAAAATTACCTTAGGTGTTCCTCAAAGCTCCGGTCTCAGGTCACTTTTGGTTAAAATGCTTCGTCAAGCTCAGCATATGTAGTATGGCAGCATCTCTTATCATACCTACATTCTGATAACCCACAGCTTTATATACCTGCGTGACAACTGGAGCACAGTTCCTCACAGTCACTGAGTCAGTGTGTTCGTATGATCAGTGAGAGCACAGAACTCCCTCCAGCTTTATGCTTCATTTGGCTTAATCATATTTACCCTACATGACTTACTTAGTCGTATTTCCTGGACTGAATCTGAACAAGGGGAGGCAGTGTGTAGCTTCTATGCTCCTCAGCGGTGGAACCAGGTAACTGAATATCTGAGATGTAAAGAAAATGCTGGCTTCTTTAAATGAGAACTAAAAAATATTGTTTACTTTCTGGTAAAAGTAGAAGCTTGTTTTATTAGATTTAATGTCAGTCAGTTCTTAAGTATTTAGTTTTGACTTGTTGTGCCGCACTTTGATCAACCATGTCTTGTTTTTTAAAGTGCTGAATAAATAAACGTGGTATTAATGTTTTAAATTAGCATTTTACAGCTTCTTGTACTACTTTTTAGTTTAATTCATGTCTTCTATGTGTCTTCTTCTTTTAATGTTCTTCCCTTTGTGTAAAGCATTTAGAACATTATTTATTAGAAAATGGGCATCTTCCATCCATCCATCCATCCATCCATCCATCCATCCATCCATCCATCCTTCCATCCATCCATCCATCCATCCATCCATCCATCCATCCATCCATCCTTCCATCCATCCATCCATCCATCCATCCATCCATCCATCCATCCTTCCATCCATCCATCCATCCATCCATCCATCCATCCATCCATCCATCCATAGGGGTGTACATTCTAGAAAAAAATCTATTTTGATGGAAGCAGAAACAGAATCTCAAGCTGCCAAAAACTTAGAAAGGGATTTTTTTCTATGTATTATTTCATCCTTTTTCATTCCTGATGTGTTTCTCATTGTCAAAGCAACCTGTCTCCTGTCAACCTCTTCTCCCTGCGCCTGTGACAATCTGCCGCCCGAGTTTAAAGAGCAGCGAAGCCCCAGGAGAGGGCCAAACGAGGTATGTGCAACAGACAGTGGAGCTGGGCAGGTCAATGAGCCGAATTGTCTGCCTTTACAAATCAGTGTCAGACAACAGGCCCCGGCCTTCTGCCTGCTGCTGGCTGAGCACACACTTCACGCATTCATGGAACAGGCACTCTCCAAAACACACACACTCCCCCGGGACCCCACTGAGGGCCACAATAGGGTCACACTCACCAGCAGAGATACAGATTGTATTTGACATGGTCATTACAGGTGGCTTTTCACACATTTAGGACCTCAATGGCAGCTCGTGTTTCAATCGGGAGTTAAATGGACGGATCAATTATTCATGCTGTTTTAACAAAGCAGTGATACGCTGCTTTAACTGCGTCTGAACAAAGTTGGCTACTTTTGTCTGTGTTTGGCGAAAATGCATGCATTCAGGAGCATGTTTAACTTTTTTGATCAAACATTATTTCCAAATATGCAAATAAACCAGGACACAGTGACCATAATGCCCTTCTATTTAAGACTGTATATAAAATTATGTCCTATGGGTTTTTTTAATTTCAAACTGCTCCAAATCGTTTCAGCGTCTGACAGATCTGAACACATCCAGGCCTGATTAAAAAAACCTTTATTTAACTATTTTTAACTCAGTTTTGTCAAAATATTGCATAAGACTTTGACAGAATGGACTCAAATACAGACCTTTAGGCATTAGAATAGAGAAAATGAATCACCAAGCTTTTATGGAAACAAAAAGTGTGGCAGTTGGAAAAAATCTTAAATAATTGACTGACTAGGAAATGCATTTAAACCATGAAACCGTGAAACCGTGAACACAAGTGATTCTTGAGTAGGAGAAAGGGAAAACCAGGGACTGAACAGTGCAAAAGTATTCATAAAATTTTACATATTTCGTCACGTTATAACTTCAAACTTCAATGTTATTCATTGGACTGATATAATAGACCAACATAAAATAATGCATGATTCTAAAATTGAAAAACTGATAGTTTTCAAAAATGTTAAGAATCTGTGGCATGCATTTGTGTTCAGCACCCTGGGCTAACATTGTGTCGCCCTGTGCTGCAGTTACAGCTGAAAGTCTTTTGGGGTATGTCTCCACCAACTTTGCACGTCTAGCAGCAGAAATCTTTAAAATTATGCCACAGATTCTGGATGTAGGTCCGTTCTATTCGATCTCTGGCTGTATGTTTAGGGTCATTGTCCTGTTGGAAGGTGAACTTCCACCCCAGTCTTCTGTAACCTCTAATAGGTTTTCTTCCAGGTTTAGTTCCATCCTCTTTCCCATCAACTCTGACCCGCTTCCCTTTCCATGTTGAAGAAAAGCATCTATACAGCATGATGCTGCCATCACCATGTTTCACAGTGTGTGTCTACAGTGTTCAAAAACCTTAATCTCATCTCCTCAGACCAGAGAACCCTCTAAAGGCCCTCTGTGTCCCCTACATGGCTAATGGCAAGGAGTAAACAAGACATCCTTTACATTTCTAAGTTTCTTATCTTGTCCCACTTCCATTAAGGCCAGATTTTCAGAGTGCAAAACCAACAGTTGTGTCAAAATTTTCTCCCACCTGAGCTGTGGATCTCTGCAGCTCCTCTATAGTTACAATGGTCCTCCTGGCTGCTTAGCTAATTAAAGTTCTCCTAGCAGTTAAGGTGGGGTCTAGGTAGGTCTGCAGTTGGTCCATCCTCTGTCCATGTTCAGATGATGGATATAACAGAGCTCTATGAGATGTTCAAAGTTTGGGAGCTTGATTTATACCCTAACCGTGCTTCTGATCTCTCCAGAACTTTCTCCCTGACCTGTCTGATGTGTTCCTGTAATATTCTCTGAGTTCTCTGAGGTGTTCGGAGATCAGCTGGATTTATACTGAGGTTAAATTAAACACAGCTGGACTCTATTTATTAATAAGGTGACTTCTGAAGGAAATTGGCAGCACTGGATTTACTTTAAGCATCATTAGTGTAGTTGAGAACAAATGCATGACACAATTTTCAGATTTTTTAAAACCTTTTGAAAAACATGTTTCTTTTTCTTCCCATTTCTCAATTATGTGCAACTTTTCGTTGGTGTATCACATAAAATACAGATAAAATACATTGAAGTTTGTGGTTGTTTTGCTTTTGTGAGGCATCGTAGTGGTGAGTTTAGGGGAGCTTGGAGCTTGTAGCCATTGCCTGACTTAAAACATCAACACAAATCTGCCTTTCTTGAATTGGCATGTTCTAATGTCTTTCCTATTTTGAAGAGTGGCTAAGAGATGTGGGCCTCTGTATCTCGTCATATTTATACCCTAGGGAAACATTAAGTCGTGGCATACCAACTAAGGTTTATGCACACTCGGATCTACATAAAAAGTAACGTTTAAACTAAAACAGTATTTCAATTATGTTACATTTTTAGGAATAAAAAATAGTTCTGTTAAAGACAATATTTTTTTCATGTGGGATCATTTCCACCACAATGAATAAATGTACTCAGATTAAAACCTGGATTTTTCTAAAATACTTAACAGTAAGATTATGCTGCTGCAATAATTTGAAGATCAGATTGTAAAACTGACTCAAAATGTAACAAATTGTGTGAAATTTATCTCACTTTTAGGCTTAAACTTAAGACAAAACGGATCTGACGTGGGCGGGATTGGTGTTCTTGAGGTGGACTGAATAAAAATCAACAAATATATTCAATATTTGACATTTTTCAGACTAGAATCACATCACAGAGACCAGATCTATGAACACAGATAAGAGCTTCTATATAATGACGCCATAAAGAGACGATAATCCTCCAACATTTAGTCAGTTGTAGAATTAGGGAGAGAATATTCTCGGGTTTAAAGCTGTTGACAAGGCCTTTGACCAGGAACTGAAAGCAGATTGAGTTTGAATGAAGGGCTGAGTGAGTTTGGCTCTGTCAGTCTACTGAGGTCAGATTGGGGTGGTCCAGAAGGGTTGGAGGGAGGGAGCAGGAGTAAAAGAGCGACAGACCGCCGGCTTGTTTAAGCAGCCTGCTAAATTCATACGTCGCAGCTGTATTCAAACAGCACGGATGGAGAGGGTGGGAGATGGAGACGAGCCAAAGGAGGAGTGCAACGGGTCCTGAGAAGGAGGTGTGGCATCCCGCCCCTCATTTTCCAGCTCATTTCTCGGGACAGTGGAGAACAGAGGTCCAATTTTCTCCACAGCCTTTTACTGAACACAGACACCTGCTGGTCACTGGGGGAGGAGAGGGGTGGTGGATGAGAGGCGAGAGTTTAACTACTCCACAAGTTTAAACACAACATAAACAAGTATGCGTTACAGGATTGGGTGTTCATGTGCACTTTTGTGTCTTTGTTTTAATCAAAGATCGGGGATTTTTAAAAGCTACAATTGGGTTTTACAAATTAAAATTTACTGTTGGGGTGCAGTGTTTAGCATTGATGCCTTGCAGCAAGAAGGTTCTGGGTTTGAATCCCAGTCGGGTTCCTCCCACAGTCCAAAAACACGACTGTTAGATTGAATAGTCACCCTCAGGTATGAGTGGGTGCATGGTTGTTTAACCTGTGTTGGACTGTGATGGTTGCCCAATGACTGCTGGAGGTGGGCACCAGCACCCCTGTGAACCTGCATGAACAAGGGTTGACAATGAATGGATGCTACTTAGCGAGCTTGACCACAGGTTTTTTTGCATTCTTTTAAAAGCTTCTGTCATAATTCTGCCTCAAAGTTTGACCACCCTTCCTGGCAGGACTGGCACAGTTTCCTGTGACAGATTATATTTTTAAGCATAATCCATACATTTTCAACAGACTACAGTTCAGGGATGTTCCAGAAACTTAATGTTAGCTTGTTTTGTCCAATCTGAAGCCCATTAAGATGTCTTCAGGATGATTGTCCCATTTTAACACCTAATTGTGTATCCAAGTCAGCCCTCCAGATGCCGTTTTAAGGCAAGCTTAAATAATTTAGTTTTCCTTCTTCATTAGTCTGTCCATACCAGTTCTTTTTTTTAAAGTTATTTTTCAGTTCTAGTGGCCTTTATTATTTTTTCAAAGTATTTTTTGACAGTAATCAGACAGGAAATGATGTGGAAAGAGTGGGGTAAGGGGCCGGGATTCAATCTTGCGTCAGCCTGCGTTGAGGACTGAGGCCTCCATACATGGGTTGCACGCATAACCCCCTACACCACCAGCGCCACGCCCTGTCCACACCAGTTCTACTGATAACTAAAAAGCTCCACATCATGATGCTGCCACCACCATGTTTGACACTTGGTATAATGATCTCAGAAAGCCTTGCCTTGACTCCTCCAAATATTCTTCTTTTCATTTTGGCCAAATAGCTCAGTCTTTGTGTTGTCTGACAATAAAATCTTTGGCTTGTTCATCTTAAAAGCTGTACATTTTAGTTGAGCTTGGTGTCAGTTATGCAGCAGGCACCCTCTCCATCCATGCTAATGTCTAACTTGCCTCACTGAGGACAATAACACTGGTGTTCCAGCAGTTTTCACGTCATATCCAGCTTGTACCTGGTTCCTGAACATCCTGACCTATTTCCTTTCACTAAGGGTGAAGGTTTGGATTTTCTCTCAGATCGTGTCAAAACGTCTATATACATTTTAGTTAAATAAATTTTCTGAACTAATGCTTTTGGTATTTGCAGTTGTTCAGAAATGGTTCCAAAAGAGTTTCCCCAACATGCATAAATCTATATCTGCACTTCTTAAATCTTCACTGGATTTTCCTGTTGTTCTGAGTATTGTTCAGTCCAGTGGGTTCTGCCAAACAAGTCATTTTATGCTGCCAAGAGAAACTACCAGCTGCAATCCATCATGATCAGTAACCAGAAGTTAATGGGCATCGATCTTATCAAATCAAAAGCCATTCTGGAACTTTTAGCGTTACTAATTAAAATACTTAGGTGAGAGTGTACAGATTTCTTCTGTTTTTCCTTTTTTGTCACTTAAATATTTTACATGATTAAAAACATTTCCAAATCAGACAAAGGCAACCTGAGGAAATGCAAACCCTAGTATTGAAATGATTACTTTAATTAAGAGAAAAAAGGCAATCAAACCAACCTGGCCCTATGTGGAAAGGTAACTGCCCCCTAGTGGCTGTTCCAATCCTGATGTCAAAACCTGGCATCAAGGGTTTTTAAGAACTGACAGTGAATCTTTTACATCGCTATGGCTAAACTGTGGCCCACTCCTCTTTGAAGAAGTGTTTTAATCTACATTGGGGGGGGGGGTTTGGAGCAGGAACAGCTTAATTAAAACCACACCACAGTATTTTGATTAGATGTAGGTTAGGACTTTGACTAGGCCACTCCAAACCTTCATTTGATTGTATTAAGCATTTCAGAGGAAGACTTGTTGGTCTACTTTGATCACTTTGATGCTGCATAATCCAAGTACCCTTGAGGTAAGGTCAAACTGATGGTTGGAATTCATTATTTCATCTGTTACAGCAGATTGTCCGGGTCCAGAACCAGCAAAGCAGTCCCAGACCATCACACTACCACCACCATGTTTGACTGTTAGTAGAATTTAATTAATTTAAATGCTCTGTTAGTTTTACACCAGATGTAATGTGCCATTCATCTTACATAAAGTTTTACTTGTGTCTCCTCACTCTAATGAATAAATTACCAAACATCTTGGGAATCAAGATGCTTTTTGGTCCACAGAGGTTCTGGGCTTGAAACTCTGCCGTGGAGCCCATCTTGTCCTAGTCTATCTTTCTGATTGTTGAAACACCTTAACTCAGGTAAGTGATCCCTGCTGAGCTTTAGATGTTGCAGGTTCTTCTTCTTCATTCACCATGAAAAGATGATGTGTTCAAATAAATCCAGAACATCCAAAAACTCATTAACATTCACACCCATCATGAGTTTATAGAAAACTTCTTACAACTGCAGTTCACCACTTTCCAAATATCAAAAACAAGAAATATAAGTAGAGATGTACACATATGAAAACCTTGGCTTGTTTCAGTAAGATTGAGACCTTTATTTTATGATGCAATAATTAGTTTTAAAATAAAAGTAAGCAGAGTGAGAACTGAAAGGCATGCAAAACACTTTGCATAGGGCCTGAATGGCAACATGTAGCGATAACACGGTTCTGTCTGTCAGTTTACTCTTCTTCTTCATAGCTTTTCAGATACACTGTAGGAAAATTTAAATATAAACCTCGTTAAAAGGAAATAAACTGAAGTAAACCATTTAATAAGGAGTAAAAGAGCAGCATTAAATGGAGAAAAGACAGAACAACAGCTACATGGGACAAAAAAACAAGACATACTGAACAAAGCACTGCATGTATGGGTATAATGGTCACACAGCGCCCCCTGTATCCAAAAAGAAGTAACAATAGTCTTTGTTTTTGTTAATGTATACTTTATATTTTGCAGCTGAACTGAGATTTAAGGGTAGGTGGGAACGTGCGCTGAAGCAGCTCCTCCCTCCGTCTGACCGAGGAGCTGTTCTGTCTCACTTCTCTGGGACCCTGAGCTGTCCTCCTCGGAGCTGGACGGGACAGAGAGGCCCAACACCTGCTTCACTTTGCGGGGAAGCTCCTGAATGTGAAAAGAGGAAGGCGGAAAGAGGGAAGTTACGGCAGCGCTCTGGGTTAATCAGGAATTTGTGCGAGCTGTTTTTCTAGGCTTTATAAATCTCTTAAGAACTTTTCTTCCTGTTGCATAACAAACATTTCACACATGGTTCTTGAGCTCCAGACTTATTTAAATAAATGGAAAATGTGTCAACTCCGGGACAGGGACAACAGATGCAGCAAGCAAGGAGCTCTTAGTTTGGCACATTTTATGTTCTATGTGACATAAAATACAGGCTGTAGATGATGTTTCCAGGAAGGAGTCCACTGCATTTTCCCACATCTGCTACAAAGATGTGAAGGGGCCTCACGAAATAACAAACTCACCACTTATCCTTATCTTCACTATACACAGAACAGGGTTCTTCAACATTTCCTAGAATCAATTTCAAGGCTTTTCAATTTTTGCAGCAGAGTCATTGCAGAAACCCCTAAAACACACAAAGATAAGCGAGCAGCCAAAGAAACGACAGCAGAAAAATGCTAGAAACATTTCCAGATGTCCTACAAAAAGGGGGGGGGGGGTTTCTTAAACAACTATGTAAAGTAATGCCACAGTGTTAAAAATAATTTCTATAATTCTGCAACCAAGCAGCCACAATTCACCAATAGTTCTTCATGCTTTCTAGAGGTGTTTTAAAGTTATTCTTTAGAGTTAGGCTGCGCTTTTACCCACTTTTCCTCTATATCTGTGAAGGAAAAAATCATCAAAGCTTTTGACCCAGAACTGAAAAAATTAAAATCAGCAATCAACGTAAAGGGTAAAAAAAAAGTGTCACTGTTTAGCTGATACTCAAAATTTTGGACAACTGATACAGTAACTTGCATTTACATCTACCTCCCCTGAGTCAACATCTTGTAGAACCAGTTTCTGCTCCGGGTCTTTAAAGGTACCAGCTTTGCTCATCTACAAACGTTTAGCCCAGTCTCCTTCAGACTGAATGGATAGTATTTGTGGACATACATTTTCAAGCCTTGTAATAGATTCTCAAATGGATTTAGGTCTGGACTTTGACTGGGCCATTCTAACAAATGAAAATGCTCTGATCTAAACTGTTCTAATGTATTTCTCCTTTTCAACTCATCAGGGATTTGGGGTTGTAGCTGAAGTATTATTTGAGCTTTTGAGATATTAATCAGCTGCTCCCGGTTGTAAGAAACAACCACGTTGCCATGGCAATGCATCATAACAAATGTCCAAAAATAGAAAGCATTAAGAAAAATCCTCCAAGCTGCACAGCATCCGACACCGGAGTGGACAGTCGTCCAAAAAAAATCAACTGTATCCACCACAAGAGGAATAGTTCCCAAAAAAGATTAAATCAGAATCAAAAGTAACAGAGCTACTCCAACCTGCTGCCACCTTGAGCGGCGCAATTCTAGAAATGAACTAATCTGATTGTATTTAGAGGAATCAGATTAAATTTTGTGCTGGTCTATCACATAAAGTTCTAATTAAACACATTAAAATTTGACAAAATGTGAAAAAGTCCAACCTGTATGAATAATTTGCTGCTGGCTACAAGAACAACTAAAACAGCACCGACTATTTACTGAATCACAGGGTGTGAACCTTTACTCACTTTACAGCAAACAAACTGCAGGTAGATGGCCTCCGCCTCCCGCAGGACGGTCTGCAGGTCCAGCTTCATCGTCAGCTCATTAATATGCTGCAAACCAGTCATGATGAGGAAGATGAACATGTCTGCCTGCACATGTACATATTACAGGATGCATTAATAATAATAAAGATAGGGGAAGACCTTGAGGATGGTGTTGAAGTCGTGGTCTGAGCCAATCAGCTCTCCTCGCTGGGACTCAAGGATGGAGCAGGCGATCAGCAGGTGGAAGTTGTCACATGGAAGTCGAGTCCAGAGGACCTGCGGAGGAGACGACGTGCAAAGAGAAATGATACTTGCTGTTAACTCAAACTGTTTTAGGGTTTAATCTGGTCTCTTGTTAGCTGCATAGCTCAGTGGTACTCTGCCCTTTTCAACCTAAATTGTGAGCTTGATGTTCATTAAGAACTTTATGTCTTTTACCTTTGACAGCTTCTATTTGCCATGACATGAAAGATTTTAATGAAACAAGCAAAGTAGTTTAATATTTGATAATCTTGTACGACTGAGTTTTGGGTCAAATGTTTTCAATTTTGGGCTAGAAATCCTCTTTTAAACGTTTTCAGTCTAAGTTTAGCAACAAGAGTGGGACATTGGTCAGCGTTTGCTCTGTTTAGAGAAGTTTAATCAATGGGGGTTGTGGTGTGGGTGTGCTTGGGGTTCTATTTAAAATGAAGGCAGAAACACGGGTAATAACAGAGAAATACTGCGTGTTGTATCTAACATTTTTAATGACATTTTATGTGTCTTCCCCTAAAAATAAAGATAGTTTCCGTCTGCATCAACCACCTGTGCTTAAACGGTTGTTGGGGGCCGAACAAAATCATTCAGAGGGCCACAAATGGCCCCCGGACCGCCCTTTGGACACCCTTGTCTAAGTGGGTTTGCATTTGTGCCAAAATGCGTTGAATGGTACTATTAGGTGACGTATGTAGGCAACGGGTTGCCTTTTATTTCAGGGTATTAAGGTAAAGGGGGCTGGATAAAAATGCATGCCACACTTTTCAGATTATTTCGGTAAAAAAAAAAAATCACTGCTGTGAAGCACTCACCTCCCACAAGGTGAGGATATCTTCGAAGGAAAACTCCCTCTTGAACCAGATGAGCAGCCAGCGGAAGCAGAAGCAAAGCGAGCCGCTGTCCTGCGAGTCTAAGCGGCATAAATAAGACTTTCAGTGTTCTTATTTTCACCAAAAATAAAGACAGAAAAATGTGCAAAGTGTTGAGAATAGCGCATAAATGGTTGCATGAAAGACGCTCATCTGCTTTCTTCTTCCTTCTCTGACCTACTTTTCCACGAATCATTTGCCTCAGAGCTGACCAGGGCTCATTTCACTACGGAGTCTGACTGGAAGAAAAAGCAGGTGAACTAACCGAGGAAGTCGCACAGTTCTGGGTCCAGAGCCTTCAGCAGGATACTGAGCTGAAGGAGCTGCTGCTTCATAGCCTCCTGGGACTCCTCAAAGTTCTGGTGCTGCAAAAACACAAGGAGCAAAAAGATAAGATTCTTGATGCATGCCATTCCAGCAACTGCACAGAAAAAGGAAACAACAATATCCAGGCCTAAATGCAAGCCTATAGGTAGAGAGAAGTAAATAAAATGAAAACTACAGAAACCAGTTCTGCGCTGAAATTCTGAGGTCGTTAGTTACTGATGAAGTTCTCAACTAACCACCAGCTCCATGAAGCCAGTCAGACACCAGAAGGACTCCACCTCATTCTGAGTGACAAACAGGATCGGAGAGAGGAGGTCGCTCATCCCCTGGACATAACCTGGACAAAAACACAAGGAAGACGTTAGAGGGACGAGTAAAAACTCAGATTGTTAGGAAAAAAGGACAGTAAAAAGTAAGTACGCCCTCTTTTAATTCAAGGAGTTTGGAGTATCAGGAGAAATAAATGATCTCCAGCCAGATGCTGCTACTTAAAGCTCTTTATTAAAGCAGCAGGTATTGCCACTTCTGTAAGAAGCAACAGTTGATGTCTATGGATTTAGGAAGGTTTCCAAGGACATTTTTATCTGAAGACTGTTGTCCTACAGAGAGAAAGATCTTTTAAAAGTGGACAACCTTTAAGATGGCTGCTTAACAAGAGAATATTCCCCCAAAGGTCAGATTCTGCAATACCCAGAGGAACTGCAAAAACCCAAGAGCTCCATCTCAGAGGCCACAGGCCTCAGCATGTTACAGGTTAAAGTTCATCCCAGGACAATGAAACAACAACTGAACAATCATGGCTTGTTTGGAAGAGCTGATGGAGAAATCCTCTTCTCTCTAAAAACAAATGTGGCAGCTTGACTTGGTTTGGAACCTCTGGACCAATGTTCCTGGGTCAGATGAGACCAAAGTTGAGAGGTTTGGTCAGAATACCAAGCACCATGTTTGGAGAAAACCAAACATCATATCAACACCAACACCTCAATCCAACTATCGAGCACGGCGGTGGAGGAGTGATTATTTGGGCTTGTTTTGCAGCTACAGGAACTGGGAACCATAAACTCTTCTGTGTACTGAAGAGTCAAATTTGAGGTCATCTGTCTTGACAGATGAACATAGGTCTAAACCACAGCAAGAGCTCGAGAACAGAAAGGTGTTGCAATGGCCTAGTCAAAGTCCAGACCTTAAGACTGATCAGATATAACTGTTTGCAACCCTCCAGAGTAATAGGAGAACTTGGTCGAAAGAGGGTGTACCTTCTTTTTACATGACTGTCTCTACTTTTATTTTGGTCAAATTAGAGGAATTTGTCTCCTCAGAAGGTTTAATGTGGTCAATGAAACTCAGGAGACATGTGGCATCAATCTTCTCCTCCCATGATAAATCATAAACTGACACAGAGTCCAGCTCCGTTCTTTCCCAAAGACACACCAAGATCGAAGTTGTACATGCAGTACGTCATCAGCACGTCGTGCAGCAGAGTCAGGCCGGGGTTGTTGTTGCCGGAGAAGAACGTGTTGTTCCTGTCCGTCCTGTTGACGTCCCTCTCTGCCGAGGACAGCAGAACAAAGGCGGTTCAGCATCAACATCTGCTGCAGGGCTCACAGAAAATAACAAACAAGTCTTTTGTCATTTGGCGTATGGCAGAGCTGACCTATCAGGCTCCTGTACCCTCTGAGGAGGGAGTTCCTCATCTCCTGCTCTTCACTCACGGACTTCCACTGCACCTTCATCCTGAAGTACTCATCCCTGCAGACACACAACTGTCTTATTCAACAGATGGTCTTGAAAAGCTGAGCATGTATGAATGTGAGCACCAACGTTTTGACTCGAAGAATGTCCTCTCTTTCCGTTGAGGTGCTCTTCCAGGGATAAAAACCAAGGAGGAACTTCCACACTTCCTTCCTGAGTGATGGAGTGATACCCTGTAAGGTTTATATATATTTAGTTTGTGTTATTTTACAAATGATCAATGCTCTGTTACTCTTTGTCCTGTTTTACCCCTCTGAACACGAGTTCTTTGACTTTCTGAGGTTCCTTCACACGTCCCTCAGAGTCCAGAAACTCCTCCCATTGGTCCAGAGCTCGTCCCCTGGTTACTGCCGGCCTGGGACCAAGCTCCACGCCCTGGATGGAACAAACAATCACAAACATAAGCAGCTCAGCCCTGATCACGGTTATGACCCTGCCATGTTGCTTTTACATCCTTTTTCTTACACAGGTGATGAGCTCAAATCCAGGCTCGTCGTCGGGCTGCGACGGCAGACCCGGACCCTGATTGGTCCGCGTGACGGAGGTCTCAGGAGGGCGGAGGGCGGCACGGAAGAAATTGGTGACTTTGGAGAATCCCCCAAATGTGGTGGCGTATGGATCGTGGATAAATCTCTGTGCGAGATGGACAAGATGTTGTGGAACATTACTAAAAGGACAAAATGTTTCGGTGTGCAACTTCTGAGGTTATCCTACAACTACCGAGACGATATCGGAGCCTCCGTCTTCCAGGATTTGTAGCTGAGGGAAAGCAGCGGAGTTCGAGTCGCGTGGGTAGGCTAGGAAGAGGCGTCCGTCAACGGGTGACCTGATGATGAAACAGAAACCACCAATCAACGGCATTATGAGCTGCAAAGTACAGTACAGCTACTGCCCCCTCTGGTCAAGAGGAGTTAGAAGCCATAGAATAAATTCATCCTTTATTGCAAAATCTCAAACTGAAAATTTCATAAAAACCCAACCTTTAATTTGATTAAATTCCTAAAATTCAACTAAGGCAGATAGATGTATGTTCTGTGTTCATTTTCATGAGTTAGAAAATGGCGTCAGGAAGATAGCCTTCCACCTAAAGTTCCTGATATCTTCATTCAGAGCAATAAGCTGGAGCTGGTGGCGCACCAGGCTGGATGTTTTACTCGCTAACACACGGTGAGGAGGAAGGTAGGGGAGGTCAAACAATATCCAAACGTGACTGTTGGAGAGCAGCAGCAGAGAGGGGCATCTTGGAGGTCACGGTCTCCATGACAACCGTTACATACATGTACATGCCGACCGGTCGTAGAAATACCAGGACTCAATCATTCTCCCGTTTCCTTACTACAACACGCTGCTGCCGTCTGTAGATTCTGAACCACTGGTAAGGTTTTTAACCCAACTCTGGCTTCCACTTCATTTTAGGAATCATTTTAAGATTTTGTTATTTGAGTTTAAGGCTGTCAGTGTGTGCTGTCTCATTCTTTCAGCGCAGCAGAACAGATCCCATCACTGCTTACAAAGATGCAAAGCCAATTCAGTGATGTTGCAGCAACAAAACATTGCACGCAAAGCAGACTCTTTCATGTCTGATCTAATAGCACGCTTTTACTCTCTGGCTTTAGACCCACAATGAGATTTTGACCTGAACAAACTTAAGTTGACCTAAAGCCAGAGTTTGCAGTGAGGCTAAAGGACCAAAGGATCTCCTGATACCTGTGTGCTATTATGTCTTTCTGAAAATAACTCAGTAGGTTTTTAACTTGACCAGGACACACCAGGCTGTTTGAATCTATGGTCAGTACTGGTTGTGCTCTACATGTGACAACAAACTTATGTTGCCTCCAAATGTCTTGACTCAGGAGGGCAAAAGAGTACATCACCAGAAAGAACACTGTGCCCACAGTGAAGCGTGGTGGTGGCATCATGCTGCGGGATTACATTTTTTTCCAGATAAACGTGGGATTTTAATCAAGGTGAATTAAAATATGAATATTTCCAAATACCAGTTTTTCATACCCAGAACTTTCAGGTGTCTGCAAGAGAGCTGAAGATGAAGAAAGGTTTTATTTTTCAGCATCGCAGTGAGTTCAAGCACACATCATTAGTCCAAAGCAGGGGTGTCCAAAGTGCAGCCCGGGGGCCTTGTGTGGCCCTCGGAAATGATGCATTTGTGGCCCCATCTGCAGTTCCAGAATAGTACAGACGACCAGCACAGACAGATGAGGTGGAGTAAACATTTCTGAAGAAAGAGATCCGTATCCTACTGAGAATGACCTTTACTAGCTGACTCAAAAGGTTTCAGAAATGATAGGCCTTTCTATAAATAAGGCAAAAGTTTGAGACCGTTTTTATATTTCAGATCTAACATGAATTAGAGATCCATCCATCGACTACTTTTCCTCTTCTATTAAACAGACCATGTTTAGTTCATTTAAAAACATCTAATTCACAATTAATTTCCACATCTTTCTTTAAAACTCTATTTTTGTCTGGCCTGATAGTACTCTGTTTATTCCTTTTTAACTTTTACTGCTATTCTCAGATTTGTCTCTTATATTTGGTTTTAGTGCAAACTACCTTATTCTGGATCAATTTAAAGTACTTTATAAATAAAGTGGAGTCTGTCCTACCTTAACAAACATTGGTTTGCCTGATTATACTGGGACTTTAATTGGAACAGAATGTTTTGGTGAAGCAGGAGCATACGGTAAAGCACAGTGGAGGATCTGTGATGGTGAGGGCCCGTTTCTCTTCTAAAAGTTATGAGAATCTTGTTAGAGCGCATGGCATCATGGGCTCCTTGAAATACCAGGAGGCTGAAAATAAAATTCGGCTGGATTTGGGTCGTCATGGCATCGATCAGCAGGATAATGATGCAAAACATTTCTTCAAAGTAACACAGAAAGAGGAAGAGGAACAAAAATCAACATTCTTCTAGCGCCATCTCAGTGTCAGACCCAAATCAACCGGGGGGCCTGTGGGGTGAGCTGAAGAGAGGAGTGAATAAGAGAGGACCCAGAACTCTGCATGATGATGAGAGGCTGTGCAAAGAGGAATGGACAAAGATCCAAGCTTGTAAGGTGTTATAAGAGAGGACTAAGTACTGTCAGAGGGGGATGTACAAAGTGTCTAACAGCAGGGGGGCCAGTAGGTGTGGCACTGGTGATTTTTTTGGATGGTGGTTATGTAAACAGGCCATAAACCGCAAGTAAAGTCAGTGCAGTCACTCACTGGTCCAGGATGATGTAATGTTGGAGAGCCCTCAGAAGTTCCCTGGTTCCCCCTCTGTGGAAGTGCAGAGGAGGAAGTGGGTGGCCCCCTCTGCTCGTCAGCACCATGAAGTTCCGACCCAATGAAAAGCGGGCCCTCCGGAGAGAGTACAGCTCCGAGAGGGGCAGAGAGAAAGCCCACTGACCTAAGAGATAAATACATGTATTTGTTATTTTGTTTGTTTTAACTTAACTCTTGGCTACGATTGTAGGAATCAGGAAGTAAAACCTGAATCTTTAACTTGGGCATGCTCGCGGTCTTTCTTCACAGTGCTGATAACCGCCCAGTCAGGCTCATACCCCGGGTCAAAGTTTGTGTCCTCCTCGCCTCCTTCCCCATCCTGACAATGAAACAATGAAATCAATGAGAATTAGAAGAAATACAAACATTTTAAAGTTTTTTAGGAAGCAGACAGCCAGAGGTAGCCGACCTTTCTGCTGTAGAGGACAGCGGGCGCGCTGTGACCTTCATCCTCCAGGGGGCTCCACTCCAAAGCAGGCACTCCAGCCTATAGAAAGCGAAATGATTTGTTCATCCTTGTGCTTTATTGGATCCTCGCTTTTTTCTCAGCAGACTTGCCTACCCGTTCCACAATGCGAATGAATCCCGGTATGCCGGTTTCCTGAACAGTCTTCTTGGCGTTTGTGTGGAGGTAAACTCCCTCCTTCTCAAAAATCAGCTGAGAAGAAGACAAATCCTCAGTTAAAAGTCTGAAATGAGCCATATCTGGCCATACTGACTGGACCAAAGTTTGGAAATAAATCAGTTTTAAACTTATGACCTATCTAATATGCAGAAAGGGCATGGGATTAATCAAAGTCTAAGATGACCTTTATGTTTTTAGGCGCTGTTCAACCAAACAGGGAGATAATCTTGTTAATCAAACATGTGACAACGCTTGGAAACAATGAGCTAATCACAGGGAATGATTTCGGTCTTTGTCTCAATGACTCCTACTGAGGATTACCAAAGTCTACACACGCCCGTTAAAACCTCACAATCATTTTAAAACTTTTTCCAACTTTAATCTTTGTTTACTGCAGCTTTTGAATAAAGAATCTGATGAATGAACTGTTGGAAAACTTGTATGACTTTAATACCTGTATTTTAACATATTTATCTTTTATGCTTTGCTCTGTTATTTTCTTTATGTATTTCCTTTGATGTCCTGTAAAGCACACTGAATTGCCTTGTGTATAAATGCTGCTATAGAAATAAACTTGCCTTGTCTTACAATTCAATAGAAGAACAAACCTTTTGGGCCCAGAAAATATAGAAAATGAAAAAGCTCCAATGTTGTGGTTGCGTAACTGCAAGCCCTTGGACTAATACCTTCTTAAAGCACCTCCGCTGTCAGCCGTCAGTCTTCTTGAGTTCATACCTTCCATCAGTTATAGTGAACCTGATTAACTTTAAATGAAGTATAGCAGGATTTCGTCTTCTTGCATTTGCTTATTTCTATCTGCTGCAGCCTTATTTTGCAGACGCTAAAGGGTCTCTTGACACCTTGAAATCCTGTTACAAATGGTTCAAAATGGGCACCAAAGAAACTCCACAGCATTTCAACTTGTCCAGGACGCTCCAAGTGACAACACCACTAAAGGAGCTACTTGAATTTATGGTCGATACTGGTGGTTTTTATCCAGACATATGGAGTATGTCTGGATTACGGAGTAGAGCTACAAGACACAGTCTAAACGGACAAAATTTAAACTTTTGGACCAGCAAACGTGTCATGTGTCTGCTAGAAAGCTAAAGTTGCAAGATTTTATTTTTCAGCATCACAGCGAGTCCAAACACACATCCAAAGCCATGATTAGAACTGATGAAATCCAGTGAGGAGCACGAAGTAGAGCTGCTGCTCCTAAACATCACTGGAAGCGTCTTAAGGTGGATTGTGAATCTGATCAGGATGCCTCCTGGCTGCCTCCTTTCTAAGGTATTCTGGGCATGTACCTATAGTAGCAGACCTAGAAACAGATCTAGAACGTGCTACAGGGACTATATATCCTGTTTGACCTGGAAAACACTAGAAAGCACCCAGAATGAGATAGAAAATGTCTCTGATTGGGGCTGATGTCTTATAACAATTAGGTCAGTAGGACTCAGTAGAACTTGACTGAAGGCTGAGGAGGTAGTGCAGTCATTTGATTTGTCCCTGTGGGACCAGGAACACCTGACAGAAAATGTCACCTCAATGTACTTTACAAGACAAACAGGTTTAATGCCCATTCAGAAATATGACATCCTTGTTTTAAGGTTGAGCCCACTAATGCAACCAGATTATTGCACTTTTTTGCTTTTTATTTTTCACTAAAATATTTGCCTGTTTGTTCGATGAATTGCAGAGAATAAAAGTAACGCTGAATATGGAAAAAAAAAAAAGGTGAAATTATTCATTATGCTCCGATTGTTTTTTACAGCACAGAAACCTGGAACATTTACATGATTAATTAAACTGAACTTTGAACATTTTAACGTTGCTGCAGGAACCAAAATGCTTTAATATAAACAGTTTAATATGTTAGACATCAGAAAGCAACATTTAGAGCAATGAGAGACTGATCACATGACTGGGGTGACTCATCTGTCAGGTCAGTCACAACAGGTCCAAGAAAAACTCGGATATACTTTACAGTTTTTAAATAACTCCCTTCACAAGCGAGCTCCAATATCAACCGAATTAATTACACCGCTATGGCCGAACGACAGGACAGGTTTCCATCTTTTATTTGAAGCCCAAAGTCAAGAGTGAAGCAGAAAATGTTCTGGATTCCTGCGTTCAACGTCACTGAGCTATTGTATTAACCTTAAACATCATCAGCAGCTCGCTGTTAGCAAGCTGGATTAGTTGGGGAAGCTTTGAGGAGAAATTATAAAAGAAATATATAAAAAATACCTTGTAATCTTTCACGGTTTCCTCCATTTTTTGCTTCGCTTCTTCCAAAACAAATGTGACGTCACGCTTCCTGCTCATGGAAAGCTCCGCCCACCGAACGGCATCACGTGACATGAGAGCCAATCAGACTGAATTAATTCCCAGGCATGTCTAAAAAGCCGACGATTTCATAACACATGTCACGCAGACGTCATATGGAAAGCCGTTATATGACCAAGCACAGCTTTGGTCAAGTTCCACAAAGTGACCGCTAGATGGCAGCAGACGTTCTTTATCGTTATGGTCATTAATGCAGAATCTGTTGGCTCTACTTCTCTATTAAAATTACACACGTTCTCCTCAATAAAAACTTAATTTAATTAAAATAAAAGATGTAAATGTATGTAATGAAAACAGAAACCTAAAATCCATTTGAATTACTTTTCGTAGCCCTTTAAATGATATTCCAACAAATATTTTACCCTCATCATGATTTTACAGTGAAAGGTTTTAACAATAAACTATGTTCTTTTATTAATTTATTATTCTTTAAAGTATTTTGGTTCATGTTACCATGATTGTATTACGTAGTTGCTGCAGATTTGTCAGCTTCACATCTTGAAGGAGCATAACTGGACTGAGATCTGGTGGATGTGAAGGCCATTGGAGTACAATAAACTCATTCTGTTAAAGAAACCAGTTAGATTTGATCTGAGCTTTCTGACATGGTCCAAAATCCTGCTGGAAGATGGGTACACTCGTCATAAAGAGATGGACATGGTCATCTACACTACTTAGATGGGCTGTGGTGTTTAAATGACGCTCAGTCGGTACTAGGTCACTTAAAGTGTGCCAAACAAAATGAATTCCCCACAACATAAGACCAACGCCACCAGTCTGAACCGTTGATACAGGGCAGGATGGATCAATGCCTGTTGTTCTTCATGTTCTTCTGATTCATGTTGAGAAGGAAACACAGTGCTCCTGCTGCAGCTTATGTTCCTCTTGCTCCACATTTAAATCTCTCCTTGCCATCTTCTCGATGGTTGTTTTTACAAGGTCAATTATCTCCTAATCGACTGTTTAAGTCACCAGGCATCCCTCATCCATGGATAATTTACAGGGTGAAGTAAAATGGAAATACGCATACCTTTAAAATTAAAAGCATGCAAATAAAACCAGATAGATAAAATCCACAATTTAACCCTGTGATCATACCATCTACATCTTGCAGTTGAAATCGAGGCTCATTAGACCCAGCAGTTTTTCCAATATGTTATTGTCTAGTTATGACGAGTCTGCTTGAAATCTACCTGGAGTAGCACCCTGTGTGGTCTTCTGCTGCTGTAGCCCATCTTCTTCAAGGTGCAACGTGTTTTTGTCCAATCAGAAATGGTATTCTGCATACCTTTGCTGAAACAAATGGTTATTTGAGCTACTGTTGCCTTTGTGTTGTCGTGCAACAATAGGTTTGACAATGAATAACTATTAATAAGTGTCAAAGGAAAAAATCAAAAACAATTAATAAAAATTACAAAGTCATGGCACCACTTTATTATCAGGAAATAATTGCCAATCAGCTCTCAGTTTCTTTGAGTTATTGTTTTATGAATTCCTGCTTGGTGAGGAGTGGTTTTAAAGAACAATAGATGGAGTGACTGGCATTGTCAAACAGCCTTGCACACATATACAGAATAAACACAAACAACTTCTTTTCAAAATACAAGAAACTAGATCCGCAGTTTCTAAAATACTATGGCACCAACAAACATTTTTCTTCCACCTTTTATATGCTCACTTTGAATTTCAGCAAATTCTCTTCACCGCGTTTAAATGATTTAATGCACTGAGTTGCGGCCATGTGATTGGCTAAGTCAACATTTATGCAACAAACATCTGAACAGGTATGCGTAATAAAGTGGCCAGCGGGTGTATGAAATGCAATTATTGCAAAGTTTCAATTAATGCAGAAATATTGTGCACTGAAAATTGATTCACCTTTAACCTCTCGACACCAACAACGTTTGGAGCTCACAGGGCTGCAGTTTTCACGATGAACGAAAAGTGCTCCTACCCTCTTGCATGAGCAAATAGGGAGAACGTGCTCGTTCACAGACACTGGTCACGTCGGTAAACAGGTGACGTCAGAGGTGCGTCAAGTCAGAGACAAAACCGAAAGAGAGTGGATGTTCAGATTTATTTTTAGTACATGTTTTTTGTTTTGGACAGCAAGATATCATGTCTCTGTTCTTTGTCTTAATGGTGGCAAATTTGAGTTTGAGAACAAATGTACACAACAATGGTAATATAATAATAACAATAATTCCAAATAGCATGCTTGAATAGAGCACAGTCAGCTTCTCTAACAGATTAAAAAGACAATTCAATTCAGTTTTATTTATAAAGCGCCAATTCACAACACATGTCGTCTCAAGGTTCTTCACAAAAGTCAGGTTCATTTCCAATTAATCCTAATCATTGAACAGTTCAGTCAGATTCAGTTATTTATTCAAATTGGATAAAATGTTTTTCTATCTAAGGAAACCCAGCAGATTGCATCCAGTCAGTGACTTGCAGCATTCCCTCCTCCAGGATGAGCATGTAGAGACAGTGGACAGTCACTGGCGTTGACTTTGCAGCAATCCCTCATACTGAGCATGCATGAAGCGACAGTGGAGAGGAAAAACTCTCTTTTAACAGGAAGAAACCTCCAGCAGAACCAGGCTCAGTGTGAGCGGCCATCTGCCACGACCGACTGGGGGTTTGAGAGAACAGAGCAGAGACACAAAGAGAACAAAGAAGCACTGATCCAGAAGTACTTTCTATGGGAAGGAAAAGTAAATGTTAATGGATGTAGCTCCTTTAGTCGTTTCACCTAGAAAGAAAGAACAGATCAACTCTGAGCCAGTTTTCAAGGTTAGAGTCTGAAAGAGAGCACATATAATTAGTTACAGTAAAAGCTCAGTCAATCGCCATGTCTAGGAGAGAGAAAGGGTTAAACACTAAAAGACAGGGCCATGTGGATCATCGGTAGAGGGTGAGCATTAAGTTGTTGCCAGCGGAAGCTCGGACGATGCCCCTCTCCAGAAAGGTGTCACAGGTAGACACAGAGTCAGGCCAGGTGTAGCTTCTAGGAAGAGAAAAGAGAGAACAAAGTTAAAAACTGAAATAACAGCAAATAATGCAAAATTGGAGAGTAGTGTGAGAATGTAGCAAAGAGGGTGAAAGTGGTCATTATGTCCTCCAGCAGCCTAAGCCTATAGCAGCATAACTACACAGATAGTTTCAGGTTCAGTTTCAGTTTATTTCTTTATATAGCGCTTATTTACAACAATGTCGTCTCAAGGCACCCCACAAAGGGTCCGGAATGGCGCGGGGCTGCCGGTGAGGCCAGACCAAACCACCGAGTGCCAGAGCCCGGCCACCCCAGAACGGGCCATATGTATGGGCACTAAGTTAAATAATAAACTGACAAAGTTTGTCCATCTAAAGCCCACTGATGGCCATTATTATACTAAAAACCACAAGGATTGGGATACCTCTCTCTGTCAGATTGACCATAACCATTGGAAAAGAGAAGGGGTCATACAGGTATCAGAAATGGAGGGTGTGTTTGCACCTCAACCATAATTGAGCCGGTTTAGGCTAAACCTGACTCCCCCTTACTAAATCCAACAGGGAGGTAGGAAGGCGGAGGTGAAAAATAAGGAAGATAGCCTAAGCCACTCTAACTAGACAACAGAGTTTTGTGGCTTACTCTCCTTACTGTCGGCCAGAACAACTGTCAAGTCAGCAGTCTTGCTCTTGATTGTGTTGGCCATAAGACCAAATTTCTGTGTTTAAAATCTGTTTTTCATTGGTCTTATGTAATATTCAAATTTTCAGAAAAATTGATTTTCTGCTTTTTATTAGCTGTAAGCCAGAGCTATCAAACTTAACAGAAATAAATACTTGGAATCCATTACTCTGTGTGCATTTAATCTGTATAATATAGACAATTCTGAATATTTTTACTGAAATAAATAAGATTTTTAAATATATCTTCATTCATCAAGATGAACCTGTAAATTCGGCATCTTGATTATTAAATTGAACTGAATTGAAAATATTTTAAATGCCACAATGTAATTACTATTTATAAGATGTTTCAATGCGATTTTTTCCTGTAATCAGGAACCAAAAAAGTCATTATTTGGATGAAATGTACCAGCTTAAAAAATTAGAACAAATAAATAAAACAATAAAAAAATAAATGAAAAAAACAAATAAATAAATAAAAAGACGTGTTCAGAGTTTACTTTCCCTTGACGACTGGGATAAGCAGGTATAGACATGGATGAATAATAATAATAATAATAATAATAATAATAATAATAATAATAATAATAATAATCGGCTTGTATGCTTTTATTTCGAAAGCCATTACCGGATATGCTAGCATTACTGCTTGCTAACTTTCTGCTGCTGGTGTCGAGGCTAGGGAGAGAAACCGTGGGAGAAGGGCAGAAAGCGTGGGGTAAAAACAGAGATTAAACTCGGTTAACACCTGGCAGCGGTGAAGAAAGAGACCGAACAGGTAAGTGAAGATGTCCTCTTACTTTCCACCTCATTACTGCCAAGTTAGGGCTGCTCTTAAAGCCTGAAAACGGAGGAGAGATGTGGATTCATCAGCAGGAGGCTGGCTGCACACAACACTGGACTGAATAACTAGATAAACAACAACAACAACAACAGCTGCTGCTGCGGTCGCAGCCGCGATGATGAGGGCAAGTCGTGCACTTTTACCGGAGATAACGTTGTCTTTGGCAAGGATTTATAAAGAGCGGAGGCATTGCTAACAGGAGCTACAGTTAGCATTGCTAAGTGAAGGTGGAGGAGGCTGCGACCGTCACAACAACTGCAACTTTATATGTTTAGCTGCACATATCTGAAGAGTTCCGATCCATAGGCACAGCTTTCCCTACAGAGAAACACTGAATGGTTCGGACGGTTTGGACCGATTATACAACAACAAGGTTTAATTATTAAAAAGCTAAAGTCTCTGCTGTGGAGTGTCAGAATATATTTAGACCCCCTCACTGATATGAGGTCCTATCAGTAAGCTTCTGGCATCAATGTGGCTGAATTTCTGACCAGTCCTCTTGGATTGGGATAGTTTTTCTACTTGGCCTCGGCTTAGTACCCTCATTTTCAGTAGGGCCGAGCTCCAGAAGCTTAATGTTAGTCTGCTTTATTCATTCCAGAACCAGTTCTGATGTGTGTTTGGGATTATTGTCCTGCTGTAAACCTGAACTGTGTCCAGGTTTAAGCCATTTAGCTATTGATTTGAGGTGGAGGTGAAGTTGAAGCAGTCCTTTGCTTCCATTATTCTATCCACTCAATCCACCTGTGCTAGGGGTAGCAATACGTTCCCACAGAATGATTCTGCCACCACTATGCCTGGCAGCTGGTTCAGTGTTCTTAGGGTTGAAAGCCTCACCTTCTCTGTAGCAAGCCTACTTCGGATCATTCTTAGCAAACTGCCCCGTTTTTATCTCGTCTTGTCACCATACTCTTCTCCACAAGTCATCGGGCTTGTCCATGTAGCCAGCTACAAATTTCAGTCAAGCTTTAAGGTGTTGATTTTGGAGCAGGTACTTCTTTCTTGGTCTCCTTCCTCTGAGTCCAGGATGATTTAAAACTGGCTTCTCTGTGGAAGGTGACATTGCTTTTCCAGCAGTTTGCCGTTCACAGCCAGGCTGACATCTAGTAATTACTGAACACCCTAACCACCATGAACATCCAAACTAGTTTCCTTTCATCTGAAGGTGGCAGTTTGGGTCTTCATCGAGACATTTCAGGTGTTGATTTTGAAGCCGTTTTATGGTCAGACGAGACAAAGATTGAGATGTTTGGCCAAACGGAGAAGAAGTATGTTGGAAAGCATCAGCGTCAGGCTTTCAAATTAAAAAAACATTGCATGGTGGTGGCAGCATCCTGCCGTGGGGTTGTTTTTTCTGCCAGTTCTTCAAATTCACCTGAAAGCATCATATAAATGGTTAATACTTGGTCATATTTGGGAGTTCAAACAAGACAGCGATCACAAACACACATCTGAACAGGTTTTGGAGTGGGTAAAGCAGGCTAGCATTAAGCTTCTGGAATGGCCCTGATCTCAACTCTATTGAAAATCTGTCATCTGTGCCTTAAAGCCAGGTATGTGCCAGCTAACCAACTGATTTAAACCACCTCCAAGTGGTCAGATATCCAGTCAGATTTATGCCGGTTAAGGTGCTAACCTGCTAATTTTATTGATGGTGTTTATATACATATTTAGGCCTGTGTGTAATTCTTTTTCTCCTCTTTGGATTAAATTCCTGATAAATTCAAACCTCTGTTGTTGTTTTAAAAATTATTGAATGAGTCATCATACGATGCTTCCAGGAACAGTTGAAATAAATCATAATAATTCCAGAATGAATGACATTAATGCCCATGAGTGGATGTAAACTTGTGACTGGACTGAATATTCTTTTAAATATCTTCCAGGCATCACCAGCAACTTGGTGACATCTCTCCCTTGGCTCTCACCACCACCCACCCATCATTAAAGTCACCTCGTGCCTCTTTACCTGATTAGTTCAAATTTTCATCTTCACCAAAGCAGAAACTGTCTCTGAACGACATCAACAAAGTAAAATTGGACTCGTTCCAGCTACCAAAATCAGTATTTCATTTTGTTTGGCCCCCTTAGATCATTTTTTGATTCGTCTAATCCCCGAAGCCGTGTTAGTTCAGTGATCTCATCAAGCCAGTCTCATAAACACTAAAAGAAGCACCATTATGGCCTCTCTAACCCACTCATCTGAGCCAGAGATCCCAGACAACCACAAAGAGAGCTGGCTGGCTCTACTTTCCGCTGCAGAAACCTATTGCCAAAAGTCTGGCTGTGACCTGGCCATTCTCACGGCCTGCAAGAAGTTCCGGTCGACAGCCGGGGAAGGTGAAGGAGGGAAGAAGCGGGAGCGTGGGACTGGCTTTCCTAAGGAGTGTGAATTCTCCTACAGCGTGTGGGGTCAGGGTTTTCTGGCCGAGTCGGCGCGCCGCTACATGGATGACATCGGCGTGCTGCACGCCACGTCCATGCTGACGGCTCAGAAGCACACGAGGCAAACTGGCAGAGACCAAGTGGGCAAGCTATTGGGTGATTTGACCTCAGACATTGGAAACAGAGGGGTAAGTTGGCAGTTTGTGCCGCATCTAACCGTTCTTTAAAAAAGCTCCCATACAAACTTTGTTTTTGTCTCTGTTGACTCTCCAGAGCTTCACAGGCGATGGCGTGATAGGCGGTGTCAGTCCCAACAGCAGACAGTACTCCCAGAACTACCCGTCCATATACAGCCCGGACGGCACGACCCAGCAGGGCGTGGGGCTGAACGGCAACAGGGAAAGGGACCAGGAGAGGAGCGCTCTGGAGGTGGAGCATGGGAGACAGAGGGCTGGGATTGTGGAAGAGGAGGGAGAGGAGGTGGAAGAGGAGGAGGACATGGACGAGAGACGACCCTACGGAAACGAAAGTGCAGGTGAGGCAGATTTTCAGTTCACTGCTGTGCAAAAGTGAAGTTTTTTTTAGGCGGAAGGAGGCATCTGCCATATTGACCAGCCATTAGAAAGCAGAGGTACCGAGAAGTGGTCTGTGGTCCCCACCTGCAGAACCACTCCTTTATTGAGTGTCTTGCTAATCACCAAATATTTCCCCCTGTTGTCTTTTCCATTTACACAACAGCTGTGAAACTGATTGTCAATCAGTGTTGCTTCCTAAGTGGACAGTTTGATTTCACAGACGTTTGATTTACTTGGAGTTATTTTGTGTTGTTTAAGTGTTCCTTTTATTTTTTTGAGCAGTGTATGTATATATATATATATATATATATATATATATATATGTGTAATATCGGTTATCTGCCATAACAGTAATATCAATATTGGTCATTGATATCGGCCCAAATTTTCACATCGGTACATCCCTTCTCATTTCTTTAAACACTAGACAGGAAGTCAGTGAAAAAGCAAAGAAAGTCTGTCTCATTTGGCAGAAAACATCAAATTTGAATATTTGTTGGGTACTGTACATACAGTTCACACTAAATGTTCTCTTTGTTGACGGCTTCCCTAAGTGGACCAGTCTCATTGATTGTAATTGGGTTTCAGGTGTTTTCTCCATGGACGAGGACTCTCTTTCTCGGGACTGTGAGCCGTTCTTCGAGTCCGACGGAGAGGAGGAGAGCACTGATGGTACGAGACTTATCACCCTGCATGAAAGCTCATAGTTATTTTAGCACATTTCAGTTAAATGTTCCTTCTTTGTCCCATCTGCACCAGGCTCATTGAGCGAGGACGCCCCCCCACCGTCGCGCGGCCTGGCCATGGGGCAACATGCGTTCTCGTCCCGCCACGCCCACCCCACGGCTCTGGCCCGCTCGCTGCCCGTGTCCGTGCCGGTGTGGGGCTGCAAAAGCAGCAGAGCCGCTCTGGGAGACAACAACAGCGGAGAACGGGTGAGGATCTGGTGCAAACATGTCTGCTCAGGTTTTATTCTGAACAAGTGAAGTAATCAGCCACAGAATCTAGGAACAGGGTTTCTATAAAGTGAATATTATCGAAGAGCAAAATTCAGAAAGCTTTGATTTTAGCTGATAGTTTCATGTCTGCGACAGATAACCACATCATGGGACATCCTCTTTCAGTTCTGTCCGGACATCATATAAATGACCTGGCCTTTACAAGGTTCAGAGATCATTTAAATTCAGCCTCAAGTGTACAAAATCACAACAGATTGCACAATGTTGGTATTTATTAAACAAGAGCAGCCCGGGTTCTTTCAAACATACAATCTGATCCACTTTCCTGAGGCGTTGAGGTTGATTTGAGCCTAAAAAGTGGTAAAACTTTCTAACTCTCTCTCCCCCCTCTCCACAAAACTCTAACCCTGAGGTTCAGTGTAATATTGAAATGTCTACCTCCCTTCCAGACCCTTTCTCTGGGGTAAATAGTTTATACCCCTGTAGATGCTGTGGGAACATTTGGAGGCAAAAAGTACCCTGGTTCTTGGAAAAGGTTCCTAAACGCTTCAGGAAACTATTGATCAAGGCCCCTTAAAAAGCTTTTAGAAAGAGTGACTGCGAGGAAGGAAAGTATGAACATGTTTAAGAGGTTTGCACAGAGCTGTAACATAGAAAACATAGGACAATATTTATAATTATCTTATTATCTTTTAAATATAAATAAATGTAACATGAAAAATCTAAAAGACTATACAGCCCTGTTAGAACATTATGAAACAGATTTGGTAGAGTGGACTTTTCGAATCAGTCATTTTCTACCACTTATTCCATAGTGGGTCACGGGGGAGCTGGTGCCTATCTCCAGCAGTCTATGGGTGAGAGGCGGGGTTCACCCTGGACAGGTTGCCAGTCCATCGCAGGGCAACACAGAAACAACCATGCACACACTCATTCATACACCTAAGGGCAATTTAGAGAAACCAATTAACCTAACAGGCATGTCTTTGGACTGTGGGAGGAAGCCGGAGTACCCGGTGAGAACCCACGCATGCACGGGGAGAACATGCAAACTCCAAGCAGAATAAGCCCTGGCCGGGAATCGAACCCAGGACCTTCTTGCTGCAAGGCAACAGTGCTACCAACTGCGCCACCGTGCAACCCCAATCAATTTGAACTATATTAAGAAATAAATAAACAGTAAAAACGGAAAAAGAGATGTTTCAAAGTTTTACGTAAATTATAAAATTTATAGAATAAAACCTATTTTATTCCCGTTACATGAGTTGACAAGAGGAGTTCATCGTTACTCAGCAGTATGAAGGAGGTTTGATCTGTTTATACCTGAGACATTTAGTTTGGTGGTCTCCTAACCGGTGAAGTGACGGTGAACATCAAGGTAAGATCCAAAGAGCTGTCAGGGGTCTTCAGAAAGAAGATCATCAAGGCTTATGAGACTGGTAATGGATTTAAAGAAGTAGACCCTGAAAGCAGATCGCAAGATGCTAGGAGAAGTCTCCAAAAAAACCCTAAAATGTCATCAGTGACCTACACCAGGCTCTCGTTGCTGTTGATATGAAAGTGCATTCAGATAGAGACAACAAGACACTGAAGTTTGCCAGAGAGAAAGAAGACAAAGACCAGCACCTCTGGAATAATGTTCTTTGGACAGATGAGTCTAAAACTGAATTATTTGGACACCGGAACAGAGGACATGTTTGGCATAAACCAACTACAGCATCCCAGGAAATGAACCTCTGGTATGAGGTATAGCTTTACCAGGTGTAAAGCATGGAGGTGGAGGTGTCATGTTCAGGGAGGCTTTGCTGAAGCAGGACCTGGCCAGCTCACCATCATAGAATCCACCAAGGAGGGGATTTGAGGAAACCGTGGGACCATCTGTAAAAAAGTCAAAGCTGAAGCAGAAATGGACCCTGCAACAAGACAATGACCCACAACATACCAGTAAATCCAACAAGGACGGGTTGAGCAGTAAAAAAATGGAAAGTCCTGATATTGCAGAGTCAAAGCCCTGCTGCTGATCTCACTGAGATGCTGTGGGTTTACTTGAAACGGGCCGAACATGTAAGAAACCCCTTAAACACCCCACAGCAGAAAGGAAGGGCCTGGTAGATGGGTAAATGGGGTAACAGTAGCTGTTAGGGGGTAGGGTGTACTAACTTTTTCCTCAGTTAGAAAGCGCATTTTATTTTTTGTTTAATGCGTGAAACAAGGTTATTTTAAGCTGATTAAATGCAATTAAACAAAATTTCTTCAGAGATTAAAAAAAAAAAAATAAGATTAGTCATCGCCATATTAAGATTTCTTTTGAAGATCTGCCTATTTCATGTGGTGTTCTAATTTTTTCCCGATTATATCCTGGAATCGTCCTACAGGTGCAAAGTCAGCATGTGTTTTCGTTATCTCTGTGAAGAATAATGTTTTAAAGGCTATGGTCTCTGAAGACAAAGACACTATTCAGCTGCAAACATCCAGCTCCTGCTGCTCATGTGAGCGTAAAAGTGCAAAAGGTCATCTGACATTTGGTAACGCAACACTTTATTCCCGCTATTTTAACATCTATGTCTGTTTCTGTCCTAGCCGGGCTGCGCCGACCTGGAGCACATCGCTGCCAGCATGAAGGCCCTGCTGGTCCCTGGAGCCACCGACGGGACGGAGATGTTCGGGGCCCTGCCACGGCCCCGCCTCAACACGGGGGACTTCTCGCTCAAGCCCTGAGAGGGTGGGAGAGCGGGACGGAAACGGGGAGGAAGGGGAAACCCTGGAATGTGTGAATCGGTGTAAAAGCTCGAATCTCTCTTTATTGTTTCACTCACCAAAATTAACTGCAAACCCTTTACAGGGTTAAAACGGCCGTGAGGAAATGTTACGAACACTAATAACATCTTCAACACTACCACTACTATTGCTACCCCCTCAATAACATCTCACAGTACTACACATACGACACTATGGTTGGGAGCTTACTGACCCACAGCACTGCACAGAGGAGATAGCAGGGTGTCACTATGGAAAGCTGTTTGGTCCAATTACCTGTGTAGTGATAAGATTGTTGATATAAACCCATCAGCAGACACATATTGGTTTAAATAGCATCTATGAAGCAAAATCCTGTTTTATGTCTGAGAAACATGGTGAATCTGGATAGAAATACTGATGAAAAAACTCCGTTTAATCTGCTTTACAGAACAAGGTCCTGCTTATGTGCGACTTTTTACAGCATTATCACTTCAGGATTAGTTGCAGCAGTGATTTTTGACTGCCTGACACACTCCCACAGAGATGTTTCAGACAGTTATAGTCCACAAGGAGCATAATAGGTCTCTCTCTTTTCCTAGATTTATCTCAGATCTTCTCAGATGATCACCTCGGCTCATTTTGGGGTTAACTGATGCCTCCAGCGCTAGGATTTCACTCAGAAAATACCGTAGGCTGACATTGGAAATTAGTGCTTCATGAAACTCCTGAAATTGCTGCATTAATATCTGTGATAACTTTAACACATTAAATGTGTATTTGCTAAGCTTTAGGCACGTGTTATGATGGGGATATAAGGGGTTTTTGAACACTAAAGAGGGGCATAATCATGGCTTTGTCAGTATTTTTTACCCTGGTCCTGCTGCTTGATTCAAACGAATGGATCTGCTGATTGTTCTGCAGAACCATGATGATGAACCATGCAAGTGAAATGGGTGGAAGTGCTGCATCTGGTGCTCCAGAAACTCAGATCAGCTTACTAATGTTGGGACAATCAGGGTGCAATCTGGAAAGTTCCTGCAAGATCTCAAACGAAGTTTCAAAACTGTTTCTATGAAACGTCTTTCACTGTGGTCTAAACAGGAGAGCAAATGCAGCCAAGTGTGTAGTTTTTAGGTTTGCTGCCTAATAAACCTAAAAATGTCACCTCTGTTCTAACATTTCTTACAATGATCTTAAAGTCCAGGCTTGGTTCTTGACCTTTATGGAAAATCTGATCAATTTCACAACAAACTAAAGCTTTATTTCTAATTTCAACATGACCGCTTTGAAGAATGAGAACCTTCCTTTTTAATAAATTATTTTGCTCATTAGCTCTTATCATTTACCAAGTGAAATGACCAACAGCCTCATTACGATCCCTCCTGTTTATGTAAAAGAGCAAAAACCAGATTTTAACACAAAGCTTGTAGCGTTTTTGTAAATGTGAGCAGAGGACACCAGCACCTTCTCATTACATGCATATTTTTTTATTTCACCAATGAATGGATGATCGATGGGATGATTGTAAATCTACTTTATGTTCCAGGGGGAATGGTATTGATTGTTTTTCCCCCGTTTGCTCTGGATATGTTAAAACGCCTGAATGAAAGAGAAAGTGACTTTGTTTGCGAGCGAGAAGAGATGTTAACACGTTACATCTCGGATATTTCAAAAAATAAATGTTCCATTAAATCCTTTTATGTTTCAAATAAAGGAGCAACACCAAGAGTAGGCGGCTCTGTGTTTCTGTTTTTAGCAGCATTGTAAGATGTCGTGTGTTTGTTTGCCACTAGGGGGCGGTGACACAATGTGAAAGGAGAATTAATGAGGCGTCCTCAGTCCTGGCCAGAGGTTTACAGCTACTCATGGCATTAATGCCTTATTAATTTGGGGATTTTAATGATAAAAAAAAACTATTCTTTTTCCAAGGTGGAAACGTAAAACTGCAACGATGTTTAAATACAAGAACTACGTGCAAAATTTTGTGGTTATATACCCTTCTTAATAATCATTGGAGTTCAGAAAACCAAACTTTTTCTAAAAGCTGTTTCCATGTTTCCACTGGTATTTTAATGATTTGTCTTTGATGATGAGCTCCAATCCTTTGAGGCTGGAATGCCTCCTTCCCATAACCCTAATCCTTAGGTCCCTCCTTAGATTCATTGGATTGGTCCTCTGACTGGACCAATCCAAAACATTAATATTACCTCCAGTCAACATGTTGGTAAATTTAAAAGAATACTTTTAAACACGGTTTAAATAATTTAGGGCTAAACTATACATACCCCCCAGCTAATATCTGACAAATACTCAGCAAGGTGCACCTCAACCAGACAACTTTTATCCAGCAGAACTGTTCATTTAAATTTGTTGGTTTCCTGGCATTGTCTCAGCTTTAAAGTCTCAATGGGTTGAAGTCATGACTTTGGGGAGGAAAATAATGTTAGACTCCTCTATCCATGACAAAACCAGTTTTGACATGTTTCAGTTTATGGATCATGTTGAAAAAACAAAATGTTTTTTACCACCTACCTTCATTATTCCATCCACTTGGTGCAGTGGACCTGTGCCACTGGCAGCTAAATAACATTACAGCATGATGCTCCCACCAACATGCTTGACACTTGGTACGGTGTTCATAAATTTGAAAGCCAGGGTTCTGCTTTGCTGCTTGTGGTGAAATAATGGACAATCTGAAAATTGTTCACCTTCAGGTGCATTGGAGAAGGGATGCATCTCGAAGTTGGAGGATAGTAGCTCTAGAGGCCTGGACTTGGGTACCTCTAAGCTCGGTGGTTGAAACGTGGAGACAATCCAGCAGGACAGTGAACCCAAACATGCATCTAAATTGTATAACCCTTGATCCTGTCAAATAGGGGAAACCTATCATACTTTCAAACTTGTGCACACAATTTTAGTTAGGAAAAATCAGTAAAGTGGAAGGTTGTTCAGTCATTCCAACGTAACCACAAGTTCAGTTGGAATAAAACCCTGAATGAACAAGCCCAGGATGTCAACGTCTGACTGGCATTGAGACGGAAAAGAAGAATTTATTGACTACATTCAATCAAATAAAAAGCACTCAAAAGTAAAACGATTTGAGAGTATTAAAAACACCAAACTTTGCCTTTTCGAACTTAAATTAACAAAAACAAATGAAAGTCTGAAGGTACGTTCAGGTCTGATTGTATCTCTGTAAAGTGTTTTCATGCATCCAGAGAAACTTTGAAGATGTCACCACGTGTTCAGTTCTGCTTTAGAGCTCCCCGTTTTGCCTCCAAACACACAACACTTTCTGTTAAGCTGTCACCACTGCTCCATCCCCAAAAGCCAACTCCTTGGTGTCACTGATCTTTTTTCAGGATAAGACAGAAGGAGTTTGTGCCGATCCAGAACCCGGGAAAGACTCTCTCCCCAAATTCAGCTTTAAACTTGTGGATCAGTTGCACCTCCTTCTCAGAGTCTCCCTCCACCGTGAGGAACTTGATGACGCCTGCTGGCTGGTCCACATAGACCCCCAAGGTGGAGGAAGACGGCAGCTGGACGTCGATGTTCTCGCCGTTGTACCAGACTTGGTAGCAGGAGCCCGACCAGCCGACCCCCCAGGAGCTTTTGTTCTCCCCGAGACCGCAGGGCATCTCCTGCCCTTTCCGGGGCGCGCTCTCTGCCACCACACCAATCACCACCCAGCCATCGTAGTCCACCTCCCAGTAGCCTCGGAAGCCCATCAAGCCCTCCTTACAAAGCACCTGAAAGAGGAGACCAAAAAATCCCCTTGCAAACCTTGATAGTATTAATGAACTTCAATGCAGTGATGACTATTTACAAGTGATTACGTGGCATCACAGACCACAGAGTGATCATAAAGTAATAATTAATTCCAATAATTCTAATGGCCACTGTAAAGGTTTTTCATTACTACCAGCAGTGTTGGTCTTTGAGCCCCAGGCCTACCTGTGGTGAGTCCTCATATCTTTCAGGCCTGTTGGGATAGGGGCAGACTGCATCGGATGTTCGAGCCACTTTGGAGCTGCCCTCAGAAATCCACAACAGCTTCTGCGCAGTTTTATCATCCAGAGAGATGGGGAACCAGTCTGAAAAGGTCAGAGTAGAACCGAGGTGTAAAAATGAGACTAAAAACATGCAAGTCCTTGCAACCAGGCCCACATTGAGCAAGGAGACCAGCTTGCAAATGGTGGCACTTTATTCTTTTATATTAACTGTTGATGGATATGTGAAAAAAAAAAACATCCACTTACAATATGTTGATGAGAACAGTTTAGAACTGTTTTCTTTCTTTTCATAGAAAGTACGCCTGGTCCAGGCTGGGTTTTTCTGTTCTGTATGAATACATTTTCAGAATTATTGCTCCTATTAACGTTGTGTTCTCTCTGTGTTTGGGTCAGTCCTTTTGTGTTTAGCTGTATCTTGTCCTTGGAAGAAGTAATTGTTGAAGGTTTTGCTGCTATTGTCTTTCTCTGGAACGTACGCTGGAACAGGGATACTGTTTTTAGCTGTGTCTCTTCCCTCGATGAAGCAGTTGTTGGAGGTATTAATGCCTTAATTCCTTATGTTCTTTATCCGTTTTTTCAATTCCACAGATAGTACCCCTGGCCCAGGTCTTCTAGCTTTAGTTGTGTCTATTTCCTTGAATAAAGCCATTATTAATGCTATTCCTTCCAATAACTTAGTGCTCTCTATGTTTGTTTCTTTCTTTAGAAAGTACATCCGGCACAGTCCTCCTGTTTTTAGCAGTATTTGTTTCCTGGACACAGACCCTGACATAACTGTTGCTGCCATTACCTTCCTGTACAGTTTTTCCCCCATAAAAACTACTCCTGACTCAGTGTTCTGGGTTACTTTCTGTGTTTCCATTCTGACCTCTCAACACCTGCTAAAAGGGAATTGTTCCTCTTTATTGTCACCACCTCCTTCAGGATGAATGAACTGAAATGTTTTACAGCCTTTTTTGTTGTAGATTTGCCCGAAATCCGAAGTCATATTGTTACATTTAGATCAAGTATAAACTGAAAGGTTCAATGTGTGATGGTCAGTGATATTTAGGGTCACATTCAAAGCAGACATGTCAGATTGTGTAAGACCTTCTAATAAAACTTTCCAACCATTTGACTGCAAAGAAGACCCCTCTTAAGACTAACTCAATGCACTGAGCCAGCCAAATCCAACAAGAATGTTTGTGCACAAATCAACCAAGCATCCTAAAGTCAGGAAGTAAAAGAAAATAATGTGAAAACTGTACAAATTGTGCTTTTAATTGGTGCCCGGACTATTTACAGTGATATGGAAACCCGTGCAAAGAATGACAGGAATTATAGCCTAACAGCTGCTGGGAGGAAAGACCTGTGATAATGCTCCTTAGTGCATTTAGGAGGCAGCAGCATATGTAAATACCTGGTTTTAGGTGAAGATAACAAACACTTAAAAACTTTAGGAAGTCTTACATTTCATGAAGTCAGCTCTGGTAGTTGGTTCAGGGATATCTGGCTCATACGCTGGCAGCTTTTCTGAAGTGAGACAAAAAGGAAATAATGAACATTTCCCATCATGGTAGAATCAATCATTGTGGTTTAAAACAAAATAAGACATAAACAGTGGTTGGTGATTTACCTTCTGCAACACTGCTTCCCTTTCTTCCTGGAAAATTTAAAGAAGAAAACTGTATTATACTGCCATCAGTTACGACACAGTTTATATCTGAGATTGGATTATATCACAAAGAAGTTAGATGTAAAACACTCTGGGCGGCTCTGCTGGTTACTTTAAAGCCGGACCTGCTGCTCTCAGCAAAAAGCAGAGCACAGATCAGTCGGGGAGCACCAATCCATGAAGCCCCTCCTAAACTTGATGTTTCAACAGAAGGAACCTGAGATCTCTGTGACTTTAAGAACACGCAGTGCTGTGCTGTCAGCAGGAGATCTTCTCTTCACTTCACTCAGCTGGGGGCGTTTTTCTCACTCAGGGTGGGTGTGTAATCTGCTCATTTGTTTCTCAGCCACTGTCTGAGTCACCGTTCCTTCTAGCATTCGGAGAAATTTGTGAAGATCAACCGAGCTTAGGTTAGTGTCTCTCCAGGAGATCAATTTCCCCGGCTTTCTCTCTTGTCTATCAGGCTGTAAGATCCCTGCATCTGCTTCAAATTACCCTAATTCTTTACAAAATCGCTTTTCTTTTACAGTCTCAGAACTTTTAAGCCTTCTTCTTTATACTTTGCTTCCATGCAGTCAAACTTCATTGTAATTCTTTAAAGTGGTTTTAATCGGCAGTTTTTCAGGGAAGTTCATTTCAGTTTGTTTAACTGATCTTCAGCAGTATGTCCACCTCTGTTCAAGCATTGATTTTAAGAGTTTGCGTATATTAACACAATGCCTGGACGGAAAGACATCAGCAATGATTTTAGAGAAGTAACTGCTGGTGGCCATCAGCCTGAGAAGAGTTAGGAGGCCATTTCTAAACTATTTGAAGTTAGCCATTTTACAGCAAGAACAATCATTCACAGGCAGAAAGCTGTTAGGATGGATGCCAATCTTCACAAGATTGGTAAAATCAGCCCAAGGTTAGATGTGCTTTGATTAGAGAAGTTGCGAAGAAACCCCAGGAGTTCCTTCTCAGACTTGACAGGCCTGAGTTAATATGTTTAATGTTAATTTTCATGACTGTACAATTAAACTGAACGAGGACAACGTTGTTGGAAGGGTTGTAGGTGAAAGAATCTTCTCTCTAAAAAGAATATGACAGCATGGCTAAGGTTTGCTAAGCTGCGTTTGAATAAGCATCCTGCACAGCACCCATATTTGGAGAAAACCAGAAACACCATATAGGCTCAACACCGTGTACCAGGTCTGAAGCACGGTGGTGGATGGGTGATGATTTAGGCAGGATTTGCAGCTACAAGAACTGGACACCTTGCAGTCATTAAGTCAACCATAAACTCCTGTGTTTTTATGAGGCAAATACGGAGGCATTTGTTTGAAAGGTAAAGCTTGGCCCAAACTGGTTTATCAACAGAACAATGATCCCAAACAAAAAAGGAAAGAATCAAAGTCCATAACGTTAATGAAGCGTTAAAAGGTGTGCAAAAATAAATATCTACAAACATCAATATACTGAAGCAATGCTGTAAAGAAGAGTGATCCAGAAATGTAATCTGACATGTGTTCTTGTTCATCTGAGGTGATGTTTGCAAACTTTTAAAATAAGCTAACCAGAAACTACTTGATTCATAAATCCCTAGCATTAAAAGAATGTGCACAAACATGGTGTACATAATGTTCAACATTAGATGAGGCGAGGTTGATGGGTTTGGCTGCAGAATATGAAGCTCTGAGGCAGTAGGAAAATGGGCAAGCAGACAGCAGAATGGGCTGAAGACAGATCACTTCATTAGTTTTACTTATCCACCCTCTCAGCTTGGATTCATTAACAGAGACGATGCAAAAATAAAGCCTATTTCTCAGAGGAAAAGAGCGAACACCTCATGTGGCTTTGGAGTGAGATGTCAAGCCGGTGGTGAGTTGGAAGACTGGAAATATCCAGAATCTTCCACAGAACAGCAGGGAAGCCCAGCCGGGATAAACTGGTAGTCCACGTGATTGATGACCTGGCATTGCAGCAATAGAGACATGAAGGACACTTGGCTGGGTGCGAGACTGAGGTGGAGGGATAAAGATATTTGGGGGCACCGGACATTTAAAAAGGACCTGTGTTGGATAAAGTTTGGTTAAATAAAAAAGGTTTGACGTTCTGACCTCACAGTGTTTTTGAGGGATTTTGACAGTAATCAGTCAGAACACTTGTTCAAGAGAATCAGCAAGTCAGCACAGTGCAGCTGAAAGGTCAGCCATAGATCTTGGGATGATTTATGGCAACTATTTGTTTTGGACAGCCACGACAGTGGGCTCTTTCCTCTCCCAGATTCCCATCTCAGTGGGATGGAGCAACATTATCTCGGCAGATCAGTTTCAAAACGTCCCGCTGAGACTGCAAGATCAGAGGATAGAGACATGCGGTGGGGGATCCTGGCTCATCCAATGGTGCTTCTGTCGGGTGTCAGATCTTCCTGGCTGAAGTCCATCAGAGGATGGAGAAAGCTATGAACTGCAAGGAGAACTGAAGATGAAGGATTCTGGAAAAAGACTTAAATCCGGAGCTTTTTAAGGAGAAATAGAAAAACTTCCACATTGAATTTTTTTTCATCAATCGGACAGACTCATTAATTAATTCAACAAAGCAAACTTTTGATGCCATAAATCACTTAAGGAGGATTTTGTGTTAAATCTGGCTTCAATCAAACAGCCATGAATAGCTCCAATATGAGCTTCAGCATTTCTGTACTTGAATTACTGTGAAGCGTTTCACACTTCATTGCTGCAGCAGCCAGAGAGGGGATTAGTAACAACAGGGGTTGGAGGTGGCGTGGGTTATGTAAGCTACACTGCTTGGGTTGGAAATATATATTCCAAATAAGAAGAAACAGAAACAAAAGATCTTCAAAGAAAGGATCTAAAAATGCAATGGGTTGCAACAGGCCAGAAACAGAAGACGGATAAAAATGTGAGCTCTGAATTTCAGGGATGTGATACTGAGATGGACACCGGCGGCGGAGGAGGGGGGTAGTTTCCCAGTAGCAAAGTCAAGCACTTTGTTGACATGATTAATGGTCCTGGGAAACACTGACAGGATCGGAGGTGAGGACGGATGTTTGACTCAGAGCTGGACTACGGGGACGGCGAGCAGGAGGACATTCAATAACGGCACATAAACAGTGTAATAAAACTGGTAATAAAACAAAGTGATGAGCAGTAAATCACGTGGTGAACTTGGAGTGGTTAGAACCAGACAAACAAACAAAGACATCTCAGTGACATGCTACCTGGGAGATCTTCATTTGAAAAGGTGCACAAATAAGGCCAGTGGCTCCTTCAGACCGTACACATTTGTAACTTATCAGAACCAGAAATATTGATGTGGTATAAACTGATCTAGACAGAAATATTAAGTTAAATTTGGTCTTATATTGCTTTTCATCGCTGTCCCAGTCTAATTTACTCTTGTGAAGATTTTAAATACTCTTTTTGCCTTTTCATACCCAGAATAAATGTCTCATATATATTTTAGTATCGAATAATCCAGTTTGATTTGTCTAAATGTTAAAGATGTTAAAAAAAGCAATCAGGAACAAAAAAACACAGAAATAACCCTCCTAAGCTGTGAATCAGATACCAATTCAAGTATAATCTGTGGTCACATTTTCTTACAGTGGTTACATCAAGCACACCACAGGGGGGGGGGGGGGCTCCTATTTCTATTTAAAAAGGAGTTGGTAACCTGTTTGGTGCACCACTGACATTACTTCTGTTTTGGCTCTTGGTGTCCATTACACCATGACGACCTGGGCAGAGAGTCATATCAGAAACCGTCACTCAATAATGCGACATGAAGAAAACAAAATAAAAGTACGTTTTGAGCTAATTTGAGAAAAATATCTTGATGAGCTTAAAACAAAAAAATTAGTAAATCCATGAAATTACAGATTCTGATCAGTCAATTAGGTTTTATTCATAGAACAGTTTTCATACAGTGGGAATGTAACACAAAGTGCTTCACAGAAGTTAAAAACAAAGGAAAAAGCATACAATACACCAGGGAATACTAAATTAAGTAAATAAAAATATTAAGAACTAGAATAGATAGTCTTATAAATGTTGAACTGAGGAAATGAATCACAGCTTTAGGTGAGAAAACATCAGAGACTGATCTAAACAACATAAACACATTAAAATAAACATTAAAACACCTAAATGTAGTTTAACCATGAGACACATAAAGGTAAAACTAAAATGACATTTGATTTATGATGACAAAAAATGTATTATAACAAGGCATTAAGATTAAATAAAAAAATGCAAAGACCCAAGTGATTCAAAAACAGACATAAAATCTGTAATAAAGTGATGACAAAAGTCATAAAGAATTAGCAGAGATCAAGTAAAACTACGTTAAAAAGGTGAGTTTCAATCTTGCTCTAAGCTGAAATATTTTCAGTCTTCACTGCATGGAGGACCTGCTTGGTTCAGATAGGACTGTATGCTTACCTGCTTTCTTGGGAACAGGCATGGTTCTGTTGGTGTTGTTTGGCATCAGGCGTGGAGTTCTGGTCAAAGTGATCCGTGGTAGCTCCAGGGGTCACCTTTTATTACCTTCCAGATGAGTGGTGGGGGGGATTGATAAGCCCTTTTTGTGTCCTCCAAAAGAATGATCCTGCCACATGACACTCGTGATCCTTTCTAATGGGAATCAGACGGAAGTACGGAGGACATCCCTACCATTCTAGCAAGTTTGCATCCACATTGCCTGAGCATGTTTAGGAGGTACACAAATGGATCATATTAATGAAATGATAAGATTGTGTTTTTCTTATGACAAATGAGGGAACAAATCTGCAGCCTTGTGACCTTTGGAGTCCTTTTAACTGAGAAAAAATGGCCGCTAACTATTAAACTGATCCTGACTCCAGCCGGTGGGTTATGGGGTTGTTTTCTGTTTGTAGCGGGTGAGCCGTCACTATGTGAGAACGAAGCCAGCTTCACACCAGGGAGCTGTCATCGGTCCTAGATCCCATCAATCAGTAGCTGCTGCTGGTGTGCCCTGGTACATAACTGGGGACAAAGTGTACCAAACTGGAGGTGCAAATGTGAGTAGATGTTATAGTGGAGTCAACAGCTGGATGCTGGTCTCCACCTTCCAGGTGGATTGTCCTGTTTGTGGAGTGCTGTAGATCAGCTTTCTGCCTTATCTTAACCATGTAGCGTATATTTTTACTTTTTCCAAGAACAGGGACAAGTTTGGGGGTTGGGCGATGAGCATTTCTAGCATTTCTGATTGAAAATGTGTAACTGTGACAGATTTAGTGCTCTTATCAAATAGAATACTTAGAGTTTAAAGGCATTCCTCACAGATTACTTTAAAGTATTTTCATTTCCAAACAAAAAGTCTGGTGGGCCTGGCATGATTTTAATTCTGTTTTAGGGAGAAACCGCACTTACAAGGATTAGAGATGTATGTTGGTGCTGGATCAGGATTATAAAGGACCGGCTTTAAGCGTAGCACTTACGAACAGCAATAAGAAGAACGTACATTTACACAGAGTACCTCTCTGTTTAAATGAACAACGTACAACCACCTGAACTAATGAAAATTCACAAATGTGTCAAGCATTAGGATTTTGCCCCTTTAACACAGATGTCTCTAAAATAACTCAAGTCACCTAATAAGTAAAAACTACTTCACCTGTTTGTAATTTATTCTCAGTAAACAATACAACTGCTCTCCGAAGGCCTCAGAGGTTTGTTAAAAAACATTAGAGAACAAACAGCATCATGAAGACCAAGGAACACAGCAAGCAGGTCAGGGAGAAAGTTGTGGAGAAGTTTAAAGCAGGGTTAGGTTCTACAACGACATCCCAAACTTTGAACCATCCCACAGAGCCCTGCTTCATCATCTGAACATGGAGAGAGGATGGACCAACTGCCGACCTACCAAGACATGGACGTCCACCTTAACTCACAGGTCAGGAAAAGACAGCCTTAATCAGAGAAGCAGTCAAGAAGATCATGATATTTCTAGAGGCGCTGTAGAGATCCACAGCTCAGGTAGGAGAATCTGTAGTCTGTTATTAATGCAATAGGAAAATCACTGTTTAAAGAAAGCCTTCAGAAGTCCAGTTTGCAGTTTGCTAAAAGGCATGTAGGAGACTCAGCAAACATGTGGAAGAAGGTCTTCTTGTCAGATGAGACAAAAATGTAACTTTCACACCTATTGCTCTTTATCCCTTTGTGAAACATGGTGGTAGCAGCATCATGCTGTGGGCAAGCTGGTCAGAGTTGATGGTAGGATGGATGGAGCTAAATACAGGACAATCTTGGAAGGAAACCAGTTAGACTTGAGAAGAAGTTTACCTTCCAGCAGGACAATGACTCTAAACATACAGCCAGAGCTACAATGAAATGGTTTACATCAAAGGATATGCATGGCCCAGTCAAAGTCCAAATCTAATACCGATTAAGAATCTGTGCTAAGACTTCAAAATTTACGTTAACAGATGTTCTTCATCCAATCTGACTGAGCCTGAGCTTTTGGAAAGAAGAATGGATACAATTTCCGGTTAGTAGATCTATAAGCTGATAGAGACAACCCAAAAGACATGCAGCTCGAATCGCAGCGAAAGGTGGTTCGATAAAGTATTGACTTAAGAAGAACAATACAAATACATGCAACACTTTTCATAATTGTATTTATAAAAGATTTTGAAAATCTTGTATTATTTTCTTCCACTTCGCAATTATACTCTAGTTTGTGTTGATCATATAAAATCCTTATAAAATATAATGAAGTCTGAGGTTGTAAAATGACAAATTGTAAATTAATTCAAGGGGTGTGAATACTTCAGACCATTCCTTGGGGATGATTAACTGATGGTAGGATGGATGGAGCTGAAAACAGCTAGTGTATTATATGAAAACATCTCACTTTTTTATTTATTTTATTTAACCTTTATTCAACATGGTAAAAAAAAGTCATTGAGAATAAAATAAATTTTTCAAGAGGGACCGGGAAAAAACACATGATTTATAGCTACAATACAAACAAGTACATTCATGATAAAATAAGGCAGAAAAGGTCAAAAATAAAATAAGTTAAAAATATAAGACATACTTAAAAGCAAGTATCTCCTGTTTGCAGTCTTTTACCAGTGCCTCGAGTTCCCCAACAGTTCTCACTCTTGGAACAGACAAGTAATAATCAAAACCTTATAAGAAAGGTTGTCACATAAAAAGGAAGTAGCCTCAATATATATTTATGGACGAAGAGCAGCCATTGAGAGCGTCTGCAGATGGACAATAAAGGATGACCAGCAGCAGAGACAACAGTGGACACGGTGACCACAGCCAGTGATACAATGCAGTTCCCAGTGATATACAGAGTCTAACATCTTTAAATACTGCTCAGATGCATCAAAAACATGTCTCCATAATCCAGTAGAGGTCTAAACATTGATGTTATTAAATAATCTCTAACTTGCTGAGAAAAACAAGACTTGTTCCTAAAGAAGAAACCAAGTTTTGATTTAGGCACAGCAGTGATAATTGGCAATGATACCTAGATACTATATTCTAAACTGGACCCACCACATTCTGTCAGACAAGTAGTTTCTGAACCAGCCCACAACCTGGTTAGACAATCCAATTTCTGAAAGCCTGTTGACAAGGATATTATAGTCTAAAGGGATGAAGGCTTTCAAGAGATCAGTAAACAGAGCAGCGCAATATTTCTTATCATCTAAAGATTCAAAAGCTGTGCTTCTTTTTAAAACCAGACTGATGGTGTGACACAATGTCATTTAAATCTAAAAAAAGCTTTTACAGGACTGTAGCTAGGAAAACACAATTTAGAAATTGGTCTGGATCACCGGCTTTCCATGTTTCTGGAATCACATTGGTGGCAAGAGATAAATTAAAAGTTAAAATAAATGGTTCTGCAATAACATCAGCAGCATCCTTAAGAAAAAGTGGGTCAAGCCTTTCAGGATCTGCAGATCTGCTTCTATCGAGAGTATTTAAAACTCATTGGACTTCAGACTCTTTAAAAGGAGTAAAACCAAAAGATGGAGAAGAAATTAGAACGCACAGAATCAAATAAAGCTTTGATGTGATACAGTGGAGGTTCATTTTCATAGTGTCTGCATGTCTGGGATGTAGGTGGAGCGTGTTGGGGTCTGGTAGCAGCAGTGGTACCTTATCATGTAACACGTGGCCCATGCACATACTGTAGGTGTAGATTGGTGATCAAAGAACGTGAAGCAAGACTGGGAATGCTGGGTCTATGCCAAGGCCACAACCTCGAGATTGTCACCAATCAGCAATCTTTATGTCAATGAATCAGGCCACTTACTCAAATAAGTTCAGCTTCCCATGGAATATTGCTCCCACATAGGGAGAATTGCATACATATCCAAATTGCACATATAGGGTGATTGCTAAGAGACAACAGGAAATCTGAGTTTTTCAGGGGGAAGTCCAAATGCATGTGTGACACTATCAAAGAGAAGTCCTGGTGTTATATTTGGTGAGGATGAGAGAGGAGAAGAAACATGCATAAGCAACCACCAGTAGGGTTTATAACATAACTTTATAATAGTCACAGTGAAAAAACTAAACTAGGGTTCGGAGCCACAGTGTGATTAACTTAAAGGGCTCACTGCAAAATACAGAGACTTAAGACATTATGTGGAGGATTCCTTCTGTCTACACTTGTCCAAACGTTAATGAAAATGCCAATGTTTTTTCTCTTCTGAAGCAAGACTGAAGCTGATGGTGAAGGTGCAGAAACCCCCCATATTTAAAGGGAGAACTGATTAGTTCAAAGCAAACAGTAGCATCATTGCTGCCTTCACACTGAATTACGTTTTTCAAATTTGTTGTGATCCAGCGACATTCCAATGGTCGCGGAGGTCCTGGAGATTGTAGGACTGTCACAATCTGATGAGTAGCGAAGCATAAAAGTGTTGTGTAAAATATCTAAAGCACCTTTAGATGTAATTCTGTCATAGACAAAAATTGCATTATGCTTCCTCCTTTGTTTTTATTAATTTATGATCAAATAAAACTGACAATTCGTGACTACATTCTGGACCTGTGGAAACATTTGGAATAAAAAGTAAAGCACAAACTTAGAAATGAAAAATATGGAGGAGCAAAACACCAATTTATTACCCGGCAACAACAAACCTGATTGTTGTTGGGCCCGTTTTCTGGGCTTCATCAGAAGGTGCCTTGTTTACCATAAGAGGAATCATTTTAATTATAACATGCCCTCCATGTGAGGCATGAAAAGAGATCTCAACACCAGCTTCTCACTGCTGTCAGCAATTTAGTTCAAGCTGTTTTGTGTCGGAGCCTTATGGGAGCTGGATTACACACTCAACAATCACAGTGAACTTTTCCGCCCAGACTGGTTGCTGCATAACCTTAAACACCCCTACTTTATTACGTGTTAATATCATCAGGCCCTGGTGAAAGACATCGCTGCACGCAGGGGAATACAATGTGTGGAAGGCGAAGGAGGCCTGCTGCAATGCTTTTAATAGGCTTTCAATAAGATGTCTTGTATTTTCTTTCTCACATGACTAACAAGACAGACTCACCTTCTCACTTGTCTTTTAGTGTTTTTTAAACACATTTTAAGTGAAACAGATTCAGTTGTTGGTAGGCCAGATGTTCCAGTTGGTTATGGATCGCCTGGCCTTTTCTCAGTGCATGTTGTACTGCGTCCCACATTGTCTCACTTGGACAAAAGTTTAACATCCTTCCTTCATTAAGGTCAAGAGGTATTTATTTTTGCACAGCTCTCTTTAGATCTCTCCGCACAGTATCTCAATCAGGTTAAGGTCTGGACTTTGACTTGGCCGTTGCAAGACTTTAATTGTTTTAGTTTTTTGGCCATTCTGCTGTAGATTTGCTACTGTGATCAATGGTCCTGCTGGCCATGTTTGAACCTAAGATACTTTGGAAAGCAAATGGTCCACTCAATGACTGCAAGGTGTAGAGGTTCTGTGGATGCAAAACAAACCCAGACCATCAGCCCTCCCCTTCCATACTTAACAGAATATTTATGCTGACATGCTGTTTTTGGTTTTCTTAAAACATGATATTGCTAATTGTGACCAAAGACCTCAACTTTGGACTCATCTGTCCAAAGGATAAGAAGATGCTTTTTCTTCAACCCATACTCCTTACAGTCTTTTTGTACCTCTCCCTTGTTGAACTTTGACATTTAACATGCTAACGGAGGCCTGTAGAGTCTGAGAAGGAGTCCACTCCTGGGTAGATTAGCAGCTGTCATAAATGTTTTCCACTGGTGAATAATCTGTCTCATTCTCAACTGACGAGCTTGAAATAGTCTGAAAAGGGTCTTTAAACCCCTCCCAGAGAGTGACCAGCAGCAACTGCTGCTTCTCAATGGTCAATGCTGATGTCTTTCCATCATGGCATTGTGCTATCACACCAATGTATGCTGCAGAGCGGGTCAGGCAGATGTTGATCGGTTAATCAAGTGTTTTCTTTAGTACAGTCAATCCCTGATTTAATAGTAAAACCCTAATTTGCATAACATATTAAAAAGGATGCACTATAGAATTGCTAAACGTCCATTAAAATACGCAATTTTTCTACTCGTACTCGTCGTCTTCCGCTTATCCGGGACTGGGTCACGGAGGCAGCAGACTCAGCAGAGATGCTCAGACGTCCCTCTCCTCAGATACCTCCTCCAGCTCCTCCGGGGGGAGCCCAAGGCGTTCCCAGGCCAGCCGAGAGACATAGTCCCTCCAGCGTGTCCTGGGCCGTCCCCTGGGCCTCCTCCCAGTGGGACGTGCCTGGTACACCTCCCGAGGAAAGCGTCCAGGAGGCATCCGGTATAGATGCCCGAGCCACCTCAACTGGCTCCTCTCGATGTGGAGTAGCGGCTCTACTCCGAGCCCCTCCCGGATGGCCGAGCTCCTCACCCTATCTCTAAGGGAGTGCCTGGCCACCCTGCGGAGGAAGCTCATTTCAGCCGCTTGTATCCGGGATCTCGTTCTTTCGGTCATGACCCAAAGTTCATGGCCATAGATGAGGGTAGGAACGTAGACCGACCGGTAAATCGAGAGCTTCACTTTTCGGCTCAGCTCTCTCTTCACAACAACGGACCGGCACAGCGCCCTCATTACTGCGGCAGCCGCATTGATTCGTCTGTCGATCTCCCACTCCATTCTTCCCTCACTCGTGAACAAGACCCCGAGATACTTGAACTCCTCCACTTGAGGCAGGAACTCCCCTCCAACCTGAAGAGGACAAGCCCCCGTTTTCCAGTCGAGTACCATGGCCTCTGACTTGGAGGAGCTGATCTTCATCCCAGCCGCTTCACACTCAGCTGAGAACCGCGCCAGTGTGTGCTGTAGGTCTTGACTAGAGGGGGCCATCAGGACCACGTCATCTGCAAAAAGAAGAGACGAAATCCTCTGGTCCCCAAACCAGACCCCCTCCAGTCCATAAAAGTTATGAACAGGACCGGTGACAAAGGGCAGCCCTGCAGGAGTCCAACATGGGAACAGGCCCGACTTAGTGCCGGCAATGCGAACCAAACTCCTGCTCCGCTTGTACAGAGATTGGATGGCCCCTAGTAAAGGGCCCCCGATTCCATATTCCTGGAGCGCCCCCCACAGGGCATCACGAGGGACACAGTCGAATGCTTTCTCCAGGTCCACAAAACACACGTGGACCGGTTGGGCAAACTCCCATGAACCCTCAAGTACCCTGTAGAGGGTATAGAGCTGGTCCAGTGTTCCACGGCCGGGACAAAAACCACACTGCTCCTCCTGAAGCCGGGGTTTGACTATCGGCCAGACTCTCCTCTCCAATACCCTGGCGTAGACTTTACCAGGGAGGCTGAGGAGTGTGAGCCCCCTGTAGTTGGAACACACCCTCCGGTGACCCTTCTTAGGTAGGGGGACCACCACCCCAGTCTGCCAATCCAGAGGCACTGTCCCCGTCCGCCACGCAATGTTGAAGAGGCGTGTCAACCATGACAGCCCCGCAACATCCAAAGACTTGAGGTACTCAGGGCGGATCTCATCCACCCCCGAAGCTTTGCCACCGCGGAGCTTTTTAACCACCTCGGTGACTTCAGCCTAGGTGATGAAAGAGTCCAACCCCGAGTCCCCAGCCTCTGTTTCCACCAGGGAATGCGTGATGGCAGGATTGAGGAGATCCTCGAAGTACTCCTTCCACCGCCCGATAATGTCCCCAGTCGAGGTCAGCAGCTCCCCACCCCCACTATAAACAGTGTTGGCGAAGCACTGCTTCCCCCTCCTGAGGCGCCAGACGGTTTGCCAGAATCGTGGGGCCGCGGCACGCTTGGCCCCACGGTACCCGTCAGCCGCCTCAGGAGTCCCACAAGCCAACCACAGCCGATAGGACTCCTTCTTCAGCTTGACAGCATCCCTTATTGCCGGTGTCCACCATCGGGTTCGGGAATTGCCGCCGCGACAAGAACCGCAGACCGTACGGCCGCAGCTACGGGCAGTAGCATCGACAATAGATGCGGAAAACATGGTCCACTCGGACTCTATGTCTCCAACATCCCTCGGAATCTGGTCAAAGCTCTCTCGGAGGTGAGAGTTGAATACATCCCTGGCCAAGGGGTCCGCCAGACGTTCCCAGCAGACCCTCACTATGCACTTGGGCCTGCCAAGTCTGTCCGGCTTTCTCCTCCCCCAGCGGATCCAACTCACCACCAGGTGGTGATCAGTGGACAGCTCAGCCCCTCTCTTCACCCAAGTGTCTAAAACATGCCGCCGAAGGTCTGATGATACGACAACAAAGTCAATCATTGGTGCCAAGTGCACTGATGGACACCCTTATGTTTGAACATGGTGTTCATTATGGACAATCTGTGACTAGCACAGAAGTCCAATAACAAAACACCGCTCGGATTCAGATCGGGGAGGCCATTCCTCCCGATCACGCCTCTCCAGGTGTCACTGTCGTTTCCCACGTGGGCGTTGAAGTCCCCCAGCAGAATAATGGAGTCCCTGGGAGGGGCACTATCCAGCCCCCCCGACAGGGATGCCAAGAAGGCCGTGTACTCTGCACTACCACTCGGCCCGTAGGCTGAAATGATAGTCAGAGACCTCTCCCCAACCCGAAGGCACAGGGATGCGACCCTCTCATCCACTGGGGTAAACCCCAACACTAGACGGCTGAGCTGGGGGGGCGACAAGCAAACCCACCCCAGCCCGCCGCCTCTCCCCGTGGGCCACTCCCACGGGGAGTAGAAGAGAGTCCAACCCCTCTCGAGGAGATGGGTTCCAGAGCCCACGCTGTGCGTGGAGGCGAGCCCGACTATTTCTAGTCGATATCTCTCAACCTCCCGCACAAGCTCAGGCTCCTTCCCCCCCAGCGAGGTGACATTCCACGTCCCTAGAGCCATTCTAAGCATCCGGAAATCGGGCCGCCGAGGTCTCCACCTTCGTCCGCCGCCCAATCCTCTTTTGCACCGGTCCTTCACGATTCCCCCTGCAGGTGGTGGGCCCACTGGGGGATGGTCTCGCATCTCTCGTTCGGGCTTGGCCCGGCCGGGTCCCGCGAGGAGCAACCCAGCCACCAGGCGCTCTCCGACGAGTCCCGACCCCAGGCCTGGTTCCAGAGTGGGACCCCGGCCCCGCCGTACCGGGCGACGTCACGTGCCTCGATTTCGGAGTCGCCATGAGGGGTTCTTGAACCGCTCTTTGTCTGACCCGTCACCTAGAGCCTGTTTGCCATGGGAGACCCTACCAGGGGCATTTAAGCCCCAGACAACATAGCCTCTAGGATCATTCAAGCACTCAAACCCCTCCACCACGTTAAGGTGGCGGTTCAAGGAGGAGAGCAATGTTTCTAATAATTTTAATAACCGTATCGATTATAGTTAATAGTTATTTTAATAGGCATGTAAGAAGTTTTATGTCTATTTTTAACTCAAGAAGTTGCTCCTATTGACAATCATCTTATTAGACACCTCCTCCAGCTCCTCCGGGGGAAGCCCGAGGCATTTCCAGGACAGCTGAGAGACATAGTCCCTCAAGCGTGTCCTGGGCCTCCTCCCTGTGGGACATGCCTTAAACACATCCTGAGGGAGGCGTCCAGGGGAGCGGACCTCTCGATGTGGAGGAGCAGCGGCTCTACTCAGAGCTCCTCACCCTATCTCTAAGGGAGTGTCCGACCACCCTGTGGATTTAAATCTTATTTTTTAATCTTCTATATCAGAATAATTTTGGGTTTTTTGATCAGGTTGATTAAATCTTATAATTCAAATTCATAATTTGATGTCCAGTATTTTGGACTTTTAAGTCTAAACCCAGGGGTCAGACTGGGGACTAACTTTATTGAAGTAAAACAGTGTTTTAGAGTCAGTGTTTAAGTGTAAAATAATCTTTTAGAGTTTTTTCTACATTTTAAATAATTTGCTGAATATTATGTCAGGATTTTATTTGAAGTAACTTCTTAAGTTAAGACTGGAAATATCTCAACACTTTCTATCTAACCCACAGCTCTCATCTGCAGCAGCATGATCAAGCTTTAGACTAATTAAAACTCAGCTCATGGTGTAGCAATAGAAACTGAGCAAAGTTTGACCCTCACCCTTTTTTTAACTGCAAAATAGTTTGTGACTTTTACTAAATCTGATGCAATACCCAGTAGTTCTGTAGCCAATTTTTGATTTGTTAGCTTTAATTTCTACTCTGGGTAAAATGTTTTGGGTGACTTTTCTTAAAATAAAACCTGGTTTTTAGTTTGAGTGAACGAACAATAGTTCATTACTGATCTTTAAGCAACTTCATAGCTTTCAGCGTGAGGTTGGTCTAATAAAGCTCAGATACTATTTGTAAATCTCAGATCAGCTCCAACTAAACTCTGTAGTCAACATGGGCAGATTTATAGCGTGAAAACGACAGGCCAAATTAACCCCCCTTCCCCACTTTCAGTGAAACATAAACCTTCAAACTGCCTCCTAAGCATGAGATGTCAAATGAGAGGTGTGTATTAGGGGGGTCAGTCTGACAAATGCTGACATTGGTCTCCATGCAACAGTGATTTATGACACCCTGCTGCTTTGCAAGCAGCAGCCTGCATGTCTCTCGCCTTTCTCTACATCTCAAGTCACACTATTTATCTTTTGTTATCTAATGACCTTAAAATGTGTGCAGATATTAAGTTCTCAAGTCTGCAGAAAAACTGACTTAAATATTTGCTTCCCGGGATGCAGGGGTGCGTTTACAAAATCCACAATTACCCTAGGGGAGCAACTGTTGCTGCACGTCAATCTAGGAGAAGTCCATCATTAGAATTTTTCACAAGTGAAAAACGAAAAGCATTAGAGGATTGCAACGGCCCAGTCAAAACCCAGTCCTCAGCTGGATAAAAATGATGTGGGGGGACATGGAGCAGAAAACTCAATGAAATGAAGCAACATTGTAAAAACAAAGTGGCCTCAAATTCCTCAGCAATGATGACACTGATAAGGTTATACAGAAGATGGTTATTGAAAGATATTGCTTTTAAAGGTTAAACTTAATCTACAAGCCACTACATTAAAGGGGTAGTTGGTTTTTCCACATACTTATTCCGTTTTTGGCTTAGTTTGTCATTTTTCTAATCTTAAAGGCATTTAGACAAACATCTTTGCTTAAGAAATTCCTTCAAACCATTCTAGGAGAAACATACAACAAACAATTTAACTGCATAAATACCCAAACTTCATCCTCTGTTTTAAATTTTCTTTACAGAGAGAAGTTCATTCCAGTCCAAATCTCTTTCTCTCAGCTTGTTGTGCAGCCCTATAGCTCATGTTTTTCAAGCAGGCAGCAGAAGCCGGGAACGAAAACCGTCACGGAGGAGCATAAGGAACAGGGCGAGTCATTCTGAGAAGGATCTTTCTGATGATCAGAACAGACGCTGCTGAAGCTTAACACTGAGCCTCCCAAAAATAAAAGGATGTTCCTCACAGTTAGAGGTGTGGACTAAAAACAGCTGGACACAGGAAAATGAGGTGATGTAATGTTGACACAGGGATTGTGATGCTGGGAGGTTGACTCATGCCTAAAATACAGAGACAGATCCAGTTAGCTGTCATTCAAAAATGGTCCCAATGAAGTCAACTTGGAGACACACTAGGATAGCTTGTTTTTCCAACTGTTTAAACCTCAGAAATTTAGCTTGGTGCTCCTGACTGTTTAAGTGAGAGTGAACACTGTGGTGAGATTCAAAGAGCTTTGAAGAGCTTTAAAAAGAGACCAAAACTTTTCAAGAATATTGTGTGAAATTAAAAAGCTCTGCAGCTGCACAAATAACTTTGCTCTCCAGAATTTCTGATAGGAAGGTTTGAAATGGGCCTAAATGTGAAACAACAGATGAGTCAAGCTTAGGTTTTTTGTTTTAGACATAGGCTGCACAACTGCATGTTTAAAACAGGCTGACAACACCTGAACTGAGACTTATATTGAAAAACAACCATTTAAATGTGAATCTTAAAAACCTTCTTCGTGTTGGAACAGCATCGTCCTGAAGATGACATCTTCATGACGTTACATTAAAGTCTCTAGAAAACAGACTAACATCGTTTTTTTTGTTTGTTTTTGTTGATTCAAGCAAAAAACCCAAACAAGTAAAGTAATAAATACTTTATTTCTCACATTAGTAATAAAAGTGCAGTCGTCTGCGGGTCACAATGTCTCCTTTTTACTGTACAGGTTTAAGATGCACAACAAATATTTATCTTCCTTAAATAGGATTATGTACAGCAGGTCAAATCTGAGCATTATTGTTTGGTGAGCGTTACCAGGAAAAAAAATAAACACCACTGTTGATCATCGACCTCCTCCGTTGGCTGCACCACCGCCAGCGCCGCCTCCTGATTGGTCCTGGGCACCAGACATCATCAGGAAAAGAACGAGAGGCACGATGTACATCCACTGCAGAACATAAAATGAAATGAAAGATACATAACTAACTACAACAATTCATAATTTAAATAATGAGAATTAACTGTCATCACTTGAATGTATTTGGAAAAAGTTGTTGATTTATTTCATCCCAGATTAGGTCAAATTTTTTTCTCAGCAGAAGAGAAGAAAATGTTAACGTTCTTCAGGAGGGTGAGAGACTACATAGTCGAGGTCTCAAGGTCAAACACCAAACACATTTGAGCTTTACTAATTTTCTAAATGTTGGGATTCAATTCATTTTTAGAAACTATCAGCCAAAACAATTATTTGGTATTCGACGTCTGAGAAGGCTTCATAGAGAAAAAAGAAGAAGGAAGTGAAAAACTCCAGATTGTTTCAGTTAGTCTGGCTGATAAGTAAACAGAGAGAGGAGGAGGAGCAGGAAGAGGAGAAGAAGAGGAAGGACAGAATGAGCCACAAGTAAGGAAACTGTACTTCAGTGGGAATCAGCTCTGCTCTCTGCCGCCCCCTGCTGGGGGCTGTGCCGAATTGGTGAGCATGAGGAAGATGGCACCTCCCAGTATCAAATACCACTGGAACACAGCAACACACAGTCACTGGACACAGAGCAGGGCACAAACACAGCATAGAACAACACGAACAGAATCCAGACGAGCCAAGCGAGAGGACACAGTACCGAGTCGATCCGGACCACACGAATGTGACCCCAGTGAAAAACCTTACTACAAAATGTAGCAGACAAACAAACATGTCTGTTTTCTTTAAATTTAATTGTGAAAGAAGTGAAATAATTAAAAAAAACAAGTGAAGGAAAATGTTGCAGCTCAAAGCTGGTTTTAAAATCTTTTGTTTTTGTTTGAGTGCCATGGAAGCCCAGATTAATAAGATGGCCTTAAGAACCAAAAACAGAAAGCATTTTATTATTTCAGCCAAAAACACTTCATGTGTTTCATGCTTTCTCTTTCATTGCACGAGCTCCACACGGGAAAGACATTTTGAAGAAGAATAAGATGGAATCACGGTTTCAAGGTATTACCAAAGTTTTAAAACAAGAACATAGAAAATGAATGAATCCCTTTTATTTAAAAGAAGAAAAGTAAAACAAATGTTCCCACCGCTGCTAAAATAACATGTTGATGTATTGGTGTAAACTATAACATTTATTTCTTGGCATTTTGATACAAAGACTTGTGAAAATCTACCTGAAAAAATAACCTATCCTTAGTAAATGGATATGTACCACGAGCTTTTAAGTTAGCTGTAATTAAACCTTTACTTAAGAAATCTTCGCTTGATCGAGATGACTTGAAAAATTACAGACCTATATCCAATCTTCCATTCTTATCTAAAATTCTTGAGAAAATAGTTGCTAATCAAATGTGTGAACATTTACACAACAATGACCTGTTTGAAGAGTTTCAGTCAGGCTTCAGAGCTCATCATAGCACTGAAACAACTCAGCTGAAAGTCACTAATGATATTCTTATGGCCTCAGATAATGGACTTGTGTCTGTTCTGGTTCTGTTAGATCTCAGTGATGCATTTGATCCAGTCGATCACAAAATTCTCTTAGAAAGGCTGGAATATGCTGTAGGAATCAGGGGAACAGCGGTAGGCTGGTTTAAATCTTATCTGTCTGACAGATTCCAGTTTGTTCATGTAAATGATAAATCATCTTTAAACTCCAGGGTTAATTGTGGAGTACCACAGGGCTCAGTACTTGGGCCAATTCTCTTTACTATATATATGCTTCCAATAGGTCAAATTATCAGGCAGCATAGGATAAATTTTCACTGTTACGCTGATGATACTCAGCTTTACTTATCCATAAATCCTGATGAACCCAACCAGTTAGACTACAAGCATGTCTTGAAGATATAAAAACTTGGATGACTTTAAATTTTCTGCTTCTAAATTCAGACAAGACCGACGTTGTCGTCGTTGGATCGGAGTCTTTGAAAAAGAAACTGCTTAGTCAATCACTTAACCTGGATGGCATTAAATTGACCTCCGGTAATAAAGTAAAAAACGTTGGTGTTATTTTTGACCAGGACATGTCATTTAAATCCCATATTAAACAGGTTTCTAGGATTTCCTTCTTTCATCTCCGGAACATTGCCAAAATTAGAAATATCCTATCCAGGAGTGACGCTGAAAAACTAGTCCATGCATTTGTTACTTCAAGGCTGGACTATTGTAATTCTTTACTATCAGGATGTCCACAAAATGCAGTTAAAAGCCTTCAGCTGATTCAAAATGCTGCAGCAAGAGTTCTGATGAAAATTTAAAAGAGAAATCATATTTCTCCTATTTTAGCTTCCCTTCATTGGCTCCCTGTTAAATCCAGAATAGAATTTAAAATTCTCCTCCTCACATATAAAGCCCTTAATGATCTAGCTCCATCATACATCAGAGATATGATTGGTCCATATGTTCCTAACAGAGCACTTTGTTCTCAGACTGCAGGTTTACTGGTGGTTCCTAGAGTCTCTAGAAGTAGAATGGGAGGCAGATCCTTTAGTTATCAGGCTCCTCTCCTGTGGAACCAGCTCCCAGTTTTAGTCCGTGAGGCAGACACCCTGTCTACTTTTAAGGCTAGGCTTAAAACTTTCCTTTTTAATAAAGCTTACAGTTATAGTGGCTTAGTTTATCCTGAGCTATCTCTGTAGTTATGCTGCTATAGGCTTAGACTGCTGGAGGACATAATGACCACTTTCACCCTCTTCACTACATTCTCACACTACTCTCCAATTTTGCATTATTTGCTGTTATTTCAGCTTTTAACTTTGTTCTCTCTTTTCTCTTCCTAGAAGCTACACCTGGCCTGACTCTGTGTCTACCTGTGACACCTTTCTGGAGAGGGGAATCGTCCAAGCTTCTGCTGACAACAACTTAATGCTCACTTTCTACTGATGATCCACATGGCCCTGTCTTTTAGTGTTTAACCCTTTCTCTCTCCTAGACATGGCGATTGACTGAGCTTTTACTGTAACTAATTATATGTGCTCTCTTTCAGACTCTAACCTTGAAAACTGGCTCAGAGTTTATCTGTTCTTTCTTTCTAGGTGAAACGACTAAAGGAGCTACATTCATTAACATTTACTTTTCCTTCCCATAGAAAGGACTCCTGGATCAGTGCTTCTTTGTTCTCTTTGTGTCTCTGCTCTGTTCTCTCAAACCCAGAGTCGGTCGTGGCAGATGGCCGCTCACACTGAGCCTGGTTCTGCTGGAGGTTTCTTCCTGTTAAAAGAGAGTTTTTCCTCTCCACTGTCGCTACATGCATGCTCAGTATGAGGGATTGCTGCAAAGTCAACGCCAGTGACTGTCCACTGTCTCTACATGCTCATCTGGGAGGAGGGAATGCTGCAAGTCACTGACTGGATGCAATCTGCTGGGTTTCCTTAGATAGAAAAACATTTTATCCAATTTGAATAAATAACTGAATCTGACTGAACTGTTCAATGATTAGGATTAATTGGAAATGAACCTGACTTTTGTGAAGTGTCTTGAGACGACGTGTTGTGAATTGGCGCTATATAAATAAATTGAAAATATATCATTAACACTAATTTTAATAGTTCTCAAGTGCTTTTTGTGTCAGCCAGCAGACCGGCAGTGCACAGCAACGTGCGTTACTTCATGATCCAGAGAAAACCTTGTCACTTTCTTCCGAGCTCTTATTAACAGTACTTTAAACTCTAACAATGGTATGCCAGAACATTTGACCTGATTAACCGTCGTTTTATTAACCTTATTATAAACCCTGATAGCTTTTACAACCCCATGCGTAGTTAAAACACATCCCAGAACTTCGGGTTCAACCTCCAAGCCTCATCAGCAGCTTCAGAGGCCTCATGCTCTTACGTATTTGGCAAAGAACGACTTCTGCTCTTGCGTATTCTTCCCTTTCTTCTCAGATTCTAGCTCCATCCGTTCCAGGAACAGAGCCGTCTCTGGTCTGGAAGACAAAGAATCCAATTAATAAATTTTCAAACAAAAGCTTGAAACAGTAAAAACCAAAATCTGCACACAAACACTTTGGTATATATATATATATATATCTTTGTGAGGACGTAGTATTGACTTCTATTCATTTTCTATTGGTTTTTATACCCTAACCGTAAACCTAAGGTCATGGGTACATAGCTAACCATTAACGTAACCTAAAATCAATTCACATCTTAGTCCTAAATCTAAGCATTAGCACGATTTGCATTTTGAGAACCTGGACAAAATGTCCTCACAATGCTAATTTGTCCAGACAACGATGGTGTGTTGTAAAGTTTTGGTCCTCATAACTTTTTGACATACTTTTTCAGATTCAGCTGCGTTTGTAGTAATTTAAAATGTGAAATCCCGATCCTAATAGTCGACTATCAATGGTGGGCAGGTTTTAAATATGTGAGCTGAAAAAAAAAAAAAAAAACTGGATGGATGGATGGAAGAGAGGAGGACACAAAACATAAGTAGAGAAGCAAGCAGGAAAGGAACAAAGGACTCAAGGAAAGTAAGGAAGGACATGGACAAAATAAGAAAGGACACAAGTGAGGAAAGAAGGAAGGGCATGAGGGAGGAAATATACAGGAAGCACCCAAAGGAGGGAGGGAACAGAAAGGAAGGACAAAGGTAAGGATAGAAGGATGGACATACAAGACAGAAGGAGAACACAATTAAGGAAGGTGGAACACGAGGAAAGGAAAGAAGAAAACAAAAATAGACACAATAAAACAAGGAAAGGAAGGAAGCAAACAAGGAGGTATAGAAGGAAGGGAGTAAGGACACAGGAAGTATAAAAGGAAAGAAGTAGGACATACGTTTTAGACAATGGGACAGAGAATAAAGTACAAATATTTCTGATGCTTCTATTTTTGTAGTTTTCAGACGTGAAAACAATGACACCAAATTCCAAACCGTGTCGTAAGTGTGTTAAAACTAATGTTTTAATAGTGTCGTAGCTTCATGAAATTCCTCTCCTATGACCAGCTGACTGACAGCTCACAGCAACATGTGGGAAAAAGTCTTCTAACTGTCACCTTAACAGTTAACAGCAAGAACAATATTTATCTTTTAGCTACAGCCATCAGGCAGCCAAATCAGAACCACACTGATTACAAAGACGTTAATAAACACTAAATATGTCTGAAACGTTTCTAAATAACAAACGTATCTCTAAACGAGAATCACAAAAAGCTTCACATCAGCTGTAAACAAGAAAAAGAGAAAACACTGATGGTAAACTGACCCTGGTGCGTTTACAGGAGCAATGATGCTCAGAGTGGTGTTGAAAACCTCAAGATCAACTTCGTCCTCGACCTCGGTGCCTCTGCAGGCTCCAGGTAAAGTCACAATGGAGACACCAATGAGGTATCCAGAAACGTCACTGTGAAGCGTGATCACGTCGCTTAGATGGGACTCAACCATCGCACACTGAGAACCACAAAGCAAACAGATTGATTACTTCATTTCCTTGGAACCATTTGTCTTCAAACATAAAATTAAATCTCCATTTTGATAAAGTCTTTAATAGAAAAAACCCTACTCGATTTATTTGAGTAATGAGCAACATTTTTGATCCTATTTTGAAGATGAGCAGTTAAATACATACAGCTCTGACAAATGCTGTGAGATGACCTTCCATCTGCCACTCCGTCTGTCTGTCTGCTTGCAGGAAAACTCGAGGCACTCTGATTCTGTAGAGACCATCGACTGCAGCCACTTCCTGAGGAGACAAATCAAGCATGTCACAAATCCATGTTTCTGTTGTAAGACCATTCGCTTAAAAAAAATATATCTCCCAGCAACGTTTTGTCATTTTCCACGCCTAAAGATTTCTGTGAAACATCAGTGGGTTTGGCCATTCAGTCTGCTGTTTTCAGATCACTGATTTACCTTCAGTTTGGCTCTGTCCTCCTCTGACAGCTGGTTCTGAGTCAGAGAGACGCTCGGCTCCCGACCCGTTTTCAACAGCAACGATCCACGAGACTCAAACTTTGCTACATCATCTGAAGAAAATCAAAGCCTTATACACAATGAGCATAAATAACTAAAATGCAAGCAGTACAATTAATAAACTTTCTGTAGACTCACTAGGCTACTACTTTTTAAACGGTAGCTCTCTGTCTATCTGCCTCTCAACACATTTGACTCACACAAAGGGTTCATGATTGACTCCACGACTGCAAGGCGCCCAACCAATCATCATCAACCCTTCACCACCGTGATTGACAGTTAGCATGAGGCGTTTGAGCTGATATGCTGTGTTTGATTTCCTCCAAACGTGGTGGTATGCATTATAGCCAAACAACGGTACTTTGGTCCAGTCTGTCCAAACAAATTGTCCCAGAAGTCTCGTCTTTCGTTCAGATGCAGATTTGCAAACCAAAGTCATGCCACCATATTATTTTTAGAGAGAAGATGCTTTCTCCTTCAGCTCTTCCAAACAAGACATACTTGTTCAGTCATGAACTTTTACCAGGCTAACAGTAAAGTCTGAAATTAAACGGTTTATTTTTTGTTTCTTTGAGTGTTGTATAATTTTAGTGTGAATTTGCTGTCATATCCGCTACTGGGAAGATTAGCAGCTGTCTTAAATGTTGTCTGCTTGTAAATAATCCTTTTCACTGCAGAATAAAGGACTTTTTGTCCCATTAAACCCTTTCAAGTTGATGGGAAACAGCTGTCCTTTCTCTAAGGTAACTGCTAATTACTAACACCTCGGCATTGTGTTAACAGACACCTGTTTGCTCCAAACTGTCAAAACTACAGGTGGCCCCACAGATAACAGTGGCAAACATGCAGCTATACAGGCATTCATTTATGTGGTCCACTAATTTGAACATCTTTAAAAGTATTTAAAGCAGTTTAAGTGCAAAGCTATATTAAAGTAACTTAAATGTATTCTGATTTATGTGTAGATCAATTTAATAGGTAAATGTGAAATAAAAGAAAGACAAAAGTTAACGACTTTCTTACACGCCCAAATTACAGAACCCAAAGGTAAGCCTGAAAATAATGCCTGATTTACCCCGGGTAATAAACATATCTAGAAAAATAAAAGATGGAATGTGTTAGCTTGATGAGCACAAGGCTGCTTATCTAGCAAATTAGCATGAGCAATGATCTACATAATATACCTTCACAATTAAAACATTTACTCACCGAGTTCAAATGAGTGCTCAAGAGGCACAGAGAAACCACTCAGCTCAGTCTCCAACGGATCACCAACCTGAAAATAGTAAAAAAACAAAAATCTGCGTTTAGCCTCAGTGCTAATGCTAAAGCCTGAGCAAAAATAAAATAACCTGTTTGGCTTATTGTAAAAAATATTCCGAATAATCACTTATTTAACTCTTACCCTTCGGCCGTTATTACAGCAAACAAAATCTGCGCATACGACGAACAAAACCATGAAAATAAGAGCAATTTTAAACGGTGACAGACGAGTCATTTTGCCAAATGTGGATAGCGGAAGTTGGCTGAAATGTAGCAACATAGCAACATCCGGATTTTCAGAATAAAAGCGGTGCATTAGATGATCACATTTGATCCCCGGCCAGGAGGGTAAATCTTTTTTTTTTTTAACTTTTACATTTTATTTTTATTTTTCAGTGGGGAAATTCAGGTATACCTGCAACAAAGTATCTGGCATGCAGATTCACACCTGGTAAAATATAATATAACAAAATGAGAAGCAAGAGACTGTATAGTAAAGGCAAATTTACAACATAAGAAAAATTATTCTGCAGTTATCAAAAATATCATACTCAAGTTCAAAGAAATGTGGATGTGGATAAGTCTGATAAAGCTGATAGTTAAAATGGTTTAGATTATCCTGAGCTATCTAGGACATAATGACCATCTATCTAGCTGGTTATGCTGCTATAGGTTAGAAGAGAAAGGGCCACCTTTACCTTACTCTCCTCTTTTTACTCTCTTTCCTTTCTACCAGCAGTTATTGCTGCTTTTAACTTTATAATAGTCCACACTATTCCCAAAGAAAGTAGGCCTACTCAGGTGCCAGGAGTACTTTTGGACAGCGAGTACTGCTTAGTTGAGAGTTTGTCACAGACAGAGCTGTTGCTGTTCTGTATGTACTCTGTTTGTAACACAAGGTGGTCCTTGTCTTCCATTGATGGAGTACTTGCTGCCTTTAACTTGATGTGCTCTGTTTTAATTTCACATATAAAGTCTACCCAGTTTAGATGTCTCTGTTTAGCTGTGTCTCTTTTCTAGATGGAGTTCAGGCCTTTAACCACATTTATTCTCAGTTTTCTTTTTTTTTTTTACATAATCTGAAACCTGGCTGATAACTTCTTTGCTTGTCTGTTAGTATTTCTAGTCCTGTCAGTCCTCTGCTGGTCATAAAAGACGGACTCTTCTAAAGAGTCAGGTTCCACTAGCAGTCACTTCCTGTTACAAGCAAGTGGCTCCTCTCCACTGTCACCACATGCTTTATTAGGATGTAGTCTTATTAAAGCGAAGATTGCAATCATCTCTTTTCTTTTGAGAATCCATTTTTTTGTATTTGGCATTTGATTTACTAAAACTTTAAGGGCTGCAAAATATCAAGAGATGTTGCAACATAAAAGTTTGATACTTTTGTCCAGTAGTAATATGACAATATTTGCTGCAATTAATCCATGTTTTCCTTAATCTTCTCTATCTTTTCTGTCTTCTTGGTGTTCCCCCCACCTATCATCTCACACATTAAAATCTCGATTGGCTTTGGAAATCAAGGGCAGTGAGGAAAATCCATCCCACTGGACAAGTATATTATTGTGATGCAGAACTTGAACGAGCCCCACTTGAAATATAATAGCAAGCGCGGCATCCATGCGTTGTGATTGCCGTGTTGTACTGCTGATATTGCGATCACGATTATGAGTGGATAAATCATGCAGCATTACTGTATTGTATTATATTTGGATTGAAGTGTAACAGGGTTTGAATCTGAGTCTGAGTGTATAACATTAAAACGTACTAGAATAAATTGCACTTGTGCAACTGTAAATGTTCTAAATAATTTGTTGTAAAAGGTTGGAATATTTAGAATATTTACCTAATGGGCAAATATAAAGGTTTACTTTGGTCATGATGTATGAATAAAGATTAATATTGTGAAATCCATGATAATATACCTATCAGTTCAAACCTGGAGATTCTTATTGCATTTGCATGCACAGACACATCCAGAACCAGCAGAGGCTGCTAACAGACCAGAAAAGACCTCCTCAACCTTTCTCTCAACCCCTCACTGCTCCAAGGGCCCTTTTCACAAGAAATACTAAATATTTATGTCCTGTTGGAAGGAAAGTTATTCGTGTTTTAAAATCCATTAGTCAGCACTCGGTGCTTTGCTTGTGCCAACATTTTAGTTTGTCACACTCAAGGGGTGAGTTTATACTCAAGCTGATTGAGCTCCTGGCTTTAGCTGCTTTAATCCCAAGCCTTGGATGAGAGTGTTACTGTGACATGTTCACATTAAGCTGGAAAGAACAGCTGTGCACATCTGGCATCTGTCCCAAGAGACTTTTGCAGCTCTATTGCCTGGATAAAATAACTTCTCTTACTGTGGGAAATCGTGACTATTTTATTCCTGCAGCACAAAATAATAGACTTTAACACATTTACCAAGACAATGAAACACCCAGATGAAAGCTGCACGTGTTGAAAGATCATGATACTGTATTTTAAATATTACACTATGAGATCATAAAACATCTCTATGAATGTAAGAAAAACGGGGCTGCATGGTGGTGCAGTTGTTAACACTGTTGTCTTATAGCAAGTCTTTTGCTCTACTTCCTGAGAAGAGCCTTTCTGCATGTTTACATGTTCTCCCTTTGAATGCATGGGTTCCCTACTCGACCTTTCTACCACCATCCAAAAATATGCAGGTCAGGTTAGTTGGTCTTATGTATGAGTGTGTGTGCATGGTAGTTTGTCCTGTGTGTCCTTGTGTTGCCCTGTGATGAACTGGCGGCCTGTCGGGTGCTGGCTGGCCAATTACCTTTGAAGAGAGGCACCAGCACACTGCCCTTATAAGCGGATAGACGATGGATGGATGTGATAAATACTCTATTTAAATTTAGCTAAATTGATATGAAAACAAGTCCAAGGCCATGGTTCTCGACCGGAAAAGGGTGGCCTGTCCTCTTCAGGTTGGAATGGAGTTCCTGCCTCAAGTGGAAGAGTTTAAGTATCTCGGGGTCTTGTTCACGAGTGGGGGAAGAAGCGGGAGATCAACAGACGGATCGGTGCGCCTGCCGCAGTAACGGGGGCATGCTGTGCTGGTCCGTTGTGGTGAAGAGAGAGCTGAGCTGAAAAGCGAAGCTCTTGATTTACCGGTTGGTCTACATTCCTACCCTCACCTATGGCCATGAACTTTGGGTAATGACCAAAAGAACGAGATCCCGGATACAAGCGGTTGAAATGAGCTTCCTCCGTAGGGTGGCCGGGCACTCCCTTAGAGATAGGGTGAGGAGCTCGGCCATCCGGGAGGGGCTTGGAGTAGAGCCACTGCTCCTCCACATCGAGAGGAGCCAGTTGAGGTGGCTCGGGCATCTATACCGGATGCCTCCTGGACGCCTTCCTCGGGAGGTGTTCCAGGCAGGTCCCACCGGGAGGAGGCCCAGTGGACGGCCCAGGACACGCTGGAGGGACTATGTCTCTCGGCTGGCCTGGAAACGCCCTGGGCTCCCCCCGGAGGAGCTGGAGGAGGTGTCTGGGGAGAGGGACGTCTGGGTGTCTCTGCTGAGTCTGCTGCCCCCGCGACCCGGTCCCGGATAAAGCGGAAGACGATGAGTACAAGTACAAGTGATATGAAAACAAATTTTAAATGTTTTTTTTGTGCTTTGTTTTATTTAGCAATATGTGGACTCTACATATGATATAGATTCCTATTTTTATTATTTACACAGAGAATGACAAATACATTAGTAAATAAACAAACAAACAAACAAATAAATAAACAAATACATACATATATTAAGAAGATAAATTAACAAATAATTTAATTTTACCACTATAGCTACAACTACTAATAATAAATGTATGAAATGAATAAACATGTATATAATAATAAATTACACTAAAATGTAAATATGCAAATAATTAAGTAAAACTATTAGCTACTACCATTGCTATATTATTCTGATTATTTTTATCAAATAAATATATATACAAATAAAATAAATAAATAATTAAATTAGTTATGTAATCAAACATACTATTTCCACCACCAGTAGTAGTAGTAGTGATAATAATAATAATAAAAATAATAATAATAAGAGAAGAAGAAGAAGAAGAAGAAGAAATATGTCCCGTGCCTTATTTTCTTCTCACTGGCTCCTTCCTTGATTTATTAGCAGTGTAATAAAATAATTCAACATACTCAGTGAGAACAGAAAACAATATGTAGCACCTTCAAGGCAGAATTTATGGATCTCTCTTCTTTTCTTGGCCTGCAGGCACTGGATTCTGACTCCAGCTGCTAATTGAACAGAGGCTGTGGTTTCCAAAGGGCCTTTGAATAGTTTGGTTCAGCCAAATGGCCGAACAACGCAACATTCAGCTGAAAAGTATCAAATCTTTAAACAGTAGAACATGCTCTATACTTTTTTGCTAAATGTGATAGATGTACTCAGTGTTTACTCTCATCTGAAAGGCTGGTGACCCATAAATAAAGCCTGCATGGAAAGAACTGGAAAGCATTCATCTGTTTTAAAGTCAACGTCTCAGCATGAAAGTGCTTTTTTAGCACTTTCATGCTGACAAAGAGTTTTGCATTCAGTAATAATAAATCTAAAGTCTGAGATTTTAAAAAGCCAGAGCTATTTCTGGGTCTCTAACTTGCTTTAGACTTCGCTTTTGGTTCACAGAACTCTTGTCAAATCTGCTCTGTTGGAGATTGTCAGAAGATACTAATTTATTCTTCTATTTGACAGTGACACAAGTTTCTTTAATTAAAGATATTTGTTAGCTTATAATGTTTATTTTGCAACAAAACCCATTTTGTCTGTGTTTTTCAGAAATAAATTAGCCAACCTCATTTCAGTACAGACATGTCCAAAACACAGGTGAAGTTCTGAAAGAATCCGGCTGAAATCTCTCTATCCACCTAATTAGCAGAGCGTCTACTACAACGGAGGAGCAGATATGTCAGAAAGGGCCACCTTTAAAGAAAAACTCATCATAATCTTTCATTAAAATGGCCTCACCTCCAGGAAACTAAGGATGTTGGAGTTGAAAGAACCATTTTCTAGATCTTCAAGAGCTTCAAGGTGAGAGATTTGGTGGCAGTGAAGAAGAAAGCTTCAGGAACCACAAGATTGGACTTATTCCTAGAAACAGACTCAGCATCAGCTGAACAGTGCAGTCAGATTCAGTTATTTATTCAAATTGGATAAAAAGTTTTTCTATCTCAGGAAACCCAGCAGATTGCATCCAGTCAGTGACTTGCAGCATTCGCTCCCCCTGGATGAGCATGTAGAGACAGTGGACAGTCACTGGCGTTGACTTTGCAGCAATCCCTCATACTGTAGCATGTAGCGACAGTGGAGAGGAAAAACTCTCTTTTAACAGGAAGAAACCTCCAGCAGAACCAGAACCAGAACCAGGCTCAGTGTGAGCGGCCATCTGCCACGACCGACTGGGGGTTTGAGAGAACAGAGCAGAGACACAAAGAGAACAAAGAAGCACTGATCCAGGAGTACTTTCTATGGGAAGGAAAAGTAAATGTTAATGGATGTAGCTCCTTTAGTCGTTTCACCTAGAAAGAAAGAACAGATAAACTCTGAGCCAGTTTTCAAGATTAGAGTCTGAAAGAGAGCACATAGAGTTAGTCACAGTTAAGCTCAGTCAATTGCTATATCTAGGAGAGAGAAAGGGTTAAACACTGAAAGACAGGGCCAAGTGGATCATCTCTAGAAGGTGAGCATTAAGTTGTTGCCAGCAGAAGCTTGGACAATGCCCCTCTCCAGAAAGGTGTCACAGGTAGACACAGAGTCAGGCCAGGTGTAGTTTCTAGGAAGAGAAGAGAGAGAACATAAAGTCAAAAGCTGAAATAACAGCAAATAACGCAAAATTGGAGAGTAGTGTGAGAATCTAGCAAAGAGGGTGAAAGTGGTCATTATGTCCTCCAGCAGCCTAAGCCTATAGCAGCATAACTACAGAGATAGCTCAGGATAAACTAAGCCACTCTAACTATAAGCTTTATTAAAAAGGAAAGTTTTAAGCCTAGCCTTAAAAATAGACTGCTTGTCCATCTAGAGCTCACTGATGGCCATTGTTATACTAAAAACCACAAGGCTTGGGATACCTCTCTCTGTCAGATTGACCATAACCATGGGAAAAGAGGGTCATACAGGTTGCAGAAATGGATGGTGTGTTTGCACCTCAACCATAACTGAGCCGGTTTAGGCCAAACCTGACTCCCCCTTACTCCATCCAACAGGGAGGGAGGAAGGCGGAGGTAAAAATAAGGAAGATAGCTCAGGATAAGCTAAGCCACTCTAACTATAAGCTTTATCAAAAAGGAAAGTTTTAAGCCTAGCCTTAAAAGTAGACAGGGTGTCTGCCTCACGGACTAAAACTGGGAGCTGGTTCCACAGGAGAGGAGCCTGATAACTAAAGGATCTGCCTCCCATTCTACTTCTAGAGACTCTAGGAACCACCAGTAAACCTGCATTCTGAGAACGAAGTGTTCTGTTAGGAACATATGGAACAATCAGATCTCTGATGTATGATGCAGCTAGATCATTAAGGGCTTTATATGTGAGGAGGAGAATTTTAAATTATATTCTGGATTTAACAGGGAGCCAATGAAGGGAGGCTAAAAAAATGAGAAATAGGATCTGTCTTTTTAATTTTCATCAGAACTCTTGCTGCAGCATTTTGAATCAGCTGAAGGCTTTTAACTGCATTTTGTGGACATCCTGATAGTAAAGAATTACAATAGTCCAGCCTTGAAGTAACAAATGCATGGACTAGTTTTTCAGCGTCACTCCTGGACAGGATATTTCTAATTTTGGCAATGTTCCGGAGATGAAAGAAGGAAATCCTAGAAACCTGTTTAATATTGGATTTAAATGACATGTCCTGGTCAAAAATAACACCAACGTTTTTTACTTTATTACCGGAGGTCAATTTAATGCCATCCAGGTTAAGTGATTGACTAAGCAGTTTCTTTTTCAAAGACTCCGATCCAACGACGACAACGTCGGTGTTGTCTGAATTTAGAAGCAGAAAATTTAAAGTCATCCAAGTTTTTATATCTTCAAGACATGCTTGTAGTCTATCTAACTGGTTGGGCTCATCAGGATTTATTGATAAGTAAAGCTGAGTATCATCAGCGTAACAGTGAAAATTTATCCTATGCTGCCTGATAATTTGACCTATTGGAAGCATATATATAGTAAAGAGAATTGGCCCAAGTACTGAACCCTGTGGTACTCCACAATTAACCCTGGAGTTTAAAGATGATTTATCATTTACATGAACAAACTGGAATCTGTCAGACAGATAAGATTTAAACCAGCCTACCGCTGTTCCCCTGATCCCTACAGCATATTCCAGCCTTTCTAAGAGAATATTGTGATTGACTGGATCAAATGCAGCACTGAGATCTAACAGAACCAGTACAGACACAAGTCCATTATCTGAGGCCATAAGAATATCATTAGTGACTTTCAGCAGAGTTGTTTCAGTGCTATGATGAGCTCTGAAGCCTGACTGAAACTCTTCAAACAGGTCATTGCTGTATAAATGCTCACACATTTGATTAGCAACTATTTTCTCAAGAATTTTAGATAAGAATGGAAGATTGGATATAGGTCTGTAATTTTTCAAGTCATCTCGATCAAGCGAAGATTTCTTCAGTAAACGTTTAATTACAGCTAAATCAATTCAATTCAATTCAGTTTATTTATATAGCGCCAATTCACAACACATGTTGTCTCAAGGCACTTCACAACAGTCAGGTACATACATTCCAATTAGTCCTAACCATTGAACAGTGCAGTCAGAGTTAGTTATTTATTCAAATTGGATAAAAAGTTTTTCTGTCTAAGGAAACCCAGCAGATTGCATCCAGTCAGTGACTTGCAGCATTCCCTCCTCCTGGATGAGCATGTAGAGACAGTGGACAGTCACTGACATTGACTTTGCAGCAATCCTTCATGCTGAGCATGCATGTAGCGACAGTGGAGAGGAAAAACTCCCTTTTAACAGGAAGAGACCTCCAGCAGAACCAGGCTCAGTGTGAGCGGCCATCTGCCACGACCGACTGGGGGTTTGAGAGAAAGAACAGAGCAGAGACACAAAGAGAACAAAGAAGTACTGATCCAGGAGTCCTTTCTATGGGAAGGAGAAGTAAATGTTAATGGATGTAGCTCCTTTAGTCGTTTCACCTAGAAAGAAAGAACAGATAAACTCTTAGCCAGTTTTCAAGGTTAGAGTCTGAAAGAGAGCACATAGAGTTAGTCACAGTAAAAGCTCAGTCAATTGCCATGTCTAGGAGAGAGAAAGGGTTAAACACTGAAAGACAGGGTCATGTGGATCATCGGTAGAGGGTGAGCATTAAGTTGTTGCCAGCAAAAGCTCGGACGATGCCTCTTTCCAGAAAGGTGTCACAGGTAGACACAGAGTCAGGCCAGGTGTAGCTTCTAGGAAGAGAAAAGAGAGAACAAAGTTAAAAGCTGAAATAACAGCAAATAATGCAAAATTGGAGAGTAGTATGAGAATGTAGCGAAGAGGGTGAAAGTGGTCATTATGTCCTCCAGCAACCTAAGCCTATAGCAGCATAACTACACAGATAGTTTCAGTTCAGATTGTTTAGTTAAACGGCGCTTATTTACAACAATGTCGTCACAAGGCACCCCACAAAGAGTCCCTCTGATGGTCATTGTTATACTAAAAACCACAAGGATCGGGATACCTCTCTCTGTCAGACTGATTATAACCATTGGAAAAGAGAAGGGGTCATACAGGTAGCAGAAATAGAGGGTGTGTTTGCACCTCAACCATAACTGAGCCGGTTTAGGCTAAACCTGACTCCCCCTTACTCCATCCAACAGGGAGGGAGGAAGGCTCCCTCCCTGATAACCTAAGCCACTCTAACTATAAGCTTTATCAAAAAGGAAAGTTTTAAGCCTAGCCTTAAAAGTAGACAGGGTGTCTGCCTCACGGATTAAAACTGGGAGCTGGTTCCACAGGAGAGGAGCCTGATAACCAAAGGATCTGCCTTTAAAAGCTTGTGGTACATATCCATTTACTAAGGATAGGTTAATCATACCTAAAATGGGGCTGGTAATCAGAGGGAACACATCCTTAAATAATTTGGTTGGGATTGGGTCTAACATACAAGTTGAAGGTTTAGATGAAGCTAATATTTCTGATAACTCAGGAAGTTCCACAGGATCAAAACAGTCCAAACACAAATCAGGTTCTACAGTCACTTCCAATGTTGTCTCACCTGCTGAGGATGAAGTAATCATCTTCGGGAGTATGTCAAAGATTTTCTTTTTAATAGAATCAATTTTATTTAAGAAGAATCCCATAAAGTCATGACTGCTGAGAGCTAAGGGAATGGATGGCTCAACAGAGCTATGACTCTGTGTAAGTTTAGCAACTGTACTAAAGAGAAACCTAGGATTATTCTTGTTCTCTTCTATTAATGATGAAAAATAAGCTGTTCTAGCTTGGTGAAGTGTCTTTTTACGCAACAGTAGGCTATTTTCCCAGATTAAGTAGGAATCCTCTAGGTGTGTAGAGCGCCATTTTCTCTCCAGTTTTCTAACATTGTGCTTTAAAGTATACAGATCTAAATTAATCCAAGGAGCCTGCCTCCTGTGAATAATTACCTTCTTTTTCAAGGGGGCTGCATTGTCAAATGCACCATGCAAAGATGAAGTAACACTATGAACAAGAGAATCAATTTGTGAAGGGGCAGAAACAGAATTATTGCCGTCCACTGTGCTTTTCTGTGATGAGGAAATTAAAAGTGGAACATATTCTTTAAAGGTTGTTACAGCATTGTCTGATAATGATCTAGTATAATGACATTTTCTTTCAGGTGTGGAGTACTCAGTTAAATTAAACTCAAAGGTTATTAAGAAATGGTCAGACAGGACAGGGTTATGAGAAAATATTGTTATGTCTTTACACTCAATGCCATATGTCAGCACAAGGTCCAGAGAATGAAGACAAAGGTGGGTAGGTTTGTTAATGTTTTGTGCCAAGCCAATTGAGTCTAAGATTAAACGCTATATTTAGGCTATCACTTTCAGTGTCAACATGAATGTTAAAATCCCCCACTAAGCTAGCGACCCCTTACCACTACTAGAAAAACTGTGTAAGACACGGAGAGTCCCCAAAGTTAAATGCAGCAACAGAAAGTATGTGTTTTAACATGCTTATGTATTAGAACAAGTAAGAGATGTCACAGTAGAGAGAAATCTGATCAACCGAGAGAGCCTTCACACACCAAACAATCCACCGAGTGCAACAGCGAAAACAGGAAGTGACGTTACCCAGAGCTCCAGCAGTTCTGCACTTCCGAGTCTGTGAAGACTGAAACAGTTCAGGAAACAAGGCTGGACAAAGTTATTTTCTCTGATGAATCCTCCTCCTGAGTATATGGGGCATCTGGAGAAAGCACTTACCTGCAGATGAAAAGGTGAGTGCTATCAGAAGTTAGGTGTGAAACATCTTATTAAATAAAGAATGATATATAATCCTTTTCTAACAAACAATCCAACAGTTTGGTGATGCCCTGTGGATTTCCAGCCTGATGGAGCACTGGGATGAAGTTGCCCACAGACCAGAACACTGAGAAACTGGACCTGTGGTCAGGAAAAACCCCAAATCTGAACCCCACTGAGAACCTAAAAGCAGATGGAGAAAGCAGAATAGAGGCTTACAAACCTTGATAAACTCCAAGCGCTGCCAAGACAAGAATGGTTCATCACCAGTCGGGATTTGGACCAGTAGTTGATTCCCACAGCATGTTTGAGAGAGTCACAGAAGATAAGAACAAGGACAAACAATGTAAATGATGACTCATCACATCAATTTAAAGTAAGTGTAAAAGTTCTCAGTAAGGGATATAAAAAAAAAGAAATGCAGCCATGAATTATTTAGAGAAAGTTTCCACTTTTAAATATGTCAATAAACATGACAAATAATAAAAAAATATTTTCTTGACTTCTCCATAGGTCAACAAAAATAGTGTTTAAACTGTGAATTTATTGTATCCATATTAAAATTAGATGGAATATTGTTGCATGCCAGTGTGTGTGTTTGTACTCATTTATGTGACTTATTTAGGACCTTTTCTGGTATATTCACTAACCGTCTGAAGACGTATGGGTTCCTGATGTCGCAGACCCCTTTTCTAGTGTTAGGGGTGGGTTTAGCGGTATGGCATGATCTAAGTCTTGATTAAGGTTAGGAATATAGGGGTAATGTAGTTACTAAAATGAATGGAAGTCAATGCAAAGTCCTAATATGGGTAGACATACAAATGTGTGTGTTGTGTGTGTGTGTGACTGTTTTAAAGGTAGTGAATCTTTGAATGGAGCACATGGCGACCGGGGCACATGATTCCCCTAGGCTCTGCCTTTAAAACCACGCAGGCCTGTACAGTGTCTGTTTCCTCATACTAGGACAGCTCGTTAGTCTCATTCATCGCTGTAAATGTTTCTATGTTACTTTACTACTCCTGGTCAAAGATGAACTCATGCATTTGTTTTCATGTTCCGACTGCATGCCTGGTGCTGAACATTGACTGCTTTAAGAAGGAAGGTCAGAGAAACAAAATTTAAAAAAACAATTATTTAAATTTTTCTTTAGACAGGATTACTCCAGCCATCACTCAATGAAGTGCAGATGTTTAACATTTAAGCATGCATATCAAAATGTAAATGTAAAAGGTTTACCGAGAGCTGTTCAGCTCGCTGTTAGCCGTTTGTGTTGCTATGAGCTGTCCTGCTTAAAGCTGAGGACATTTATCAAAGTGTTAGTTCTTATATTCTTGTTTCTAATATGTTTTGGATCAGTTGTGTCACAGTGTTAGATCAAGGATTTACAATTTGAACGAAGTCTAACAGGGGGTGATAACGCACTCATTTGTCCAGTTAAAAAAAAGAACTGAGTTATTTCATAACCAGAATTTTAGTATTCAACTAGTTATTAGGTTTAGGGGGCAATTGCTTTTTCAAATAGGACTAGATTGGTTGGGATCTTTTTTTTCCAAAATTAATTAAATCATTTCAAAACTGCTTTTGAATTTGCTCTATTTACATTTTTCTGTTATGAAAGTTCGATTATCTGAAACATTGAAGCATGAAGAAAGCTAAAAAACACAAGAAATCTGCAAAGGGACAAATGGCAGTTAGGCAGCAGGATTAATCAGAAGAAACTACTCTAATGTGACTCAAGACATTTTAATTCTGTTCCAACAGATCTGTGTAAAGTTTCTAGTGTGTGATTTGCTCTTCCTAAAATAAACACAAATTTCAAGTTGCTATCATTATAATGAGTATTTGTTGTTGTTATTTCCATAATTGTGGCTGCCTGAGTAATTTGGGCAGGAAAAAAGAAAACAAAAAAATATTGCTTGAAGATAAATATCTCTGAGAGCTCATCCTACAAACAGCTGCAGCATCACAGCAGCAAATGCAATGGTCAGAGCCCTTAATGTAGAAACATGCCTGTTGCCTGTTCAGTCTCATTTTGTAGTTCTCTTCTCCACCCTTGCCATTTCTTCCTCAGCGTGTTTAAAAAACGAGACCTGCTACTCTGGGAAGGATACTTGAACTTCATGTTTGGCTTCTTGGAATGCCGATCCCTCCCAAGGGGTCTCGGATATGTAGCTTCGAGTCTCCAAATGACACAGTAAAATGCTGGAATACTCCTTCAACTAATTTCAAAACTCAACCCAGCTTTCAAATATGCTGATGGAGTCATATCTGCAGAGCCAAAAATGTGCCCATAAGGACTAAAATCAGGGGAGATGTTCAGCAAAATTAAACCAGACCAACGTCAACAGCATTTTCACAACATAGAGACCAATCTGTGAACATTTTTACTGTTTCTTTAGAAACTAAACTACCTTACATGCAATACTCTGCAGGAGGTTTTAGAAGTAAGGATTTAATTTGGTTTAAATAAAAAAACCACATGTACACAATACTGTAAAAACGTTTTGATTCAGCACTTATTTTAGCAACCTTTTAAGTCAAGCCAGTATTATTTATAAAGCTCTTTAAAAGTAGTGAGCTCTGACCAAAGTGCTGAACATTAAAAAAACCTTTTTTAACCTTCGAAAGAGGTCGTGATCAGTTCTTCAGACTTTCAGAAGGTCTTTGCATCTGACTATGACAGCATGTTGTGTAATTTAAACTTACCAGGACTGATTTTAATTGAGGAAGTTCTGAATGATTGATAAAATGCATGCCTATCTTCTCAAGTATGAAAAACAGAAGGCCCATTAAACCTAAACAATGAAGAGTTGTTTCTGTCCTCCTGGAGCACCACATATGAGCGTAGCCTTGTCTGCAGTCTTGGCTGAGATGATTTATTCATGGACTTGTAAGCAGCTGATTAGTTAATTTAAAACATTTAAGTTAAACAGAGTGGCAACCTAAACCTGCGGCAACGCAGTAAAAACATTGCTTTCAGTGACATCTTGAGAAAATATTAGGAGTTATCAGCCAATACATCAGGAAAAGAACTGTGAACCTCCACAAGTTTGATTCAGTGTTAGGGACAATTTCCAGATGCCTGAAGGGTTTTGTTCATTTGTTCCAACAATTATTTACAAGCATACCTAAACATCATGGGAATGTCCAGCCATCACAGCTCACCAAGGAATTGGGTTCTGGGTCCCATAGATGAACACGTTTTGCTGCAAAATGTGCATCTGAAACCGAGAACAAAAGCAAAAGATATTGTGAAGATGCTTAATGAAGCTGGTGAAAAGTCTTTATCCACAGTAAAACCAGCGCTGTACCAACGTGGGCTACTGGGAGCCATTACTCCAAAAACAACATTAAAAGCCAGATTGCAGTTTGCAAATGCATCCAGAGACAAAGTCCTTAATTATTGGAAACATGTCCTGTGTTCTGTTGAAAAGATTAAGGGTTTGACCAAAATGACAATAGTTACATTTGGAGGGAAAAGGAGAAAGCTTACAGTCCTGAAAACATCATCCCAACAGTCCAGGGTGGAGCGTCATGTACAGGGGGGATGGTTATGTCATGAGGGTGTTTTGCTACTGGAGGAACTGGGTGACTCCACAAACCAGATGGCATCATATCGTTATGTGGAAATATTGAAGCAATATCTCAAGACATCAGCTAGGAAGGTAAAGCATGAAGACAAGTGGGTCTTCGAACTGGACAATAACTAAGCATACTGCCAAATTAGTAACAAAGTGGCTTAAAGCTGCAATAGGGAGTTCTGAGAAAGCCCTGGACAGCCTGAAAATTTTAACAAGCACACCTTACAGATCCCTTCCCCTTGCTCTCTGCTGTGCTACAGTCATCCCTCCACAGCAGAGCCTGCCGTGCACACGCAAGCTAGTAAGCAGGGCCACCAATGACTGTGGATAAACATATACGGCACATTCACTGGTAGGGACAAAGCATCAACGATATGCTTTATATTGACTATGACCTGCCCACCCCATTAGCACAGCTGCAGCACACCAGCAATCTTTAGCTTAAACGATGGTATGCGTTGTGTGGGCAAGGGGTGTGGGCAGCGCGTACACGAGTGCTAAGACATTCTTCCTGGCTTTGATTGGTTGTTTCGTACGGGGAGAGGTGTATTTCTACAAACGGCAGTAGGACCACTAGGAGGAGCCAGAGGAGCTTCTTTGTTTCACAGATTGTCTGTCTCATATTCTACTGTCAGGACATAGTGACAGTTTTAACAAATATATTTAGAAATTGTTTTTACAAAAGTTACCTTCTGCAGCTTTAACATCTATTTTGTTGTCTAAATGTTGTCTCCTTCCTTTTGCGTGTCCTTCCTTCCTTCTTTCCTTTTGTCCTACCTGTGTTCTTTACTTTTTTCTTGCGTCCTACCTCCCATTCTTCCTTCCTTCTTTCCTTCTCGATTCGGATTTTTTCAGGCTCCATATTTTTAAAGCTCACCCACTGTAGAAATATTTGCCCTAAATTCACGGTGAACTTTAATATTTTGTATTTCAAAATTAAGTAAAATGAATAAATGAATGTTGACTTATTTTTGCGTGCGTGAAAAATGTGTAGAAACCCTGGAAAAGGGATACCGGGATTTGTCTCCCGGACCTGTTAGCCCCACGACCCGATCACGGATGACTTGAAGACAATGGCTTGATGCCCTTAAGTACAACAGTCTTCCTAATCTTATAATATATGTTTTACAATGGCAGGATGTTTAACTCATAAATAAATTATTCTTGTATGTAGTACCGTGTGTCTCTGCAGCCCAAGTGTTTTACATAATTATTTTAAAGTGTCTGGATATAAAATTAAAATCATTCCTTACTGAGACAGATGAATAAAGATACGTTGTTTGGAGGAGAAACAAATACATTCTCCTTTTTTCTCCAGTAATGTGTAAGACATCTTTGCAGCCTGGGACTCCTAAGTCAAACTGTCAGGAGCTGAGAAGCATCAGTTAGTTTATTAATGTTCTGACTTCAGGGCATAATGAGGTAATCATCTGGCAGGTTTTTCCAGAGGGACAGACTTTTCTTTAGGGCTCTGAAGCACTTTCTCCCCACATGGTGTCTTCCTTCGTCCTCCTTAAAGCCTCGCAGCTCCTGCCAAGGTTTCAAGTGACAGCGCTCCTGTCGCTCTCCTCCTTTCTTGTTCCACTCGGGGGTGGATGGCAGTGGTGGAAGCAGCTGTGGCGGCGGCGTGGGGAGCTAGCTCATAAAAGGAGGGGATGAAGAGATGTGCCGGCAGTTCCACTGGGAAGCAAGGAGGAAGGCGGTTTCAGAGGATTCCTGTTAAACAGACATAGACATGCCTGAGCCAAAGAAGCCAGGTAAGACAGTCCATCCTGGGAGATTATGACAAAAAACCCACTCATCAGATCAATATGTGAACCCAGAAAATTACTAATTGAATAAAAGAGGCTGTTTTGGCATTATCATATACTGATATGTGGCTTCTAATTATAATTAAATCTCTGTACTACATTAAGGGGTTGAAGAGGGTCAAAGTTGATGATTATCAGCATTTTTGTCTTACTTTATCATGCAATAGATTTTATTGTCCTACTTACAAGTTCATTACTTTATTCTTATCAAGTTTCTGACAACATGACAGCATATATTAGAACAAATACATCTCAGTGACAGCAGACCACAAACAGAAATGTGTCTGACGCACTGTTTTAATTGCAAATATTTCTAATGCTTCTTTAGGTTTAAATGTAATGAAAGTTGTTGTATTCGTCATTGTGTGTGTCTTTAAAACCTTGTAAATGATCTTAAGATGTGTCTAACGGAGGCAGCTTTAGTGTCTGGAAATTAGTTTTGAGAAGGTTTTGTAGTTTTTTGAGTTGGTGTGTAGCCTAAACAAAGACGCTGAAAGTCCATCCATCTGATCAACCCTAAGATTATTCATAAATTCTCTTTTATTGACTGAATTTTGTTCAGGGAGTAATAAGATATTTTAAAACGTACTCTTATCAAGTTGGTTTGGTTGTTGAAGAGGGACTGGAGTTTCTTGAAAGGTTCAAAGGTGAAAAATAAGACAATTTCCTGTAACTTGTGAATGTAAACAAATTAGCGTCCCAACAGTAAACTGCAGACTTTTCTGAACTGAAATTATGAACTTTCTCTACAATTTAAGCAGCTGTGTCCAAACCTTTTGCCAAGAGGGCCACAATTTCTTTTCAAAAGAATGCAAAAAGAATGCAACATTTATTTTAGTCAGCTCTGATGTTTGTGGTTCTACTTTCTATACAATTAAAATGAAAGCTAAAAAAAAGGCTCCTAAAAGACAAAAATTTTGTGTTTTACCCAATATTTTCAATTATTAAGAAGCTTTGAATAAAATAAATTACAAAAAGTGTCTATCTGCATCGACAGCTTGTACTGGCAGCCCCTAAGTATTCTTGAATTATTGTCTATGACTACACAAAATCATTCCAAGGGCCACAAAGAGCCCTAGGGCTGCAGTTTGGACACCGCTGTTGTTAAGTTTTAAAATTCACTGGTATTTTCTGGAAATATTTGTTATGAGTTTCAGAAATATTCTATTAGTTCTAAATCATTTCAGATCATCAAACAAATGTGTCAGATATTGATAACCTGAGTAAATATAAAATGCAGTTTCAACTAATTATTTTGTTTATTTAGAGAAAACTGCTATCTCAACCAAACTGGCCCTATATGTAAGACTAACTGGTTCTGGCACCTTTCAGCTACCGCCTGTTTCAGGTCAGATTTGAGCATTGTGTGCTGTTTATTGGGATCATCTTGAAAACTTCGTGTTGTCAAACAGGTTCTAGTTAAGTGATTTCTTGATATAATGAGTCTACATTTTCACTTTGGAACATTTTGGTTGGGATTGCTTTATTCCCTTAATAAATTAAAATTGCAATTTAATGACTACTTTTCAGTTTATTTGATATTGAAATTTCTGTGACATTCTGAAACATAAAAACATGACAAAAAACCAAAACACCTCTTCACACACTAGAAAAGAAATGCTAGGAAGTACAAATAAAATAAGTATTACTATAAGGAATAAACTGACATGTAATACTCAGCAGATACCCTTCCATCAGCATTAATAATACGATCTCAGATTACAAATAAACTGCAAGTTTTTTCCAGTAATCTAGTATCATTTTACGAAACCTGTGGCTTAATATCCAGTCGCCTCTGCAATGAAACATTAATCAACCATAAGACAACATTCATGACATTCAGCTGTATACAGGCTGTGATGTTTTTATCAGTCATTAGGACTCTGGTCTGCTGCTTTGGTCAGTGAGAGCATCAGTGGTTAAAGAAGGTACGAAGAGCAGCAGGAGGTAGCACAATAAAGCAGAGAGATGATTTGTCAGACACTCCTCTGCCAAGTCAGATGTGAATATGCTGCATCATGTCTCTGCAACTCAGACACCTTATCTGTGTGACCCTGGTTGATTTCTTTCATTCTGTTCTCACACTGTCTACCCTGCTGGCATCCATCTTCACGATGTTCACTGTCTCACTGTCATTATGCAAGAAAAGTCAGGTTCAGGTCATGAATCGCCGGTACATATCGAGTCTCTCAAAGTCAACAAGACTCACCCAAAGAAGATGTTTTCCCAAACGCATAAAGTCCATATGTAGAGATGTATGCAAATGTTGATGCGTGATATGTGTTGATTTGATATGTCTCCCTAGCAGAGAACTCTAAGCCTTTCCCATTTTTATTCCCCGATCATGGAGAAATTTCATCCTTGCATTTTATTATGTCCTACAAATGAGTCTCCAACCCGAGATCCTGACATCATTCATATTATATTCCTAACACCACATTATCAGGCTCCTCTTTTTCCTGCCTACCCATCCTCAAATTGCTTCCCCTGTCTTGAACTTGATCGCACTGTCTTAGCTTCGAAGTCCCCTCTGCCCCTGTCGATCAGCTGGTCACGGCTCATGTGACTCCTCCCGTGGCGTCTTGCTCTCTGCAATGAAAACTACCCAAGACTCGACGGAGCACGCATCCCAATAAACAGCAGCGAGAATAACTCCCAAGTATGAAGTCTGTGGGATTGTGGATCCATATAAGGGATGATGACACAGTAAGCAGGAGGAGAGGTTGCTTGGTTTTAATCAGATGGATTAATTAGAGAAAACGTTAAATGGAGAAACTAATCAAACAGCCAGATTCTGTTTATTTTTTAAAGAAAACTGGGAATCCCATAACCTTGGCTGACACCACGTTAAAGTGCATAAATAACTAGCATAACCAACTTTTCGTTTCAAGCTGTGTTCAGGTTTGTAGGTTAGGAAAAATATAGTAATTTCTTTTCCAAACTTAAAAGGCGTTTAAACAACAGTAAAAGAGAAAAAGAAGTACAGGACAGTCGAGACTTCAGATTAAAGTTGCAGATGACATTTTGCCTTGAAAGTCAATTCTGGCTACATCCTGATGAATAAATCCCTGGAGCGCTTAATATGACATTCAGACAGACTGAGACAGAGTAATGACAGACAAAGGGGTTGACTAAGTGAAGCTACGTGGACAGATGAAAGCTGCTGTCCACGTTGGTGTGCATTTACAACTGAGGCTTCATTATTTACTCAGTACAAACGGAAGTGGAAGCTTATATCCGTAAAAAATCTTTTTAGAAACACAAACACTACAGGCTGACACCAAAACAACAGTCAATTTGTACTGCATGTTCATACATATAAGTAGCTTTGCCTCATCTGCATCACATCTAACCTTTAGTTTTTTACTGAAAACCGCCATTGATGAGAGGAAATTATAGATTCTTTTCAGATAAAAAAATAGGCTACATCTGTTTAGTGAAGCTTCTGACAGCACGGGTGTGTGAAGGAAAATATTTCCTCCCTTGCCCTAAACCTAACCCTAATTGTAATCCTGACTGCTAACCCAACTGTAAATCCAAACTACTACAAAATGTTTGCTTTTCTTTGCTCGAGCGTGAGCGGGAAGCAGTGGTGCCGGAATAGGGGGGGCCAGGGGGCCAATGGCCCCCCACTTTACAGCCCTGGTTGGCCGTGATCTGGTCCCAACAGATATTCACGTGGGCTGGACCCGATTGTGTTGAGAGGCTGTGATGGATCTATCTCTCTCTCTCTCTGGCACTCTCGCTGTTTAGAGACAGACAGGTACAAACAAAACGTTTGTGTCTCTTGAAACCTGAGAGCATCTGCAAAAACACGCACAGCGTGATATATATACCTACGTGCGCAATGAAATCGGAAGCGCCAAAAAATATCTCTGTCCAGTTAACACGATTGCCTCAATGAATGTGCAATACCGGACGTTTCCGTGCAAAGTTATCAAATTCTTGGAAGAGAGAATGCCAATATGTTTGTATAACACCTGCAGTGTTTTTAACTCACCAAAACTGCAAATAATTCATTATTAGTCTGTCATCCATGGCAGCTGCCATTTGCAACAGCACCGCGCAGTGCGCACCAATGGCAGGTTGCTATGTGGAGAAAATGCAGGCAGATTTAAAGAATAGCAATGACCTTCTCTGTTCGTGTGAACATCTTTGAAATAACAAAATAATAAAACAATCAGGACTTGTGGCAGCCTGTCGGAGTCATTGTATCGTTTTCTGAATGCATTGCCAGGCAGAAACGGCCGTCACATAATCTCTCCAGACACCCAGGACGCACAGAAATGTTTTTAATGAATGGAAAACTTCTATTTTACTTTTTCTTTTATTAAAGACAATTGGTTAATATGAAAAAAAGGAATAAACGGATGTTTTGTCAGCAGAAGTTCTGCAAAAACTGTTCAACATAACGACAAAACAGAAGACAATTTTTTATTTTATTTTATAATTGTCTTTATTTTAATAAAAAAATATTACATCTGACAAATCTGATTTGCAATGAAAACTGTTTATCATTATTCTACCGGTTTGTGTATCAATGTATAAAATTGTTGTTGGGATTATTTGTGATGTAATAATAGTCTATAACATATTTGTCCACCATTATTATTTCCCAGGCTATATTTGATCTCAGTTCAGTGACGTGTGGTGAGGTCCATGACTGGTGAAGCCCTGAATCCTCTAGAGTCGGATGTACAAATATATGAACCCTATAGAGAAACTGATATTTAATTGTTTTTAACTCAGTTAAAACTGTTGGTTTAAAAGCTTTTAATTATGCTTTGATTAATTCTATACTGTTCAACAATACAACAGCAAGAAAAACAAAATATTTCATATAAGGTCAAATTTGATCATCTAAAATTATTTTTTATTTTCCGCTGATCCTGCGGCTCCTCCATGGGTTGCAGGAGGAACTGTGACCCAATCCAGAGGCCGCAGGTTCAGCAGAACTGGAGCAAAACCACAAAGGAGCGTCTTTGGCCTTGGACTGTGAGGGAAGTCGTCCACTCCTGACGGTGGATCCTCCTGTGGACTCAGTGAGAACCACAGCTGGCCTGGCACTGCACATTTTCCCGTGTAGCAAACAGATGCCCTCTGCTCTGGCCACTTGAAGCACGCAGGAGGTTGTTGCGCTGCGTCATTATGAATGATCCAGCTGCTGATGTTTTTCTTTCTGTTATTTTCTGCTCCTGATTTTCTGGTCTGTTACAGTTTGTTAAGCTGTGTCCTCACTGTTTACAGCAGCAGGTTTGTCATGTCACCCTCCACCCTGATGAGATCATTTATCCTCCCTGTTCATTTGAGCTGAGTGCCTCTGACTGCGTATTTACGCACTCGAAGCCTTTACGCTTCTCTTTACGAATCTGGGGTTACATAACCCCAGATTCTATGAGAATAGGCACTGCCCTTCAAGGTCTGGAGTTTACTGGTTCCTAAAGGCTGAAAAAAAAAAACATATTTGGGAACCACTTGTCCGGTCTCATCATTTATACTGAGACCGGGGTGTGCCCCACTCAGCTGGTAGCAGGAGGAACAAACATAGTGGTCAAAATACATAAACAGAGATTCTAAAGGGCAACTTTTAAAGAGAGAACAGGAGGAAGGAGGGTTCTGGACTAAAGCCCCAAATATATCAAGACCCTAAAAACGCCCCTTAAGTACGCACCAACATTATAGTGTGACAAAATTGAGTATCTGTGACGCAACACCCCCACGGCCCCCCCACCTCTAAAATGAATCCGGCGCCGCTGGCGGGAAGGGACCTCAGTTTTGTGAGGGTGCAATACTACCACTAGGCCTCTAAATGCCATAAAGAATCTGCAGCCATTCAATTATGATTATGTTTGGGAGAACAGTTATCCATGTTGAACATGCATGCTGTTATTCTTAGTTATGTCCTGATGTCAGATGCTAGACCTTCTAGACCTCCTTCTTCCTGGCTACCTCCTCCAGCACAAACCTAGGGGATTCCAAGGCATTCCCAACCGAGCAAACAAGTGAATCTTCTCCCTTTGGGACATTTGTGAAACACCTCGCAAGTAAAGTGTCCAAAAGGCTTCCCACAACAGAGTGCTTTGTGGTAAAGCCTTCCACTCTGCAAGGAGCTCTTCCCAAATAGCAAAGCTCTTTGCTGTATCCCTTATTACCACGCCATACAAATGCATATCTGCTTTCAGCTCAGTGGAGTAGGAAGGCACAATGCTGCAGCAAAATAACATTGTGTCATCCCTTTGCTGATACAGAATCAGTGAAACTGTGACTCAAATACTGCAGCAGTGACCCAATATATTTTCTAAATCTAATGCAAAACTTTGCTGTTTGCATTGATGAGGATTCACCCACCTGCCAAACTGAAAGTGGAACAGGCAGCTTGTCCGACTGTCCAGTCAGTTAAGGTAATAATTATCTGAGCACTTGGGAGCACTCATAAAGTATTTAAATTCTGTTTCCAGACAGTGAGACAGCAGCTTTAGGGTGAATCCACCTGCCCTGATGGGGAGACTTTTCAAAGCTGCTTGTTTTAACTGTTTAGTTCTTTCAATTATTACCTACAGTTCTTGACTATAGGCGAGGACTGGAATCTAGATAAGCTGGTGAATCTGAAGCTTCACGTTTTGGCTCAGTTGTCTCTTCACTGTGACAGATCGATACAACATTCGCGTAACTGCAGACGCCCCCCCCAGTTAGACCTGGGGGATAGGCTCATTGATGTGCATCTGGTGGCCGGGCCAACCGACCATCGGGTCCAGCCAGTGCAGCCTGAATAAATTACATGAATCCATTCTCCTGCAGGCTGACAGTCAGAGGGGTAGGACTTCACAGCGCAATCCTTGGTTGCTGAAACCTTTCTTTAAGGACATGGCAAAATATTTGAAAACACCTCTGGAGGGCTGTAGTTGCGGCGTTAGATTTCCAGCAGTGGCCTGAAGAATTCTGGGCATCGAAGGTCCATCTTCTTTTCTTTCTGGAGGGCAACATTTGTTGAGTGAAAAGTTAAACCCTCCAGATGGGCTGCAGAAAAGAGGGAAGCAAACATCATGTACTCTCACCCTCCTCCCTAAACCTCCCAGACCCAACAAAAACTATCTGTATCACAACTGGCTCAGTGTTGCATTACCTCATACCAAGGCCATCATCGAGTTCCCGCAGGTATGCACCCACTGCGTGATGGATTACAGACACATGCAGAGGCAAGCAACTGCGCTATGAGGTCCCTCAAAGACAGACTAAAATGTTGACAGATACGCCATTACCGAAGACTCTTTAACACAGCCAGAGCAGCAGATACACGCCCAGAATTGATTTCTCTTTCTTAAATCTTCCTCTGTGATCTGAGAGGGAGCCTCAGAGAAGCCTTGGCCTAATTAGAGAACAATCTATGTCGATGGAGGAAGACAAAGGGAACTGACTGGAAAGCAAAGCAGGATGGCATCTTAATACACAATTTAAAGCCAGCCTTGTAAACTGAGCATCTCTGATTCCACACTCCCGAAAACCCTATTGCAGTTGTTTACACGTGTATTATTTAATTTTCATAAACGTTTAAAGCTTTGTAATCAAGTTTAACACATTCTCTTCCCGTTTTCCACCAAAATCCTTACCTGTTGTTCTTTTCTGCATAAACCTTCAATCTATAATCATACGCGAAATCCAAACAAGTCATAATTCTTATCATCATCACTGTAAAACACTGATAAACACGCCTGTTACATTCTCTCTGCGTGTTTGAGGACTGTCCTCACCCGTTACCAGCTTAATGACCGTTATGTCGGGCACCAACTACATAATGCAGGAATGTCTGCACCTTCAAACGTTTGGAAGCATATCTCTACAGCCAAAAAAGTATCCATAAGAATAAAGTGAGGAAGAAAAGTTTGTAAAGTAATAGATCCAAACATACAGTGTGCTGGAATAAGTATTTACCCCCTCACAGATTCTTTTTGTCTTTGCTTTTTAGTCCCATTTAAAGACACAGATAACCAGAGTAAAAACAAAATGCGATTTTAAAATCAAATGAAAATGTTGATAAAAGTGCTATGCAAATCCACCTGGCACTGTCTGAAAAAAGTAATTACCGCCTACACCTGATAACTGTCATCAGACACTGACCCTGATTCTTTATCCTCATGTGGAGGAACTTTGGCTTGCTCTTCTTTGCAGAGCTGTTTTAATTCCTGTTAAAAGGTTTTCCAGCATGAACAGCCTGTTCAAAGTCATGCCACAGCATCGCAGTCGAATTTAAGTCTGGGTTTTAACTAGAGAACCCCAAAACGTTTATTATTTATTTTTTGGCCATTTAGAAGTGGACTTGCTGCTGGCTTAACTTGAGCTGAAGGTCATGAACTGATGGCCCAAACAATCTCCTTCAGGATTTCTCTTGTAGACAGCAGAATTCATGGATCCATCAGTTACGTCAGGTTGTCAGGGTCCTGTTGTAGTAAAGCAGCTCCTGAAATGCTGTGTTGGCTTGGAGTGCTTTAGACACTGTTCTGGGTTCTTTTGTGACCTGCTGGATGAGTATTTGATGAGTCCTCAGAGTAATGTTGACAGAACATTATATATTTTCCAAGGGTGTCCGTGTTCTAAAGCAATGTATAATGATCCTACAAATGTAAGTGGGACAAAAGAAATTTAAAGCAGAAGACATCATTAATTGAGCCAATACTTTTTCACAAGGTTTTAAAACTATAATGCATATCTCAGGAACTGGAACAATCCATAAGACTCAGATTAAGAAAATAAACAACGTTTGTTTGTTAAATAATGCAAAAGTAGGTCAAAATTAGCTGAAAAAATAAAAACAGTATTTTTTGTTTGAACTTTTGACCCAGAGGAAAATATAAGATGGATGTGGAAGATTTAGTTTGCCTTATCTGTCCATTATCATAACGCAGATGGTTTAACCTTTTCCTAAACAGCTGTTCTGATGCACGTTTTTGTTATGATTCTGGCACGTCTGCTCTACCCTGTCTCCCTGGCTGCAATCAGCAGATGAGATGCACCTGGTGACTGCTGCAGTGCAGTGCAATCTGTGGCATGCCAAGCACCTGTGTCTTCCCTGATATATACTGACTCTGACAAGCAGACGGTGCCAGATTTTTGAAAGCCATCGTGTGAGTAGATATTCAGCGTTCCTTCCTGTCTGATCATTGTTCTTGACCTTGCCTTGCCTTTTAGATTTTTGCCTCTCTGCCTGCTCCCTGTCGGACTGATTGGATTTTGGTTGTCGACCCTGTTTCTTGCATCTGGTTAATGCCTCTGCCTGCCCCTTGCCTGACGTCTCTTGTTCCGATCATTGACCCTGTTTCTGTCCTCGGATTATGGAGCCACCCTTGCCCTTGGATTATTCAGCCTGAAGTCACTGCCTGCCACCCACCGAGGTTTCCCCTCTGGGTTTCAAGTTCTACTCAAGACAAAAGCAGGTTAGTGACTTTTCTGATCCCTGCAATATCTGGAGAAACTATAAGTCACTAATCCCTCTTTCTGCCCCAGTGATTCCCAGAAGCTGTGTGAAGTTTTACCTGAGTGACGTTTTCCTGTGGCTGAATAAACCTTTTAAATTTTCAGTACTGTGTCTGGCTGAATCTTGGGTCTGCCTGTTTCTGATTCGTAATAGAAAAATCTGGCCAAAAATGGACCCATTGTCAGCACAACAGTGGCGCACCCACGTTGATGAGACCATTTCCTGGTGGGGTTCCGGCATGGAGGAAATAATTTCCACATTACGTTCTTGCAATCTTGTCTCCGAGCCGTCACCGTCACAAAGAAACCACGCCCAATTGACACGGACAACAGCAGAGGTAAGGGAGCCACGCCTATCTCCGCCTGAGATGTTCAGGGGAGACCCAGACCAGTGTCGAGCTTTCCTAACTCAGTGTGAAATTCATTTTGAGCTTCAGTCGTCATTCTTTCCCACTAAACGTTCCAAGGTGGCTTTTGTTATATCTCTACTGGCAGGAAAGGCAAAACAGTGGGGGACTGCTGAATGGCATAACACGTCTGTATCTTGTAACTTCTATGAAATGTTTTCCAAGGAACTCATTCGAGTTTTTGACCCTGTTATTCCAAGTCGTGAAGCCGCAAGAGGATTACTGTCCCTCACAAAGGGTGATAAGCCTGTCTTGTCCTATATAATTGACTTTCATTTGTTGGCCGCAGAGAGCCGTTGGAATGAGGCAACACAAATGGATGCATTCATGAAAGGATTAAACACAGACATCAAGGTTGAGCTAGCGACCCGTGACTACCCCTCTTCCATGAAACAACTCGAGGACTTGGCTGCTCGCACTGGCTGGCAGAGAGAAGGAGGGAGAAGCGACATGAGGAGGGTCGCTCATCATTAACTCAGGGTTCTGCACACCGGCATGAGAGAAGGAGCCGGTCACCTCTCACTGAGGAAAATGAGAATCGTGAGCCCATGCAATTGGGCAGAACCAAGATTACCCCTGAGGAGAAAGATCGTCGGAGAAGATTCAGGCTCTGTTTTTATTGTGGAGAAAAGGGACATTTAGCAATCAGGTGTCCATTAAAAGGACAGGCTCAGCAGAGGAAAGGAGGTCTCTACTGAGCCGAAGTCAACTTACTGCCTCCTCCTTCTTGTTTCCTGCTCGTTTTCAAACCTCTTCCATGTCTCTCCAGAGGGCCGTGTTTATTGATTCAGGAGCAAATACTGAATTCATGGACGAAACATTCGCAAATAAGAACGGCATAAAAGTTATTCTGTCAGCTGGCACACGAAACGTGCTAGCCTTGGATGGTCACAGCATGAACAATTCACACCTCAAGACGGAGGAGATTACCTTAACAGTTGGAGGTAATCATCAAGAAAAAGTAACTTTCATGATCATTAATTCACCTGAACTTCCTGTAGTCCTAGGGGCCTCCTGGTTGCAGAAACACAACCCTCACATTGACTGGAAGAAAAAAGAAGTTTTGGGTTGGTCTGAGTCATGTTCCGCTGACTGCCTTTTGTCTGCTGCTACGGAGGTCAGTGTGGAGAATGAGGTTGAGGAGACCTATCTGGATTTATCCAAGGTACCGCAAGAATACCTTGATTTAAAGGAAGTATTTAATAAGATTGAGGCCACAGCTCTGCCACCCCACAGACCGTATGATTGTGCTATTGATTTGTTTCCTGGCACATCACCCCCTAAAGGCAGAATCTATTCATTGTCTGGTCCAGAGCACAGGGCCATGAAGAATTGTGTTGATGAGGCATTAAAATCAGGGCATATTCAACCTTCTTCCTCTCCTGCAGGTGCTGGTTTCTTTTTTGTTGGGAAGGATGGTTCGTTGAGACCATGCATTGATTACAGAGGCCTTAATGAGATAACAGTTAAAAATAGATACCCCTTACCACTCATGAACACAGCTTTTGATCAGATCCAGGGAGCCAAAATATTTTCTAAGCTGGATCTAAGGAATGAATATCATCTGGTCCGAATCAGATAAGGAGATGAGTGGAAAACAGCTTTCAACACGTCTACGTGCCATTATGAATACAAGGTCATGCCATTTGGACTTACTAATGCTCCTGCAGTTTTTCAGTCATTAGTCAATGACGTTCTAAGAGACATGGTGGGTCAATTCGTATTTGTTTATCTTGATGACATACTGATTTATTCTCAAGATCTGGAAACCCACAGAAAACATGTCAGAGCTGTTCTCCTGCGTCTTCTCCAAAACCAGTTGTTGGTCAAGGCAGACAAATGTGAGTTTCACATAACTACCACTTCCTTTTTGGGCTTCATCATTTCCCCAGATCAAGTGCTTGTTGACCCCTCCAAAGTAAAGGCCGTATTGGAATGGCCTGTTCCAACTGATCGCGAGCAGCTTCAAAGATTTCTTGGCTTCGCAAACTTCTATCGGAGGTTTATTAGAAATTACAGCCTGGTTGCTACTCCCCTGAACGCTCTTACCTCTTCCAAGACAACATTTTTGTGGAATAAGGATGCAAAGAAGGCCTTCAATAAGTTGAAGGAGCTCTTCACGTCAGCTCCAGTGTTACAGTCACCTGACCCAGAGAGACAGTTTATCGTGGAGGTGGATGCCTCAAGCACTGGGGTCGGAGCCGTATTAAGCCAAAGAGGTGAGGATGATCGTGTTGACCCATGTGCCTTTTTCTCAAGGACTCTGTCTCAGGCTGAGCGAAATTACGACGTGGGAAACAGAGTTACTGGCCGTCAAGTTGGCATTGACAAAGTGGAGACATTGGCTGGAGGGGACTTAGGAGCCGTTTATGGTGTAGACTGACCATAAGAACTTGGAGTACAAGAAATCAGCAAAAGGACTGAACCCCAGGCAGGCAAGGTGGGCTCTGTTTTTTGGTCGTTTTAATTTCTCCCTGTCTTACAGGCCAGGGAGTAAAAATGGCAAACCTGACGCCCTATCCCGGATTCAAGAGCCCACAGAATCTCAGTCTGCGGGTGAAGAGGAGTTTATCCTTCCTGAACCCGTCAGGTTGTCTGTGTCCCAAATTGAGGTGGAAATGGAGGTCCAGGAGGCCATTAGGGATCTGCCTATCCCACCATCATGCCCACTGGACCGCTGTTTTGTTCCTGAACGCCTTGTGCCAAAGGTACTGGAGTCTTGTCATTGCTCTCGTCTCGTTTGTCTTCCTGGAATCAACAGAACGATTCAGACAGTTCAAACTCAGTTTTGGTGGCCATCGCTGGTTAAGGATGTCAAAGACTTTGTTTATGCATGCACTCAATGTTGCCAGGCCAAGTCTTCTCGTCGCCCCCCTGCGGGGTTGTTGCACCCATTGCCCATTTCCCCTTGCCCATGGTCACACATTGCTATGGACTTTGTAACAGGTTTACCGGTGTCAAATGGTCACTCTGTTCTACTGACCATAATTGACAGATTTTCTAAGATGGTTCATCTGGTGCCCCTGGAGAAATTCCTGTCTGCAAAGGAGATGGGTGAGACCAAAGACGTTTTCAGGCTACATGGAATTCCTAATGACGTTGTTTCTGATAGAGGACCCCAGTTTGTGTCACGTTTTTGGAAGGAGTTCTGTTCCTTGTTAGGAATTTCTATCAGTCTCTCTTCAGGTTTTCATCCTCAGCCTGATGGCCAAACTGAGAGGGCAAACCAAGAAGTGGAAACCAAACAGCGCATCTTATGTGAGTCAGACCCAACCAAGTGGTGACAAAATTTGCCCTGGGTTGAATATGCCATGAACTCTATGCAATCAAATGCTACTGGTTTGTACCCTTTTCATGTTGTGTTTGGTTTCCAGCCACCCATGTTTTCGGTTCAGGAGAGAGAGACTAATGTTCCGCCCGCCCTAGCGGCTGCTCTAAGGTGCCAAAGAATATGGAGAAAGGCCAGGAGGTCAATGATCAGAATGTCACTGGTTCAGTCAAGAACGGCCAACTGGAGACGGACCCCTGCCCCTAAGTACCAGGTGGGGCAGAAAGTTTGGCTCTCCGCCAAGGACCTTCCATTAAGGGTAGAATCCCAGTAATTAGCACCCCGATTTGTTGGACCTTTCCCAATCTCCAAGATCATCAACCATGTAGCGGTACGGCTGAGATTACCCAATTCCATGAGGATTCACCCCACGTTCCACGTTTCTCAGGTCAAGCCCTTCGTGGAGCCCCGACTTGGGCCCACCTCCGGGTCCCATCCACCCACCCGGTTCATTGATGGTGGCCCAGTGTTCTCGGTCCAGCGCATTCTCAGGTCCAGGCGAAGAGGACGTGGATTGCAATGGTTGACTGGGAGGGCTATGGGCCCGAGGAGCAGACTTGGATTCCTACGAGGTTAATCATTGATAAGGACCTAATTTGTGAGTTTCATCGTCTCCATCCTGATCAGCCTCGTGGTCCATCAGGAGCCGGACCTTAGAAGGGGGGGGGGGGGGGGGGGGGGGGGTTGTGTACTGTTATGATTCTGGCATGTCTGCTCTACCCTGTCTCCCTGGCTGCAATCAGCAGATGAGATGCACCTGGTGACTGCTGCAGTGCAGTGCAGTATGTGGCATGCCAAGCACCTGTGTCTTCCCTGATATATACTGACTCTGACAAGCAGACGGTGCCAGATTTTTGAAAACCATCGTGTGAGTAGATATCCAGCGTTCCTTCCTGTCTGAACATTGTTTCTTGACCTTGCCTTGCCTTTTGGATTTTTGCCTCTCTGCCTGCTCCCTGTCGGACTATTTGGATTTTGGTTGTCGACCCTGTTTCTTGCATCTGGTTAATGCCTCTGCCTTCCCCTTGACTGACGTCTCTTGTTCCGATCATTGACCCTGTTTCTGTCCTCGGATTATTGAGCCGGCCTTGCCCTTGGATTATTCAGCCTGAAGTCACATCTTACCTGTGCTGTGGAGATCACTGCCTGCCACCCACCGAGGTTTCCCCTCTGGGTTTCAAGTTCTACTCAAGACAAAAGCAGGTTAGTGACTTTTCTGATCCCTGCAATATCTGGAGAAACTACAAGTCACTAATCCCTCTTTCTGCCCCAGTGATTCCCGGAAGCTGTGTGGAGTTTTACCTGAGTGAGGTTTTCCTGTGGCTGAATAAACCTTTTAAATTTTCAGTACGGTGTCTGGCTGAATCTTGGGTCCGCCTGTTTCTGATTCGTAATAGTTTTCTACTTCAGAACCCTTTAAAAGCTCTGCAGAATTAACTATTCATTATTCAAAATTACTATAATTAGCTCTCATAAAATAATTAAAAACAGTTTAATCAACATAAGAAAGAAGAAACAGCATGCTTTGTGCAGCATGCTCACCTTACACAAATTCTGAGACAGGTTCACTAGAAAAAAGGATCTTCTCAAATATTAAAAGCTGAAGCACAGCAGCCAGAAAACAAAAAGTAGGTCAACCAAATTTACACAGAGCCCCCCTGCTCCAATCCTCCCGGTAAAAGCTGTGAGCGCTCTTATTTCCTGCAGAATAACCTGCTTCTCGAAATCCTTAATTACCAGCAGAGTGGAATTTTACTGCATGGCTTTGGCTCTTGGATCAAGGTTTAAAGATCTAATTTTCTCTCTGTTCCTTTGTAACATGATCTCATTTAAAGGTGACCTAATTTAGAATGTGCCAGTGATAGATTTGATGGTTTTTCACTGAAATGCTGGATAAATATAATCATTTATGTTAACAAAATGCCAGTTTAGCTGCTTTAATCTTCCTTTTGCAAGAAATAAAGCTCAGTTTAGATAGTCACACAGATGTAGGTAAGATCGTGGAGACCATCATGTTTCTTTGGCTGAAGATTGAAGAAATAGTGAGACTTAAGTGCACCTTGATTTGCACCGCCAGCATCACTCTCTGTCCCCTTCAGAAATGCATAAACTCCATCAGTCACATCTTGCTGCCACTATGGAAGCCAACCAATAAAAGCCAATACTACCACTGATTTTCATCAGTTTTATAAATAGAATGTCAGTCAGTCATTTTCTACCGCTTATTCCATAGTGGGTCACGGGGAAGCTGGTGCCTATCTCCAGCAGTCTATGGGCGAGAGGCAGGGTACACCCTGGACAGGTCACCAGTCCATCACAGGGCAACACACAAACACTCATTCATACACTTAAGGGCAATTTAGAGTGACCAATTAACCTAACAGGCATGTCTTTGGACTGTGGGAGGAAGCCGGAGTACCTGGTAAGAACCCACACATGCACGGGGAGAACATGCAAACTCCATGCAGAAAGATGCCAGGTTGGGAATTGAACCCAGGATCTTCTTGCTGCAAGGCAACAGTGCTACCAACTGCACCACCGTGCAGCCCTGAATAGAATGTCTGAATATTAATTTATCTGTTTTTTACGCTCCGTTATATATATCTGAATCTTGCACTGGGCATCAACTGAGTCTATTCAGGATATTGGAAGTAGCTTGGATAAAACTGATCTAGTTTATAACGAGGGAGTGAGTTGCTTTAACAGTGGGATTAATGTGTTTCACAGGGTTTCCCTGTTGAATAAGAAGTGGAATAGGTGTAATCTGAGCACTGATTGCTATCATGAGGTTATCCAACCTGGTATTTTTCACATACTATGCAACAGTAAAGCTCCTCTACTCAATAAATGTTATGATTTGTGGGTGTTTTTGGGTTTTGTTGATCTGTTTCAGTTTCATGTTTTTCTGGTTTCTGTTAGTTTGTATTCAAGAGTTTCCGTTCTGCTCAAGCCACGTTTTGTCCTGTCAATCAACTGTATTCGGTTCACCTGCACCTAGTTAATCTGTTTTCTTGTTTCACCTGGTCACGCTCCATAAATACACACCTGTTCAGTTATTCATCGCAGAATCATTTTCAAATCATGTTCATGCCTTGCTTTCAGATCATGCTCATGTCTTGTTTAGATCATGCCATGCCTGTCTTGCCTGCCCGTTTGTTGTTTTGTTCCTGCCTCTTTCTGTGAGTGAATTTTTGTTAATTAAATCTTTTTTCACCAACCGTCATGCTGCCTGCTCGTCTACATTCTGGGGTCCTACGTTGCTAACAATAAAAATGAGTTTGAGACAGTTTAGGTCAGAGGAACTGTTACAGTTTACGACATACACTACTTTCCAAACATATTCATACACGTTAAACCTCTCCATGTTTTGTCACGTTACAAAGACAAGCCTCAATGAATTTTATTTGATAGCGTGACAAAACATTTAGGATAGTTGTGTAAAAATCCTTGAAGCCCATCATGCTTTGTATTCAGACCCCCTAATTCAACACTTTGTAAAACCACCTTTCAATACAAGCCTGGCTGCAAGCCTTTTGGGGATGTCTCTGTTATCTTTGCATATTTAGAAACTTATATTTTTGCCCACTTTTCTTCAAAAAATAGCTCAGGCTCAGTCAGATTGTATGTGGAGCCTCCCTGAACATCAAATTTTATCTCTTCAATTGGATTTAGGTCTGGACTTTGAGTAGGCAATTCTGACGAATGAATATGTTTCAGTTTAAAACAGCTCTGGCTGAATATTAAGGATTTTTCTGCTGGAAGGTGAACTTCTGAGCCAGTCTCAAGTGTTTTGCAGTTTCTTGGCTCCAGCCATCACCTATGAGTGGCTTCCTTCCCTGCTGAAGAAAAGCAATACTGCCACCACCATGCTTTACAGTGGGGATAGTATGTTCAGGAGATGTGTTTTTTACCACACATAGCGGTTTGCATGCAGAAAGTTACATTATGGTCTTATTTTTGCATTTGTGTACAGTAGAGGGAAGAGGTGTCTGTGAGATGTTCAAAGCTTGGGGTATTATTTTATAACTCAAGTCTGGTTCCACAACTTTATCCCTAACCTGTCTGTTGGGCTCTGTTCCCATGTTGCCATTTTTCCATTAATATTAATAAAATTTTTGAGGCCTTTATAGAACAGCTGTATTTAAACTGAGATTTAATGGCACACAGGTGAACTCTGAGGTTTTTCTTGATTTTATTTTGTCAAATAAAGGTCCATGTAAATTAAAATTAAGGGAGTTGAATGTGAATACATGCCACACTTTATATTTAAGAGATATTAATAATTTTAAAAAGCAGTGACTTAGCTACTTAAAGACATTTCCTATTTTGGAGAGGAATATTTTTACCACTATGCTGAGTAGAGTTCCACGGAGACACTGAAGGACAGGGAATAAGATTCAACCTTAATAAAACCATGTTATTTGGATAAAGGAATAAATATACCACCTGATTCCTGAGAAAAGTGAATGAATCAATGAATGTTTAAACCTCCCCACTGAGCACAATAAGCAGGCCTAAACATGGTGGTGGCAGAACTATAAGATTCTGGTTATCCTAGTTGTGACCCAAAGACCATTTATAATTTATTATACTTCAAACATTTTCCCCTTTTTTTAAATAAATGGCATTAATAACTGCAGTCCTTGCCAGACAGAACAGACATTTTTCAATTTTCTGTACCTTTTTTTTAAACAATTGAAGTATCTTTTATTATGTTTTTATAACAAAAGTAGCTTTTTTTCATTCATTTATACAAATCTGAATTTTTAAGAGGATACTACCCAAGCCTGGAGGTATCAATAATTGCCAACAATCAAACAACATAAAAAAAATATCATTTTTTTTCAATCACATATTTACATATAAGTAAATTTATATCACATAAAAAGTATATTCACCTATTGGAAGACAATATACACTGGTAAAAAAAATAAAGCAAACACTCAAATAACACATCCTAGATCTGAATGAATGAAATATTCTCATTGAATACTTTGTTCTGTACAAAGTTGAATGTGCTGACAACAAAATCACACAAAAATCATCAATGGAAATCAAATTTATGAACCAATGGAGGCCTGGATTTGGAGTCACACACAAAATTAAAGTGGAAAAACACACTACAGGTTGATCCAACTTTGATGTAATGTCCTTAAAACAAGTTAAAATGAGGCTCAGTATTGTGTGTGACCTCCATGTGCCTGTATGACCTCCCTACAACGCCTAGAGATGCTCCTGATGAGATGGTGGATGGTCTCCTGAGGGATCTCCTCCCAGACCTGGACTAAAACATCCACCAACTCCTGGACAGTCTGTGGTGGATGGAGCGAGACATGATGTCCCAGATGTGCTCAATCGGATTCAGGTCTGGGGAACGGGCGGGCCAGTCCATAGCTTCAATGTCTTCATCTTGCAGGAACTGCTGACACACTCCAGCCACATGAGGTCTAGCATTGTCCTGCATTAGGAGGAACCCAGGGCCAACCGTACCAGCATATGGTCTCACAAGGGGTCTGAGGATCTCATCTCGGTACCTAACGGCAGTCAGGCTACCTCTGGCGAGGACATGGAGGGCCATGCGGCCCTCCAAATAAATTCCACCCCACACCATTACTGATCCACTGCCAAACCGGTCATGCTGAAGGATGTTGCAGGCAGCAGATTTCTCTCCATGGTGTCTCCAGACTCCAGGGCGCCAGTGGCAAATTTGCCAATCCTGGTGTTCTCTGGCAAATGCCAAGCGTCCTGCACGGTGTTGGGCTGTGAGCACAACCCCCATTTGTGGACGTCGGTCCCTCATACCATCTTCATGGAGTCGGTTTCTAACCGTTTGTGCAGACACATGCACAGTTGTGGCCTGCTGGAGGTCATTTTGCAGGGCTCTGGCAGTGCTCCTCCTGTTCCTCCTTGCACAAAGGCGGAGGTAGTGGTCCTGCTGCTGGGTTGTTGCCCTCCTACGGCCTCCTCCACATTTCCTGGTGTACTGGCCTGTCTCCTGGTAGCGCCTTCAGGCTCTGGACACTACGCTGACAGACACAGCAAACCTTCTTGCCACAGCTCGCATTGATGTGCCATCCTGGATGAGTTGCACTACCTGAGCCACTTGTGTGGGTTGTAGAGTCCGTCTCATGCTACCATGAGTGTGAAAGCACCACCAACATTCAAAAGTGACCAAAACATCAGCCAGAAAGCAAAGGTACTGAGAAGTGGTCTGTGGTCCCCACCTGCAGAACCACTCCTTTATTGAGTGTGTCTTGCTAATCACCAAATATTTCCCCCTGTTGTCTTTTCCATTTGAACAACAGCTGTGAAATTGATTGTCAATCAGTGTTGCTTCCTATGTGGACAGTTTGATTTCACAGAAGTTTGATTTACTTGGAGTTATATTGTGTTGTTTAAGTGTTCCCTTTATTTTTTTGAGCAGTGTATAAAGGGATTTCAATAATAATTATAATAATAATAATAATAACAATAGGCTGCATGGTGGAACAGTTGGTAGCTCTGTTGCCTTTTAGCAAGAAGGTCCTGGGTTCGAATCCTGCCTTTGGTTCTTTCTACACGGAGTTTGCATGTTCTTCCCGTGCCTGTGTACGTTCTCTAGGTTATTCCGGCTTCATACCACAGACCAAAGACATGACGGTTAGGCTAATTGATCTCTCTATAACTGTCCTTCAGTACGAGTGTGTGTGTGAATGGTTGTTTGTCCGGTGATGGACTGGCGACCGGTGCTGGGTGCACCTCTGGTAACCCTGAAAAGACAAGTGGGTTTAGATAATGAATGAATGAATGAATGGGTGGATGGATGGATGGATGGATGGATGGATGGATGGATGGATGGATGGACGGATGGTTGAATGGATGGACGGATGGGTATTAATAATCATTTCATCCATTGTGAAAAATGCATTTCGAGTGCCATATGAAGATTTTTTTTTTTTTAACAAAACATTTCTTTACACAATTCAATTAAAACCATGTTACAGAATGTCAGAAGTAAATTTAGTAATTACATTAACAACTTATTAAATTGCAACTGTCATTCATTTGAAATGGTGCAGAGCACTTTTTTAAAACCCCACAGTTTTGTAAACTCTTCCTTGCCCCTGGTGGCTGTGTGGAAGCAAAATACCAACTTTATCCTAGCCTTCACATTGCACTTCCACAGAGCCACAACATCAAGTTGAGGTCCTGCTTGCAGTTTGTCTCTCCGAGATAAATAAATTGCTGTTGATGGGCCTCCCATCTGCCCATCAACAGCACCAGCTTGCTGCCGTTCCGGCCCCGGCGAAGCTGGTCCGGCCCTATTGGGACACAGTTTCACCAAATGCCCTTCCTGACTACACCCAAAACACTTCATGTTCGCAGACGTTGCAAACAAAACATAACCAAAATCATCCAGTTTAACGTGGAACCTCACATGAAACTCTTCATCACGTCGGTTCAACATCATCCAAAGTTGTCTCCTATGGGAGACAAAGTGTTTTAATAGTGGGGATTTACACCCAGACAAAACCTTTTTCATGGGAGACACCGATTTCCCGTGTCTCGACAGTTCCTTAATCAAAAAATCATCAGAAATGAACGGTGGAACATTTGACAAAGTTATTTTTGTTGCAGGTAAGGTGAGTGGCGATACTTGTAAAAATAAACCATTTACCGAAAGGCCTGACTCGAAAAGCTGTTGGGCCTGCTCCACCTTCTCTACAAACAAAACCACCGCTCCATTCATTCGGGCCGCAGATTTAATGGACCCATGACCAATAATCTCACCTACCGCTAAACAAACATCCTCCACGCTGCACGATGACCCGGCACCCACCTTGATGCCGTTCCTCCGCGTCAGCGCGGAGAAACCTCCAGTGCCACCACCCACCATGGCGTCCTAAGACGCCGACCAGTCAGGGAGAGACCCTGACGGTCACACCCGAACTACAAACACCAAGACCACCAAACAAACAAACAAAAAAAAAAACAAAAGAACAATTAAACGACTAATATATACAACACCCAGTGAAACAGTTTAGAATAAACACCCAAAAGAGAAAAAAAAGACACTCACACTCTCGCTCTTCCTCCGCTCTTCCACTCACACTCCTCTCACACGAAGAAGAAGAAGAAGAATTCACCTATAAACAACTAAACGTACAAAATTAATTTCACCCAAAAAGACATAACCTGGCTAAAATGCCATTTGCATGAATGCAGCCAAAGTTATGGTAGACCTTTAATGCAAGAGAAGTCCAGGGATCTAGGAGGGTTAATCAGCTCCTTCTTTTGCTTAGTGTAGATGAATCAGACTCTCAACATATTCAAACATATATTCAAAAAGGCCTTTCTTGGCTTTGTTCATCGAAGAAGGAGAAGACGTTTACAGCTGAGGAAGAAGGGAATGTCAGGAGAGATTAATGCAGCACGTTCCACTGAGGTTCCCTTCAAAAGTGAGTCTGTAGGAAAGAGACAAAGAGAGCACTGTGATGTTAATCTTCTGGTTTTTCCGATGCATTAAGAGTTGCTTCTGTTTGTTTTTTAATATATTGCCAAACAATGTGAAATAAAATTATACCATAGCCTTTGGCTCTAAATAAAGTAGGCTCGCAATGTTTTAAAATAAGAATCATATTATTGAAGCAGTAGCTGTTTCTCAGTTTAAAACAACAGAGACGGTCTCAGCACTGTGACATCTACACAAGCTAACAGAAGCTAACAGTAGTATTACCTAAAACATAAAATGTTTTACTTTCCATCATATTTTTCTGATGTTTTGTGTGGTCTATATCTGAATGATCTCTGGTTTACATTTTGGCAATCAATACTTCACAGTTTAACAGGTAAAGAAACCTAGTCCGACACAGTGGTTCGTTGTTAACAAGGTAAGGTTTTCAACCCAACCTCTGAGCAGAGTTCATATGATAATATAGAATAATTTACTACTATTTTTGTAGTTTTTAAGAGATTTTAAGTGTGAAAATAACATAAATGCGCTTCTTCATGTTTCTTCTCTCTCAAACGTTTCCCCCTCAAAGTGACTATTAGAACCAGCATTAAAACCCCCAATTAGATCAGAAAAATAACTTTCCTTTAGACATCTGTGAATTAAACAGATACTTGATTATTTTTACGCTTTAATCAGCTTTGTTTTGTAGAAAAAAGCTCTTGTTCCTGTCAACAACAAGTGGGTTAACAATTGATTTTATTGTTTGTTTGCTTTGTCTACAAGAAAATTAAGCTTGCTTTGTTTTATTTTAAGTTTAGTCCACTAATGATGAGACATCCAATGACAAATCTTTTTAAGTCCAATTGCAGCTCAGTTGAAATGTGTAATTCATGCTTCAGATGGAATTAAGGTTATTCATGACTTCCAAGACTGGTTGCTTTGTGGGCATTAAGGTCATTTAAAGTAGCTAATAGTTCCTACATGTCAAGGAGTGACATTTTTGGACTTTGTTTGTGGCTTTGTGTTTGTTTACCTTCTGCTTAGACGTTTCTATTTTGGTTTTTGTATCATGTTTTCTTTTCTCCCTCTTCCACCTCCTTTTGTTTACTTCTTAAGTTCTTTTATGGCTGTTTTCTTATTACTTTGTATGGTTTATTATTATTATTATTGTAATTATTATAGTTCTTGGTCTTCCCTGGATTCTGTAGTTTTATTTCTCTTTAGTATCTTTGTGTTTAATTGTGTTTTATTATTTGTTCCTTTGCACTCTTCTTGTTTACTAGTTTATTTTCTGTTTCCTTTCCAGTTATTTCAGTCAGTGTGGTTAGGTTTGTTTACTTTTGTATTCAGGTTTTCTTTATGGGTTCTTTGTTTGTTCTCAGGTTGTTATTGTTGTTCCTATGTTCCCTCTAGTTTCTCTGTTTACTTTAGTCATGATTATTCTAGTTTTCTTATTCCCCATTTGATTATTTATCTGTGTCTATAGGTTTGCTTGGTCTGTGTTTCTGTTTATTTGTTTATTAGTTACTTTGCCCATCCTCAGTCTTTGCATTTGGTTTCACCTGTTCCTTCTGCTTCCCTGCCTCCTTGTCACACCTGTTCCCTGTTTTCTCTTATTACCTGCCCTTTGTTATCCCTCAGTATATAAGTTGGTTTTGTGTCATTGTTTGTTGCTGGTTCCTTGTGTTTGTCATACCCCGTTCTTTACCCACGTATTTGTGCTGAGTTTTTCCATGTTCCTGCAGAACCTCTTGTAAGTTTTCTGGATCTGGACTTTTGTTTGTATCTGCAGTGCCTTGTTTGGTTCTTTTGAAAACCTCTGGAAATAAAGCTGAAAACCTTTTACAACATGTTGCTGCCCAGCTCTTGTCTGCACTTTGGTCCGCCCGCAAACCACACCTTGACACTACACTTATTTATGTTACAATATTTGAAGTCTAAAACGCAGTGGAGCAGCTAAAATTTGTTGTAAATTTTATGTCACAAAAAAATAAAATACCTCTTTGGTGGGAAGAAACTGTAAGTTTGATCTGTGCATTTAATAATACACCACTGCACTGACTGTTATACACTTGAGTAATTAAGTATGTATGAATACATTTTCAGTATTTCATTGATAAATCCCTGAGTCATCTGCTTTTCTCTGCTAACTAAGCTTTTATCATGTATTGACTTTAGTTTTATTATACAGTAAGCCTGAACCATGTTATAGTCCCCAGAGGTTAAAACATATAGCAGAGATGGACTTTTGGAGATGAAAAAAAAATAGTTATTTAGTTTAGTTTATATTTCAAGTAGGTATTGATAGTTACAAGGTGATCTAAACTGAGCACAATAAGGTCAAAACCATATCACAACATAGCTATGTAGAATATATTTCATATAGTAAAGAACATTATTATTCTTCCTTCTGCTCTGTTCTTTTTCCCTTTAGAAGAGCATGGAATCAGATTAAAGTAGGACAAAAAAACAGTGGGATAAAACCTGCTGAGAGTGAGGATTTACATTAAGCAAAAAGGAAGATATATTATCCATTTAACAGGGAAACAGACCTTACCCCTGCTGGGTAAGGTTAGTCCATAGCATGAAGGGTGGAAGATAGATAGATACTTACAGACAAATCTGCAGCCTTTATGTTTACTGTTAGCATCCTAGCAGGGAGAGTTCCAGGGTCATAGTTGTGCCGATTGTGTACTAACAGTCTACTGCAGGGGAAGAGAGGCTCTCATGAGGGTCAGAGGATGATTAGAGAAGAATCAAAACATTGCTTGATGCTTAATTATAACTGTTTTTTAATATCTTTGTGCAAATACAAATCTGAAAAGTGTGGTGTGTTCAACCTCCCTTGGGTTAATGGTTTGTTGAATCACTGTTTGCTGCAGTTACAACTACAAGACTAATAGTTGTTGCATATTTACAGATTTGAAATCTTTGCTCATGCTTTGCAAAACAGCGGAACAAATTATTCTCTAAGCTGCAATTTTCAAGTTTTGCCACAGATTCTTAGTTAGATTTAGATTTAAACTTTGATTGGGCCATTCTAAAGAATATGCTTTAAGACAAACCATCTTTCTGTAGCGCTGGCTGTTCGTTTAAAGTCATTTCGCAGACCGAAGGTGAACCAGCAGAAGCAGGTTGTGTTCCAGGGCTGAACTGTGTTTAGCTCCATTTTTCATCCCATTAACTCTGAACCATCTTCAATGTCGCTGCTGATAAAAACATCCTCACAGCATAATGCTGTCACCGGTGTTTCCCACAGTAGGGATGAAACAGAACACCTGGAGTTACTGTATGCTGAGATGAAATTAGGCACAAATTGACTCTATTTACTAACAAGGTGACCTTTAAAGGCAATTAATTGCACTGGATTTTATTTAGGGGTGTTACATTGAATACATTTTTTCAGTTTTCTTCCATAGTTAATTATCCCCTACTTAGTGTTGCTCTTTAACATAAAATCACAATAAAAGACACTGAAGTTTGTGGCTGGGTATGAAAACTTTTGCAAATAACTGTATACTCCTTATGTAATTTCTTGACCTGCTGGGTAAAACAGCATTATTTAAAATGACAGTGAACTCATATGTTTTAGGAGCACATTTTGAACGATGTGTTTTAATCTTACTGTCTGGTAGAAAATGGTTTTTAAAAGGATTTTCCATGCTTGTTTGCTTAAGTGATTTGTGCTGCTCCTTCTGGCACTGTTTAATGTGTGTTATTAAGAGTAACCGTGCCATTGGTAGAATTGTTTACATTCTTGAGCGGCTGATTGAGTTTTTCAAAGCCGGGCTAATGCCACAAATAAGACCCCAAATCCCCTTACGAGTTGAACAGAAGATGTTTGGGATGTAGGACGAGAGAAAATGGAGAGCAGGAATCCCTGTGAGATCCCTAGCAAGTACAATGACTGAGACTGAAATAATGACAATGACTCAGCAGGAACATTCACAATACCCAGTTATGACTTTCACTGAGACTCCGCTCCCCTTGTTAAACTTCATTAGTTTCTACATTCACACAACATGCCACACCAACCACAAGAAGACACAAATAATTAAATAGCTTATTACTGCAGCTCCCTGCAAGTTTAATTTACTGTGACATCACTGTATTATTTTTTTGATTGTTAGTTTTAATATCTAAGGATCATCTGACCCTGTGGGGGAAAAACAAAACAGCCTCAAGTGGTCCCAAAATCCATCCTTTGTCAAGACCCGCTTGTTCTTGCAGGGTCAAGAGGGGGCTAGTGCCTATCTGCAACAGACTACGGGCGAGAAGCGGGGTACACATTGGATAGGTTGTCAGTCCATCGCAGGGCAACACAGCGACACTCAATAGTCTGCATGTGTACCAAATTCTGCATTTCCATCTGGGAGCCTAACTGTTTTTGTCAGCAATTATCTCTTAAACTACCTCTCACTGCCTTTTGGAGTTGTTTTGGACATGTTTATATATTTTCTCGGGTGCTTTTGACATTGTGTTTCCTCTTTGATCATCTGCATCAAATGTTACACCTGGGACATATAAAAATAAATCAGCCAGACACTGCCTCGCAAGCTATCCAAATGGGAGATAATAGGCAATGCAGAGCGAGCAAAACCTTATAAATTAGATATGAAGGATGATCCTGATAACATGTATAAAGTCCCCATGTAATCATGCATTAGAGAAGGTAGCAGTGACCTTGACTTTCTAAAAATGTCTTTTAGGGAAACTCAATTTCCTGGTCTAAAAATGTTGCTGGAAGTAATGGAGGAAAATATACAGTGACTGCTGAGAGTCTGTGTGAGACAGCGCTCAGCTGCAGGACGAAAAGAGTTTGTTTACTGAGGAAAGGATCCTGTTTCTAAAACAGGACTGACTGAAAAATATTTTCCTTTCCAATATGAATGACTAGATTTTAGAGATTTGCATTTCTTATTAATTTGTTTAGTTGCTTAAATCATGCACTGCTTTGTAGAGCCAAGACAGGTGGCTGTAAAGGTTGCTTCAAGTCTGAGGAAAGTGAGATAAACATGTTTTCCTATGAGGCAAAACGTCTTATAGGCCGTTCAGATTAACATACATTATTAAAAGAAATGCCATGTATAAAGAAAATTGGAAATTTAGAATTATTTTCTGTTGTGATGTAGTAGAGTTCTGTACCATTTCTGCACTGAGCAAATCAGCTGAAGATCCAGTGACTGAAGTTATCACTGCAATGTCTTTGAAAGAACTTCTGCAGCTCCAACACTTGTACAGAATTTACTCCAAAACTGGCTAAAAACTACAGAGCCCGCGAGAGGACATGGGAGAATTTTTTTTCTTTTGTGTCCCCATGCAATACTTTTGCATTCGCTCGCAAAAGTTGTTAATCACCTTGAGAAAGCTGTGCATTTTGGAACAGCAGCACATTTGACAAACTGCTCACAAAACAAACATTGATATGGTTTATTGTTATATGCAGGTTAACACGCAGTCAACAATGCTATTAAATGCTTAGGATAAGAAGAACCGTTCAAATCACTGTAAAAACAAAAGTGGCGTGCAAAAAAGTACACATCATGCAGCAGCAATAAGCAAATAAAGTGTCACAGACGTGGTTTCGTGCTGAATTATTGTCCAGAGTTCAGCAGTTTGACAGCATGTGGATAATAACTGTCTTTAGGTCTGATTGAAGATCCTTTTATTTAAGGCCGATTTCAAAATAAACTCAATAAATCTCAAAAACGGGTCTCCCACAAGTATTGCGAGATAATGCAAAGACTATTGCGTGAGAACGCAAAAAGTTTTGCGAGCAAACGCAAATGTTTTGTGAGCAAACGCAAACGTTTTGCGAGCAAACGCAAAAGTATTGTGTGGGGGTGCAAAAGTATTGTGTGGGGGTGCAAAAGTATTGTGTGGGGGTGCAAAAGTATTGTGTGGGGGTGCAAAAGTATTGTGTGGGGGTGCAAAAGTATTGTGTGGGGGTGCAAAAGTATTGTGTGGGGGTGCAAAAGTATTGTGTGGGGTGCAAAAGTATTGTGTGGGGGTGCAAAAGTACTGCGAGCGAATGCAAAAGTATTTCGTGGGTACGCAAAAGAAAAATAGTCCCCCATGTCCCCTCGCGGGCGCTGTAAAAAACAGCTTAGTGCTGTACGTGTCTCTGTTTACATGCTAGGTTGTCATAGCTTGCAGCTCACGCACTGTAGCTGCCCAGCTTATAATACAGCATCAAGGGTAGATTTAACATTTGTTTCCAATTTTTCTCACAAACAAAATTAATATATCCTTTGAGAGTCCTAAAAAAAATGTTGAAACTGGATTCCAATTTGGAACAGCTAAAAAACAAATTTCATGTCATAAACATTTGTGTAACTATTTCTATCAAAATATGAATTTCTCTTATTTTAAGTTAAATAACTCTGACAATAGTTAATCTTGAAATCAACACACCTTCACAAAAATTTAAGAAGTTTGGTTTGAGGTCATAACAATACAGAATAAAAATAAACGCGAGACTGTGCAGTCAGATATCCTCAACCTCATAGCATAATTGCTTGAGTCCTATTTTGGCAAATGTGACTCAGGCTATTATGCTATGAGGCTAACAATATAAAAAAAATCAGAAAAAAATACACAAACATAGCAGATGCAAGTTCTTACTTGTCACTGGAGACCACAGGTTTGATCTGGGAAACTTGAAATGTAGGATGGATACAAAGACTTACAGGCAAACGGAGACGAACAGCAGATGGACTAATAATAGTTTCAATCTCATAGGGACCAATGAAACGAGGGGAAAGCTTTCGTGACATAGACTTCCGGGATTCATGTCGCGCAGACAACCACACCTGTCCAGGCTGGTATTCAGGTGCGGGTCTACATTTACGATCAGCAAAGTGTTTGTTCTGATCAGCCGTACGGTGTAGGCTCTGGACGGTAGAGTTCCAAATGCTCTTGCAGCGGTGGATGTGTTGATGGACAGAAGACAGTGATATCTCTTTCATCAGCTGCAAACTGCAGTGGCTGATACCCAAGGGAGGCCTCGAAAGGAGAATGCCCAGTGGCAGAGGAAATTTGAGAATTTAATGCGTACTCCACCCAAGGTAGGTATGAGCACCAATCAGAGCGGTCAGTGGATGTGAGACATCTTAAGGTGGATTCCAGTTGTTGATTTAGCCTTTCGGTTTGACCATTGGACTGAGGGTGGTAACCTGAGGTTAATGAAACCTTAGCTCCGAGAGCTAAACAAAACTGTTTCCAAACCTGCGAGATGAACTGTGGGCCTCGATCTGATAGGATGTCCTGTGGGATGCCATGGAGAAGAAAAACGTGTTTAGTGAGGAGCTTGGCTGTTTGTAGGCTGACTGAAGTTTTCTGAGGGGAATAAGATGACATGCTTTAGAGAAGCGGTCCACAATAGTGAAAACTGTTGTCATACCTGAGGAGAGGGGAAGTCCAGTAACGAAATCCAAAGCTATGTGAGATCAGGGTTGACTAGGGATGTTGAGAGGTTGGAGGAGACCCGCAGGGGACTGGTTGCAAGACTTATTTCTGGCACAAGTAACCCAAGGCTGAACAAACTCCTTTACATCCTTGTGGATCGACGGCCACCAAAACCTTCTTTGAACCAATGCAATGGTTCTACTAACCCCAGGATGGGCAGAAAACATTGCTGTGTGATGCAAATCTATTAACCTGGTACGTACTTTTGATGGGACATAGATGCAGTTAGGTGCGCCATTACCAGGGTCTGGTTCCAGTTGTTGGGTCCTTAGTACCGTATCCTCAATCACCCATCTGAGTGCGCCAACTGTCCAACTGGGCTGTAAGATGGGCACGGGTTCCTTCACCGAATCATCTGAGGCAAATTGTCTGGAGAGGGCATCTGGCTTGGTATTCTTTGATCTGGGTCTGAAAGAAATACATAAATTAAAGCAAGAGAAAAATAAGGACCAACAAGACTGCTGTGGGTTCACTCTTTTAGCTGATTGTTGGTAAGCCAATTTCTTGTTGTCAGTCCAGACTTGAATGGGATGCTCGGCTCCCTCAAGCCAGTGGCGCCACTCCTCAAGGGCCAGTTTTATCCCCAGCAGCTCTGTCTCCCATGTCGTAGTTTCTTTCAGTATTACTAAACCTGCGAGAAAAAAAAAGCACAAGGTGCAGTCTCGCTTCTCCTGAGTTTTGTGAAAGCACTGCTCCAACTCCAGAGTCTGAGGCGTCGACCTCTAAGATGAACTGCTTAGTAGGGTCTGGATGGACCAAGATGGGTACATGGGATAACCTCTCCTTGAGGGCTTGAAAGGCTGCTTCGGCTTCCGACGACCAGGAGAAAGAGATCTTGGAGGAAGTTAGAGCAGTTAGAGGTGCAGCAATGATACTATAGTCTTTGATGAAACGTCTGTAAAAGTTGGCAAATCCTCAAAAACGCTGTAAAGATTTGTGTGAGTCTGGCACAGGCCATTCCAGTACAGCCATTATCTTCTCTGGATCTGAACGTACCTGTCCACCCTCAAGGATGTAGCCCAAGAAAGCGATTGAGGATTGGTGAAACTCACCCTTCTCGGCTTTTACGAACAGGCGATTTTCCAGAAGACGCTGAAGAACTTGACGAACGTGCTTGCGATGATCCTGAATGTTCCTTGAATAAATCAGAATGTCATCCAAGTATACAAAAACGAAAATGTTAAAAAAATCTCTGAGAACGTCGTTAACTAAGGCTTAGAAAATGGCAGGTGCATTACAAAGTCCAAAGGGCATAACCAGATATTCAAAATGGTCCAGTCTTGAAAGCCGTCTTCCACTCATCCCCCTGGCGAATCCTCACCAAATGATAAGCCTGAATCAATGAGAGCAGGTAGGTTCATGGTATACTGGTTCACTATAAGGTTGGCAGATAAACTGAATCTGGGGGCTTTGACAATCTGAGCATGGTCCACCAACTGCCCCTTCAAGGTCGGTGGACCCTGTCGTTTAACGGCCCAGGACAGACAGTACAAGTTGCTACGAAATGATCTGAGGAACCACAGTAAAAACACTGTTTGGATACTCTGCGTTTCTGTCTCTCTTCAAAGGAGAGACGTGTGCGCCCCACTAACATGCGCTCGGGCTCAGAAAATGGTGGCTGAGGTGAAACTTTGGTGTAGGTTGGAGTAAATCTCTGTAACCAGGAGTTGTATCTTGACCCGTTTGCTCTAGCTTTCCTTCTCTCTCTTATTCTGTTGTCAACTCGTGTTGCTAAAGAAATGACCTCATCCAATGTAGGTGGTACGTCAATCATTGCTAATTCATCTTTTAGTGAATCATCTAAGGCATGCAAAAAGGTAGTTTTTACGGCTTCATTATTCCAACCTGACATGGCTGCTAATGTATGAAATTCAATTGAAAAATTAGTAATGGGTCTGAGACGTTGTTTTAATGCTCTCAACTGTCGGCCAGCACTTGACTTGTCTAATACGGGGAAAAGATTTTCTTAAACTCATTAACAAACTCATCGAAAGTACAACCAAATTCCCTGCAATCAGGAAACCGGGTTTCACCCCACTGTAAAGCTTTGCCAGTCAGTAATCCAATAATATACGAAATCTTTACTTCATCATGGGGAAAAGAGCGAGGGGATTAGTTGAAAACCAAAGAACACTGAAGAAAAAAATCCCCCACAATTGTTCACCTCACCAGAAAATTTCTCTGGATTAGGGGAAGTAACGTCACGGGAATGCGGTAACTGCTGGGATAACGGAAAAGCAGTTGCGCCCTCTGCAGGTGCGGAGAATGGTGTACCTAGGGTTTGTTGTAACATGGAGGCTATCTGTTCTAACTGTTGATTTGTCTGACCTTGTTGCTCTGAAAGTGAACGGAGAGAAGAATCATGAAAATGGATCTGGTTAGCATGCTCAGAGAGGGTTCTACGAAGTGCTTCTGCTGGGTCTTGTTGGCCAGAGTGTTCTGTCATTATGTTAGCAATAGATCTGACCCTCATACAGAGAGCACTCCGGAGAACAGAATGAATGAAAGGTAGTTTATTTTGAGGGTGATAATCAGGAACGTAATGGTCGAAAAACTCACTGTAAGGAGAGAGGGGAAGAGATTGGATAAATACGAGGAAACAGAAAGTAAACATAACTAAGAACATTAAACCTAAATGAGCGTGAGTACGGCTTACTAAATACCTGTGGTCAGGTCGCCTGGGGTAGAGAGATTCAGGATCCAGGCTTAGTGAGGGCGAGTCCATAGAAGGTCTCCTGGGTGTTGTTCGGTGTGACATCGGAGCGGACAGTAATGATTTTGGTGTTTGGAGGTTTATGTTGGAGGGTGGACAGGTTATGCTTACAGCTTGGTCCAGGAGACGACAGGAGCAGGAAAACTGTCCAAATGAAGACAGATGATTGGATAGAAATTCACAAAACGTAGGCAGGCTTGATCATCCAGAATAACCTCCAGAAACGTAGTCAAACTTAGTGACATAGATCCAAAGCTTAGGCTTTCAAAATCTGCAAAGGAGCAAAAACAAAGTTACACGAGGTTGAAGTACAAAGCATTAACTTAGTGTTTGGCTCAAGCTTGTACCACTGGTGGCAAAACACTCTGGCATCAAAGTGCTGGCAGCCTCCTGCTTAAGTACTCCTCAGAGTAATCAGTGGAATAAGTCGCACCTGTCACCCAGCACACCTGAGAACTCCAGCACCACCTGAGAATGAGCACATGTAGGAAGCACAAACACAAACACCAACACAAACCCAGATCCTGACAGCTCATGTATATTTGTGTATAATCAGATTATTTATAACAATATGATGTAAACAGTTTACTGTGTTTGTTGGGAGCAGTGATGGTTATATAGATGGTTGATCCCTGGATGTTCACCAGTGTCAGCTTGATTGGTCTGCTCCTGCATCTACGTCCTTCCTCCCTTTTTAATCTGTCTTTCCTTTGTCATTTTTTTCATGTGCTTTCATTCTTCTTTGTGTCTCCCTTCATATGTGTTTGTGTGACTCTGGTTTGTGTGCCATTATGTCCTCTTCATTAATTTATTACTTCTGTCCTTTTGTCCTCACATTCTTCCATCTTTCCCTATTTTGGTTCTTCCTTCCTTCCTACCTACCTTCCTTCCTTCCTCAGTATATACACATATTTACACTTTAAAATGTGCAAAAATGACTGATAACAGTTTTTGAGTCTGGAAAAGTTTGGAAAAGTCTTGACATTTTACATGAAAAATGTGCAGTAGCCATGGAAACTGTTTTTTGAGGAAATGCGTTTTAGTTCACTTTGATATAAAGCAGAGGGCTCTGGTTACAATTTACAAAGCTTTGCTATGTAATTTCTCACTTTGAGGCATATTCTGTTCACAACGAGACACCGCTGGGACACTTTTGGTACTTCAGATGTCTTTTGTGAATCAGTTACATTGTTAATCAAATATCTAAAGTCATCACAAGGTGGTTTCCATGGTGATTTTCATTAATTTATTTAATGTCTCTGTTGTCTCCTCCTGTTGCAATTCTAAGCTAGATTACATATCAAAATTGCTAAAAAAAAAAATCCCCTGAAGTCTAGGAAAATAATCCAGAATTTGAAGCTGAGTCTCCTTTCATTTCTAGTGAAACGTGGAAGAGATGTTTCAGCAGGAACCTCAACAAGGTCTTATTGCCAGATGAGCCACAGATTGGCTGCAGGACTGAAATGCTGACAGCAGCTTTAGGAGATTGTGACCTGAAAAATAAACCCTCCAAAATAGACGTGTTACCTCCTCACCATTATGCCAGACATGGCGTGCCTTGAAAGGAGATCCAAGCCAGGGCCTCGATATCTTACCCTCACTGTTAAGTGGACCCCTGGGATGCGACAGATCCAGTTTGTGGCTTGGGTTTGTTGGTTTGGAGAGATGATAGCAGTCAAGGAGATGTCCTCATCCATTACTGCAACTCAGCCCTTTATCCCACCGAGCTGCAAAGTAAGGAACTGAAGCGTTTTTTTCCCATTTAAACATAGCCCCAATGAGATCACAAACCCATAAAATGATTAAAATAGCTGGTTCAAATGGATAGATGGTGAATGCTGCCAAAACGAAATTATTACCACGCAGCTGTGGGGTTTCGTTTTTCTGGCAGACAGAAACTTCTTCCTAATCTTCCATCTCATTAGACATCCTCAGGCTTCTAAAGTAACCTAGATTTTGGGATCCTGGAACTTTGATGTGCTTTATCCTATCAAAAGCACATTTGTCATGAGGCCGGGCCTTTCGGAAAAATTTAAAGCTCAATTATTCCTCATGATCTCTGTAAAAATTTACTTATATTTATCTCAGCCTCCCTGTCTGTGTAAACTCGGCTCATTTGGATCATGCTCTTTTCCCTTGTTAAAATCCAATATTCCCTTTTGCCAGAGGCGATCCCTGCAGAGATGAAGAAGAGGTGCATGAGGAAGAAGTCAAACTGTTTATTCTAAACTGTAGTTTTATGTACTGTTAGGATTATTTTTTCCCACTCTGTAGTGAGTTTGCCTTCTACAATCCAGGGGAAGAAAGTACACCCTTTTATAATTTTGGGGAGTTTTAAAAATGATCTCATCTTTACCAGGTACCAAAATTACTTGAACTTAACTTCAATGTTTTAGAAATATTCAAATGAGTACACACTGTCCAAAGCCAAACCCAAAACTAAAAAAACAGCCTTCTATGGGATTTAAGAGGAAAAGAACCAGAACCAGGTGTGTTAACACAATGCCAAGAAGGAAAAACATCAGCAATAAAAACAATCTTCTCTTTACCAGGTTCTTAAAACAAAGATGAATGTAATAATAATAAACAGATTCCACTCTGTTATTCTCTCTAGGGAAATGGAAAAGCCGTCATCTGGGTATAAGCTGAGCCAGGCGCTGCTAATTAAATGCACTGATTATCTGATCATCAGTATGAGCTCCTCCACACAAGCAGATGTTTGGCCAGTTTGCTGCTGGAATAACACAGGTGTGTGCAAAGAAGGGACAACCCAGAGCATTCTCCTCACAACACAAGAGCTGGAGTCACACTCCATGACTTTCACAGTCGGCATAGATCTCGAGAAGACCAGGCGTTCACACTAACTGACTGGTTTTTGTTTCACACTTATCAACCGGAACTGCTGCTGGATTGCAGACCACAGGATTTATCAGACCAACCAAAACCAACTGCTTCAGTTCATTAAGGTTTGCACACGTCCATTTCCACACAGATCTCTAAAGGTTCTACCACAGCACTTCAGTTGTGTCAGGGTTGAGGTCTGAAACTTTGACCGTGTTTGGGATCATTGTCCAGTTTATGTCCCAGGTCAGGGTTAAGCTGCAGCTACTGGACAGATTGCCTTACATTTAACTCTGGAGTACTCTGGTATACAGAGGAGTTCATTGTGACAGCATAACAAGCCCAAATCATCAGCCCTCCACCACCATGCTTGACAGCTGAAAGTAGATTTTTCTGCTGATTTCTGATTTTCACCAAATATCTTTATTTTAATCTCCTCTTTCCAAAGGACCTTGTTCCAGAAGTTGTCCCTCCATATTTGTTTTAGAGAGGAGGCTTTGTCCTTCCACTCTTCCAAACTTCCCACGCTTGTTCAGTCTTTTCCAAACTTTAACATTTAACATCCTTACTGATGCCTGTAGAGTCTCAGATTAAGTCTCTCGGTTTTTATTTGCAAATTCTCTGGGCCTTCAACAGTCTGATCTTGTGCTGAAATGGAAGATTAGAAGCAGTCTTTAATATTTTTACTTTAAACGAATCTATCTCTCTGTAAAACGACTTTGGATTGTTTGAAAATGGTCTTATAATTCTTCACAGATTGATGAGCAGCAACAACTGCTTCTTTAAGGTTATTGCTGATGTTCTTCCATCTTGACATTGTGTTAAAACACGCCTCCAGAGCAGCAAACTGTCACAATCTCTGCTTTTATAGTTCATGTTGTAGCTGTTTATCAGTCACACTGATAAATGACCTGTTGATCAATGCGTTTGATTAGAAGAAGATTGTTTTTAAATGTTATTGTATTGACTCATTTTCTATTCACAGCTTTACCATTTCAGCTTCATCTTTGTTTATTAAGTAATTAAGTACGGTGCATTTTTTCACTTGAGGTTAGATTTAAATAGTTTTAGATGCTGGTAAAGACCAGATTATGTTTTTAACAAGTACCAATACATAAAACTCTACATTTAAAAGAGAAAGTACTTTTTTTTATTCCATTTCTGTATTTCATATAACTAAACTGATAAGTGCCCTTAGTTATTTATAGAAAAGATGAGGTATTTTTGGTAATAATTACTTGGGTCTCTTGAGCATTCAGATCACAAGATGTGGCTCTTCAAACACTTCACTGAGTCCCGGCATTTTTAATGTGACTGTGCAAACCCAGTGCTGCTGGTGCTTCATGATATGAAATAATGAGGATGTACAAATTAATTTGCATAATTGTTTAATTGCAGAAGCTGAGGGTTATAAGGCTGCAGCAGCCCCTGCTGGTAAGTGTCTTAATGGCACCTAACCTGAGTTTACAAGGGAGTCCAGTGTAATTTAGACCTTTCTTGGTTTACTTTGTGGTCAGAATAACATCTGCAGACACATTTCAGATGCATGTTTTTACTGTTCTTACTTTCAGACAAAAAGGGTAAGAGAAACCCCACCAGACGTCCTAATCTTTCCTGTCATCATCATCATCATCATCATCACCAAGTTTAGTGTTTCTTTCCAATTATTCAGAGAAGCCAGCTGACGAGGAGGGTAGGGCTGAAAGATGAAACAAACACAGAAGCCATGAGCTTCTGTGGGAGATGGGACTGAGTGTGGAGGTGCATGATTCCCACTGTGTCGCTGCTGGATGCGTCACATACACGGAGCAGATGCCATTTACTGTCTCTGTGTCTTTTATTAGCACTGAGAGCTCAGTTTTAGCACCATAATATAAAGTCAGCTGGTAAAATCCCGAGCGAAACAGGAGGTGTTTATTTATGAGTAAGCATCACACTGGATGGATCCATATATGACTTTAGGTATTTTAGCACAGCTATACAAAGGTCAAAGGTAAACTTTATTATCCCTGAGGGGCAATTTGTTGTGCAGGCAGCAGTCACATTAAAACAAGCACACAATAACAACAACATTAGAAAAATAAACAGTCTGAGTTCACCAAACTCACAGCAGCAGAAATAAAAGGTATTTTCAGTCCAAAGCGTGGCATCCTGTACCTCCTTCCTGAAGGCAGCAGGGAAAATTCTCCCCATAAAGGATGGCTGCACTCAGCCAAGATGATTTTATCCTTCTTTAGACATCTGGTGTTGTAGAAGTCACAAAGTTCACTCAGGGGTATGGCAGCAACTTTCCTGCATACGTTAACAGTACCCTGCAGACAATTCTTGTTTTCGACTGAAAGTGACCCCTATCTGTAGATAAAAGAAAAGGTAAGAACAGACTCAGTAAAACAAGAATAAAGTATCCTCAATAAAACAGAAATGACATTAGAAGTGTATACGCTGGTGGGACTTTTGGTGCCACTGACTCCACCTGGGGCTCAAAACACAACATGTCATTAAATAACCACCCCCGGATATTTATACCATGGCACCAGTTCGACAGTTTGATTACTGATTGCTACTGAAGAGATCATTGTAGGCTTTTTTCCAGAGTCTGCACATTTCTTTTGTTTTCTCCACACTGAAATTTAAACAGGAAACTGTTTAATTTGTGATGGCTCGGGAAGTCTTTTGGATATAAAACAAATAAAAGAGGGGAAAGAACACAAGCCTGGGGAATACCATTGGAAAAATGGAGGGGATTAGATAAAACACAGTTCACTCTGACCTGTGTCCTCAATGTTAGAAAAATCCATCAACCAGGAAATAAAACATTAAAGGAGTTCTTTAGTTTGTGTGGTAAAATGTGAGGCTGAATGCAATTAAAAGCCAAAGAAAGGTGAATAAAATTAGTCTAAGCTAGATCTTAGCTCCTTCGAGTTGTTACAAAATGATGTTTAAAAGTGTCCCTATTGCATCCTCTACACCTCTGAGCTATAAGCGAACTGGAAAGGATCAAAATTCTCCTGTACCAGGTCCAACAATTAATTGTTGGACCTGGTAATTAATTTCTTAAATACTTTCATAACAAGGGGTGTTAAAGCCACTGGCCTAACATAATTGGTTTTGGTGATTAAGACTTTGGAAAAGGAACAATTAATGAGTCCCTCCACAAAACGAGGAACATTGTGCTTCGTTTAATCATGTGGATGTCAAAAACATCTGAAGATCATGCAAAAATAATAGTGTATGATATACAAGTGGTTCCACATCAAAAATATGCCATTAATCTATATTGCCTCATTTATTTGCAACATTTACATTCTTAAATCATTTCTATTAGACTCCCCGAACCTTTAAATTAGCTGCAGCTTAATTTTGCAAAGAAATCCTGATATACAACACTTTAAAGAATTTGATTTATTCAGTTTTGCAGCTATCAAATAATGATTTTATCTATTACAAAACCTTCTAAACTAACTGAGTGAGTATTAGCCCAATTCTGAATTAACTTTAAATTACAACAATTTAGTTAATTTCATTACCTGATCTGTAGAATCAAGAAATCGCTTAAACAGAACCTGTCTGACAGCATAAATGAACCCAGAAGAACATCCAAAGCACTGAAGGCATCAGTTTAGATCAGTGTTCATGAACAACAAAAAAGAGGCTGGGAGAAAAGGGCTTCCATGGTTCCAAGACGTAAAGAACTGCTGACCATAAAGGAAACAAATGCCTGTTTTATATTCATCAGAAAGCAGCTTGACAATCCCCAAGACCTTTGGGGAAAATGTTCTTTGGACTGACAAGAGTTGAACTTTTTTGTAAGATGTGCACTCCTAAATCTAACACAGTAATTCAAATAAAGAACATTATACTTACAATCAAACATGGTGGTGGTAGTGTGATGGTCTGGGGCTGTTTGCTGCTTCAGGATTTGGATGACTCGCTGTAATTGATGGATGGATCCATCCTTGCAGATTTCAGGATTTTCCTTGCAGAAAATCCTGAAGGACAATGGCTGGCCACCAGTTTGTGACCTTAACCTCGGGTACACTTGGTTTATGCAGCAGGACAGTGATCCACATCAGCAAGTTCACCATGAATGGTTAAAAGAAACAGCATTAAGTGAATATTTTGGAGTAGCCTAGTCAAAGTCAGGACTCAAATCCAGTTTAGATCAAACAGGAAATTCATGCTTCAAAACCCTCTGTGCAGCTGAATAAAAACAATATTGCAAAGAAGATTGGGCCAAATGTCGTCCATAGCAATGTCATACACTCACTGTCATTTCCTGGCAGTTTTTACTGCCAGGAGTTCACAACCAGCCATTAGGTTTAAGACCAGGTTGGTTTTCACCCTTAACAGATTAATCAAAATTTGAAAACTGCATTTTGTATTTAATTCAGGTTATCCCTCTCTTTTCTCATATTAAAATATGAATTATCTGAAATATTTAAGTGTGACAAAAAAGCAAACAGAGAGGAAATCTGTATGGGGCAAATAATGTTTCACGACCCTTTAGACCCCTTGGATGTTTCAGATTGTGGTGATTATCAAGCATCTTGAATGGCTTTCACTTAATGCACCTTCATGTTGATTAGATCCACAGTAGATAAAAAAAATATATTCATGGAGTGAAAAACTATTTTGTTTTTTTTATTTCACTTTTATTTATACAGACAAGTCTCATTAAGACATGAAGTCTCATTTTCAAGAGTGACCTGCAATAAAACATGAATTCTGAAGGGTTATGAGGAACAGAAATTAAATTGCAGTGGCAGTGAGTTAAAAAAAAGCTGAATTTTTATTGACATGCTGAAGGAACACAGATTAATCTAATCTAATAAAATTATAAAAATACTAAAATCACAACAAAAATACATGCAATGCATTTTGTATTATTATTTTTTACTTTTTACCGATTGAAAATCAGATGGTGTTAAATATTTAAAAAACAATTAGAAGCCGTTTCTGTCCTACCATCACAAACGTAAACATAAAGTCTTCCGGACTCTGCTGGGACCAACTAGAATCATGTGCTTTGATGAGATAAGACCAAGATCCAGATTTTCAGTAGGAAAATTATAGGTGGGTCTCCTATAAAACAGAGGATGAACATGCAAAAAGGCACTTCATTCATTTTTTAAAAACAATTATTTCTGAATATGAGGTGTTAAACCTGTTGAATAAATTAAATTAAAGGTTGAATCTCTATAAATATTTCAGTGTGAGACTCCTGTTTTATTTCTAAGCTTTTTACACGTCTTTCCTAGGGGTAATCATATTCCATATCATAGCTCTTTCTTTTTCTAATTCCTGGAAACTCCTGGATTAAACCAAGCAGATCAAAATATTCCCACAGCCCGTGATGTTAAACGGTTTGGCTGTGCTCTGTTGAGTGTGCCTGATTTCCTCTGTGCTGTCATCAGTTGTCACTGCCTGTTTTTTCAACATGCTGCAGATCATGAGATGATGACGTTTGAGGAGACAAGAGGCATATTAGGAACGGGTGATTATTCCTTGCAGTTTATATCCCCAGCTGCCTGAATAAAAAAATCCTGATGTTTCCAATGAAATTCATGACTGTGGATAAGCTAAAAGTGGGAAATTATTGACTGTGGGTGGATGGCCCCACAGCAAAGCAACTACATGATAAACATTTTTTAAATGTTTAATGTTTTTACAGATTCATATATCAAATAGAATAATAATGAAGAACAATCTTTTTTTCTGTCAGGCAAATGTTTAATGAGCATTTCTTGTCATGAGTAATAAATAACAAGTCCCAGGAGAACCTTTGTTGAATATGCAGACTTATAAATGTTGAATTTGCTCAGATTGAGTACACTTTAATGTCAGCTCACAATATAAAGCAAAAGGAAGAAAGATGTTTCTGTGCACCTGCAGTGAGTTATCGTAATACATTTTCTGTAGCTCACTCAGACTGATTAAACATGTGGAGTAACCATTAAAACTAACACTAAACTGATTTATTCTGAATCGCAGTCTTTAGGGTGGCCAACACTCGGCAAGTTACACTTGTGCCCCACAAGACTCTTTTGTAAGCGATGATCATGAGCAGCAAACGAGACATTAGACCTGGACAAGCATGTCTGGCACACCTTTGCTGTATTCCCTGTTGAACCATCTTCTTCCTCAGAGAGCAAAGTCTTTTCCACCTATTTTCTCATTCTGCTCTGTGCTCTTTGCTTCTCACTTGGACCAGAATATGTTCTGCTTGCTCGCAGAGCACAGATCAAAGAAATTGACTCCAGCGTTTGTAATGTAATGTTGGTGTTGGCTGCAGATGATAAGAGCTTTCTGGTTGCACCTTTACATGTTACGGGGTTTAGCTGTTGCTGGCAGAGTTGCAGTGTTTGGATTTCATGGATACTCAAATCAAGTTCACCCGAACAAGAGGAGAACATGTGATTGCTAAAACCAATTCCTGGCAGTTTAAAGGGCTATCCTGCTGACGTAACACATCCTTTCTTCACATAGAAGCATAAAGGAAAGGGATTTCTCCAGAGGGAATGTTATGAAATCTGACATATTTTTAGCTCGCATAAAATATCTATGTTAGGCTTTCATTGTTTGTAAGTATGTCACTTTAACTCACAGCTGCAGGAGTTCATCAAAACATAATTTCTGATGCAAGGGGTGCAGCAACATCTACATGGCAAATTCATGGAAGTCAATTATTTTTGTTAAATAGATTCAACTTAGAGACTGCTTTTCTAGTCAGACTGACCATTCTGCACAAGAGCTCCATTTACCTTGGTGCACTCACACATTCATGCAATGGGAAGGGTTAAAAGTTATTTTCCAGACATTCAGAAGTCCATCACTCTACTGTTTAAGATAGCTACCAATCTTGCCAGGAGTGGATGTCCCAAAAAATTCAACACAAGGTCTGAACATGCAACGCTCAGAGAAAATGCAAAAAACCAGAACCAGGAGCTCCATCTCAGACTCGAAAGGCCTCAGTTAGCGGCTCAAATGTTAAAGTTCACGGCAGGACAATAACAGAGACATTAACCAAGTTGAATAATTCTAAACACAGTAGCAAATCTACACAAGAATGACTGAAAAAGAAAATAATTAAGGGGCTTTTAATGGCTCAGTCAAAGTCCTAGATTCAGCTTAGATAAAATACCGTGGCGGGACCTTAAGAGAGCAGAAGCAAATGTCTGGAAACTTTAACTAAAAGAAGCAGCGTTAGATCTGAGAGACTGACAAAGTCAGACAGAGAGTTGTTGCTGCTAAAATTGGATCTACAAGCTATTAAATCATGTACTTTTTTTTACACATAGCTTTTCCATTTTACCTTCAGTTTTGTTTAATAAATAATGACATAACGAATCTGTATTTTTCGCACTTGAGGTTAGTTGTGAAGGATTTTAGAATCGAATAAAGCAGAGATCATCTTTATTATATTCTTATAAGTAAAGCACCACAGTTGAAAAAGGGTGTACTTTTCTTCTGTGATGGGTGTGTATTTAATAATTTAATTCTGAATTAATATTAAAATACAGCCAGGGCAAAAATATTTTATGGTGTTTGCAAAAGCGCTTTGTGAATTCCTTCCAGAGATGAAGCAAAAGAGGGAGTCAAAAATGTGCTGAAAAGGCCAAAATTATCTGTAGATTTAAGCATAATGTAGAGATTTAATGAGGCAATGGCAGGGTAGCAACTCAGAACTATACTTTTATACTATTTGGATCTGAATCTATGCCGACTTCTATTGCGGCAAGAGAAGGTAGAACTTTCACCGGTAATCATTGGGTGAGTGTTTCAATGGATTCCCCCTGGAACGGTCGCCAGTTCATCACAGGCACACACTAAACAGTCAACCATGCGTGCTTACACTCACACATAAGGACTATTTATACTGACAGTCATATTTTTTTGACTGTGGGAGGAAGACGGAGTACCTAGAGAGAATCCACGCATGCATGGGGAGAACATGCAAACTCCATGTAGATTCAAACCCTGGACCTTCTTACTGCAAAGCTCCACCATGCATTCTTTGATTCACTCATTTCACACCAAAACAATCATCTCTGGGACACAGACCCTATTTCTGTGTGGTATCATGAAAGACAACCCTGCAGTTTTTCACAGATCATTTAGTTGGTGGGTTGTATGGTTGGTTGGTTTACTGGTTTTTAAACTCAAAATGCTGCAAATATTTGAAATCATCAACATATTCCAGAGAAGCAGGCTGACTAATAACATTTTAATGTAGAGTGAAGTTTTGTGTGTAATGCTTACAGTACATTACTTTTGCTTCACGGCTCATTGACTCCTGTATATTTGCTTAAATTGTCTTTATTACTATTAACTGATGTCCAGCCTTCTGTAGGTAAATGCTTTGCTTTTGTCTTTATCAGTGTGTAGCAGCCTGCTTGTGTCTGCTAACTAACGTCATTATTAATAGATATTTCAAACCATGGTAATTATTGCAATGCTATTTGAAAACGATAAAGAAGGATTAAAGTGCCTAAAATGAAAATCAGAAAACAATGCAGTGAATACAGCTTGAAAGCAGCCCTAGTTATAAATGCATCTAATTAGTAGCCAGATGAAACAAGTTGAATGTAAAATGAGTAAATGAGACAGAAATATAGTAGATAAAGAAGCTAATGAGTGTTTCAGAACAAACTGACTGCTTGCACTGCAGCATCCAAGCAAATGATTTAGTCCTGCACAAGTTAAGGCCTGCCATGTAAAATATTTTGTGTTCTGCCTTTAATTCTGATAGATTTATGCCATCTATGTGCGAGATGAGCTCCATTATACTACACCTGAACAATATTACACTTCAATATGTATGTAATTAACACAGTTATGGTTCTGTTGTGAATGTCTTTCCATGCTATGTGAGATTTATAAATTGCTACTACAATAAATTAGTAACAACTGTGAAATTAACAGTATTATATAACTGCGGTATCTTTAGTGTCTTTAATAGCTTTAAAAATCTGTAAATTGGCAGGGGTTTAATTAAAAGCTTTGTCTAGTCAGCTAAAAATGTGTGCAGCATTTATCTCTTGGCCACTAAAATGTACTCATTATTTATTAATTTTCTTCAGGGAAAGAAAAGTGGGACAAGCACACTGAAAAATACAGTTTATTTAGGATTTCACACCCCAGCTCTGAGACCCATGCATGCAGTACACAAAAGCTGGTCATATTTTCCAGCATTTAAAGTTTCAAAGTACAAGGATTGTGTCCACAAATGTGTTTTACAGTAACCTGTTCTACTGATTTCATGAGAAACAAACCATAAGATGTACGAAAACACAGTTTACTATTGCAACTTTTAGATCTCACATAAATGGCAGCCATGTTGGATTTGAACTCAGGGTTGGTCAGGGACCTATGATTTTCAAAGTCTGAATTCCACTTTGTGGAGGTTATTACAGTTATTTAATTTTTTTTTTTTTTAGAAGAATGAAAGTAGGATTTGCACCAAATACTGCTTGTTAAAGGAAACTTAAAGGGAAATTTAACAAGCAGTATATAACACCCCTGCAAAATATTTAATTACAGATTGTTCCATTTGTCATAAACTGCTTAAATTATAAATAGAGTCTACAAAAGTCCCTGCAGGCTTGTGTCGAAAATTCAGATCCCCGGCTCTACTGCCAGGGCTTCACTGCCACAGAGAAGCTCCACTGCAAATGCAGTGGAGTATCCAGTGTAACAGTGTAAGACTGCAAACATTCAAAAGTGTCCCCTGGGTTTCCTTTCTGAGATCAGTTTTTCCTGCTTAGCATTCTAACTGAAACCCTTTAAATTATCCTGAACATCTGAACTTGGATATTTTCTCAGGGGTACTTTTGATTAAAAGATCAAATTTACTGAACCCATAAAAATAGAAGGAGGGGGGAGAGGGGGGATGGGTGGACTGGGCACCGACAGCATGGCTCTGTAAATTTATGGAGAACCAATAACCTTATTGACCTCATTGGATCCATTCACTCAACATCTGGACACAACCAATGGATGTTCACACAGGGTTTTAGCTGTTTTCTGGTTTCTTGCCTTCTTTCCCTTTAAAACTCACAGTTTGTCCGTCTTCATAGCGACAGGAACATTGTGTGTGCGTAGAGAGATGTTTGGACCAGAGACTTAGAGACATCGTTCCTTACAGTTATGTTGGAAACAGACGGAAAGGTGTGCTTTCTGGAGTGTGAAAGCACGTTTATTTGATTATTAACAGCAAGTGCAGGTTCTGCACAGACTGATGTGTTCCTCGTTTTTTATGTCTGTTTTTTCCTCATTTGGTGCAGAGTTGCCTCTTGATGGTAAGAAAAAATTATATTTTAGTTTCTCTGTGAAGCAAACACTCTGACAAGCAAACACGTCATAAAGAATGCCCCTTTTTAACTGAAACACGCAGAGTTAAAACCCTGAGCTCAGAGCCTAGAGAAGATAACTTAATGTCACAATACTTTGTTTCATTAAACCTAAAAATTTCCCGTATAGGTCAGAGAGCTGCAGGAACGCAGACAATGTAGTGATTTCCTAGGTCCGTTTGTCTCCTGTTGTCTATTATCTGTGTATTCATCAGTGATGTCTGATCATGTTATTGTGTACTAACTGTCCTCTGTGATCCAACTATACTCACAGATGCTGCACCAGGAGAAGGCTCTCAGATGTCGGAGCTGAGTGGTCTGTTTGTAGTGAAGCCAGAGAACGTCACCGCTATGAAAGGTTTGTCAAAATAAGCTTGGAGTTATACAGAGGAGGTAAAAAAAGAGTACACAGCACTGTTCAACAGCTAACTTTTTATGATGTAAAGTAAAACAATTGTCTTTTTCACACTTGATGTGACATGCTGCACAATTTTTCAATTTAAAAAGTAAAATAACTAGTTAAACAAGGCGCAATGACCTGGTTGTATCTTTGTTGAAGCCCATTTTTGATTCAGTTTCGGCATTCAGTCTTCTTTGGTCGGCGCATCATCGACAACAGGACAGGTCCAAACTACAACAAACAATCATAAGGGATGACCTTCCCTCCATCCAGGACTTGTGCAGGTCTAGGGTCAGGTAAATGGGAGACAACATCTCTGTTGACCCCACACATCCTGGACACAAACTGTTTAGACTTTAATTTTTTCAAACTGTGTCCTGTCTGGCAGAGTAGCACTCAGAATTGTTGTCTGAGTGCCAAGAAAAAGCCCAACAGATTTACTTTAACAAGTGGAGCATTACAGCTAACGCTTTAAAGCTCTGCTTGATATTTCTAAAAGAAACTTTATCAGAAACTCCTTTGGGATTATTTCAATTGTTACGAACACGGAGACAGAAATGAAAAGGAAAAAAAAAGAAGCAAGATGAAGAGAATACAAGATAACACCCTGCTTGCTTCTACACCTGCAGAAATGTTCATATTAACAGCTTTTTTTACCAAAACGTGCACAGTACATATAAATAAAACATTTGTGTATCTGTTAACACCTGAACCTAAACCCCTGTGGGTCTGAGTGTGAGCGCGCTTGTGTTTACAAGGTTTCTCCATAAAAATATGCAATAGCGACTGTGAGGAGCCACAGACCTGCCCCCCCTGGACCCAGGACAGATACAGAGGAGGTCCGAGCCACAGACATCCAAAGTCCCCCCAGAGCACAGGAACTCCAGGAGAACCACCACCAGGACTACTGCAACAGCCACAGTGCATAAGCCCCAGGGAGCTGCAGCAATGAGCCCACAGGCCCTGCCAGCAGTCGTCTACACCCGAGCAGATCCAGCCACGGGCCCAGAAACCCGAAACCCCAGGACACATCACTCCCCAAGCAGAGGCCCGACAGAGCCCAGGGGTCCAGGCCCCAGCATGCAGCCACTGGGAGTGAGTCAGCACACACCAAAGCATCCAGCCCCGGACACCGAGAACCACAAGTACACCAGTTGGCAGAGACACCAACCACCGGCAGGTAGTGTGGCGGGGAGAAAGTAGACCCCACATCTGATAGGGGGCCTAAACTGATCCAGGAGTGGGAGCAGTCCAAGACCCAACCTCACACAAAAAACAGGCACACACAGTCACAATCATACATTTCCATCCACATGCGTACACATAAAAACACTCACACCCAACGTAAAGACAAACAACAATGGACGTCGTACACTCACACTCCCCATACATACTCTATACTCCCAGGTCCAGGTGCCCATACCCCATAGGGGCAACCAGCCCCGAACCCAGGAGGTGGTCCATTTCCCTCTGGGGTGGAGACAGGCAGACCGCCCCAGCACCTGAACTTGGGCTGGGCTAGTCTGGGCTGGTGCCTGAACCTGAGCAACCCTGGCCCAGACCCCAACCCCCCGCCCCGACCCCAGTCCCTAACAACCCCCATCCTCATCCGGAGAGGGGGCCATGTAAAAAAGAGAGGTCTACATGGTCCAAACCAGCCTGCCAACCAGAGCCGCCACAGGATGAAAAAGTCCCAACCCCCAATGAATTCTGATCCTAACCCCATGAGCCCCCCACTCCCAATGAACCCTAACATGAATTTCCCCACAGGGCCACCCCCAACCAGGAGACAGATATCAAACACATGCCCCCGAACCCAAACGCCATGAATACCCTCTCAACAGCATAGGGGCCCCCACAGGTGAGCTCCATCCCCGAAAACCCGATGAAGCCACACCCACACCGCATCCTGCCCCTCCACCACACAGCGCGCAAAGACCCCACGCAATGCTACCCCAGCCCCCGCCCACAGGTGCAACAGGGCAGACACTACCGAGCACCACACCCGAAACCAAATCCCCGACCCCACACCAAGAAGGGACAAACTCACCCCACAAGAGGTCCCCAGCCAGCGGCAAGCACCTGGGGCCGGCATCCCGCACCACGGCTCCTGCAACCACAAAAACACACCACATCACTGCTACTGCAATGATGGCCCAGGGAGAAACATTATCCAGCTCAGCTCTACCATCGCCGCTCAGCCGATCCAAATACCGGTGACCCAAAATCCAAGAACAGAACACAATCCCCACACGCTGCAGCCCCTCCACGCCAGCCTCTAGCCCGTCGTCCCGATCCCCACTGAACACGACAGCCAGCGGCCCCAGCCCGTCAGTCCATGAGAGGGAAATATGCACCAGACGGGTAACCAGGCCGGGCAGGCCAACCACTCCAGGCCAAGCACAACCCGCCAGCCACCCCAGTGCAGGTACAAGGCATGCTCCACCGCCCCACACACCCAACCGCCAACGGCAGCCCAGGGCCCAGCCAGGGGCCAAAGCCACAAAAGGAAGCATTGGAGGAAGGCCACCACAGCATGTCAAGGATCAGATACCTTGCAAATTTCTGGCACTCAAGGTCACCTTACAATGAATACAAATCAATATTAAAAACATTGTCATTGTCTCATTTTCTTTACATCACAGACAGCTGGTATTTTTACAGAGATGTGTACAAAATGTCCAGCAAGAGGACAAATTGTTTATTTGCTTTGAATAAAAATGTCCTCTATCTCTGTTCATGGCAGGGAAGGACATCACGTTTGTGTCCAAAGTCAACTCCTCGGCTCTGACAAGGAAGCCCGTCATGAAATGGGTGAAGGGGAAGTGGCTCGACCTGTCTAGCAAAGCTGGGAAGCACCTGCAGTTCAAGGAGTCTTACGACAGAAACACCAAGGTACACATCTATTATTTGTGTCATAACCTGTGTTTGCATTGCTTTACAAGCTGTTACTGGTCGGTAAATGCTACTGCTGGACTTTGGCCAGGCTTAAAGGGATAGTTCAGATTTTCTGGAAGTGGGTATTTGTGTAAAATATAATAAAAATATCAATTACTTGAACCACTCTGAAACAGACAGTTAGTGGTAATTAGCCATAACTTCTAAATGTAAAATCTGACAGCTAAACAGAAAATAACTGAAAAAACAGTCATTTTACACAATTTTAAAGATGTTAATTGGTTCTTTTTATTTTTGATTCTAAAGGAAGGATATTTTCATCTTCAACAGTAATAATAAGAGACTCTTTAACTAAGGCCACATGAAGGATTAAGCTTAAATTTGAATGCACATCTTCACTGAAAAACAGTAAATATTTGTAAGTTATAGTACATTTTCAAATGTATTTTAACACAGTTTATTCTGTAAAGAAAACCTTTCTTAAAAATCTAAAGCTTTGGTGTATTAATGGTGCTTTTCATGTTTTTTACATTAGGTATTTAAATTTCCATTAATGCCTGTAATTTACTTGTATTTTCATGTAATTTGCAATGTACATAAGATGTGTACAAATCACAGTGGATAAGCAGACCAGAACAGGCAATAAATAAAGAAAAACAAAGCAATTTATGTGGTTTTGTTTTAGTAGGTTTGTATTCAATTCCATTTCACAGAATAAAGAGTGAAATACAGTAAAATAATAAAAAAATAAAACAAAAGCAGCTATTAAAAAGACTTTGTAGATATGAACATGAGATGACAGATACCCTGTCTACAGACAACTGTAACCCCAGAGTCCTTTCATTGACTAACATTTACATTCAGGTTTAAAGGAAAGAACGCCCCACCCTTCAATTCAAAGCTTCTAGGCATGAGAGCATAATAAAAAATGATTGGTCTTTACCAGGTACTTAAATTATTCAAGTCCTTCCTCAAATGTACACAGACACACATCAGATTCAATATTGCCATTATTAATTAAACACATATGAAAATAAAAATAAAAAAGGCTGTGTGAAAAAAGGACACCCTTACCTCCTCCATGAGATCTGAGTGGGAAACAGAAATGTGCAAATTAAAGCTCCTAAATGACTGATGATCAATACTGTCCACATCTTTAAAAGCAGGAGTTTCAGCAGTTTGCTGGAGCATTTATGTGTCTGTAAAATGCCAGGGTAGAAATACATCAGCAATGGGCTAAAAGAAGCAACTGGTGTTGCCCATAAATCTGGGAGGAGTTTTTTGACAATTTACAAACAATTTGAAATGTATCATCCAACTGTAAATTTTAGACAGACATCCATGCAAATTCACCATTCATTCAGACTGTGCAATGCTCAGAGAAACTGAAAGGTCTGCAGGACTCAATTAGAATGTTAAATGTTCAAGGCAGGACATTTAAAGAACAAATGGCAAATGGACTGAACTTATATAGCGCTTTTCCAGTCATACAGACCGCTCAAAGCGCTTTACACTAGCGCCACATTCACCCAATTGCACTCACTAACGCTCACACATTCATACACCCATACGCAGATTGGTAGGCAACTTGAGGTTAAGTGCCTTGCCCAGGGGGACATTGACCTGTGGCAGGAGGAAGCTGGAATCGAACCCACAACCTTCTGATTGCAAGACGACTACTCTTCCTACTGAGCCACAGTTGCCTCCAACCCAACTAAACATGTGGGTTGGAAGATATGCTAGGAACCAACCTCTCTAAACCACAAGATTTCTGGAACAGATGTGATCAAAGTAGAGATGTTTGAATATAATGCACAGCACCAGTGTGTAGAAAACCAAACACATCAAAATCAGCACAAGAACTTGATACAAACAGTCAAGCACTGTAGTTAAAAGGTGGTGATTAGGGCTTGTTTTCCAGCTACAGGTCCCAGACACCTTGCAGTTACTGAGTAGACTATGAACACTTCAGTATACTAAACTATTCTGGAGTCAAATCTGTTCCACAGTTGAAGCTTGGTCCAAACTGCGTCAACAGAACAATAATCCCAAACAAAGCAGCAAATCTAAACAAACATGGCTAAAAAAGTAACGAATCAAGGTGTTGCAATGGTCCAGTCAAAGTCCAGAGATCTGTACAGAACTTGATGTATGCAAACCTCAATTACCCGAAACGATGTAAAGAAGAGTAGGCCACAAGGATGTGGAATCATGGGGTGTACTTTTTAAGCTTCAGCATTTTGTTAAATAATTAATGACAGTGTGAAATCTGTTTTGTGTTTTTGTACACATTGGTAAGATTTACATTATTTTAGAACCTGACAAAAACCAAATAATTTTAATTATTACCCTGTAACTGAAGAGGGATGTATATGTGCTTGTGAGCACGTCCCGCATACCCACGGATTTGCGGGACGTGCTTGGTTTTCGATGTGATTATGTGTGTTCCCAGCGTTTCATCCCTTCTCTCTGTCAGATCTACACTTACGAGATGAACATCATCAAAGTGGTGGATGGAGACGCAGGTGGCTACCGCTGTGAGGTCACCGCCAAAGACAAGTGCGACAGCTGCACATTCGAAGTCTCTGTGCAGGGTAGGTCTGCACATAGACACTTAATCACATTATTGTCATCTTCCATTCAACGTGTCCACCATTACTATGTAACTGACTTTGTCAGCCAATAACTCAGTGAGTGCGATACACATTAGATCCCGTCATTTAGTGGCCTCGCGAGGTCATCAGTCCATTATTCCTTTGGTGCTGGAGCCTGCCGTGTAATGAATTAACCTCCCTGAGCACTCACCAGCCTTCCTTCTTCTGTCTGCTTTCAGCTGCACAGAAGGACCAGCAGGACAACATCTTGGAGTCGTTTAAACGATTGTGAGTGTCAGTGTCGACGGGAGTCTACTCGACATGTCACCCGTCACGCTGTCTCGCTCGGTGTCACTCTGCAGATCGCCGCCTCTGGGCTTCTGCCAGTCTCAGCCAGCGTCTCTGCCTATGTGTCTGTCAATCTTTCACGGCTTGCAGGATCTGTTCCAGTCAGTCTGCTCGCCATCTCTCTCTTCCTGTCATGTCCCAAAGCGTCTGCTTGCTGTATTTCATCATGTGTTTCAGCTAACATCTTTTAAGAGACTGTGCAAACAGGGCACTTAAAAAGTGTTTACCCCCTTTCATTTTTTTCAGTTTTTGCTTTTTTCACCAAAAGACATAAAGTTAATTTATAAAGGAATAAAATCCATCCATAGAAACCTCCCACTTTGTAAAAAAGTAATTACATCCCTTGATCTAAACCAATTTGATTTTACTACCCACATCCAGGCCTGCTTACTGCTGCAGCGGTAGAATCAAGAAATAACTTAAATAGAACCTGTCTGATAACATGAAGTAGGCTAAAAGATGTCAAAATGCAACATATTATAATGCCCAATATAACAAATTTTAAAAAACTAATGAAAAAAATCTATGAGTCTGAAAAAGAGTTAGAAAATTCAGTTTTTCAGACTTTGGGACTTTTGAAAATCATAGTGAGATCCATTATCCACAAATGGAGTAAACATGGAACAGTGGTGAACGTGCCCAGGAAAGATCAGCTGACCAAAATTACTCCAAGAGTGCACTGACGACTCATCCAGGAGGTCACAAAAGAACCCAGGACAACATCTAAATCCCCTGCTGGCATCATCCATGCAGGCCTCATCCATTCATCCATCCTGCTTAACCGTGTAATGTTGCGGGAGGGCTGGTGCCACACACACACACGCGCACACACACACACACACACACACACACTCATACCTGAGGGCAATTTAGAGAGACCAATTAACCTTACAATTAACCTATTAACCATTTTTTGGAGTGTGGGAGAAATCTGGAGTACCCTGAGAGAACCCATGCATGCACAGGGACAACATGCTAACTCCATGCAGGAAGACCCCAGGCCAAGATTTGACCCCAGGACCTTTTGCAGCAATGCAAAGTGCTAACAACTGTCCCACTGTGCTCCTAGATGAAAACCACTGCTGACCAAAAAGAACACTGAGGCCGTCTAAGATTTACCAAAAAGCATGTAGATCCCAGAGAGTTTTGGAAAAATATTCTGTCCATCCATTAGTCTGTGACTTTAAGCTCAAGCACACTTGTGTTATGCAGCAGGACACTGATCCACAGCAAAGCAGAAAGTCCATCTTTGAATGGGAATAAAGTAGCCTAGACAAAGTCTGGACTTCACTGAGACTGAGATTGAGATTACGTTAAACAGCCCATTCATGCTTGAAAAGCTAGAAATTCCTGATTTGAAACAGTTAAGAAAGGATGTCCAAACTTTCTCCACAATGACCAGGAAGAGTCATTTGCCAGTTATCAGAGAACAACCAGTTATTCTGTAAAGGGGTTTATTACTTTTTCACATGTGGCTGGCTATGTCTGGATTGCAGTTTTGCCTTTTTAATTTGATTGGAAACCTGCTTTTTTGTATTCCAACAGGTTATTTTTGTCTGATAATAAAATTTATTTAAGGATCTAAAACAAAAACAAAAACAAGAACAAAAGCAATCTGTAAGAAGGTCAATACTTTTTCACAGCTCTATAAATATAACATTATCAGCTTTTTTGGTGAAATGTATCCAAGGATTTAAATTCGTATTTTGTTTATTGTTTTTCTTTTTTACTTCTCTTACACCATGTAAATATGTGAGATCGTAAATGAGCTGACACCTTTGCACCGACACATGGTGCCTCGTATCTGCAGATCGTGTTTGAAAACATAATTCCCTTCCTTCATTAGAGCCCTGGCAGAAAGGCGTGGGCAAAGATGAGAGAGTCAACATCCAAAAAGACAGCTTCATATTGTGCTTTGGACAAGATGTCACTGAGCTTATTTGCAGAGTGGTGATATGAGGGAGAGATAGGTTGGTGTGATAAATGAAAAGTGAGATGTTAGTTAAAACCCAAGGATGCTGCTGGAGAGTTAATGTGTGAAAGATTTGGATTTCATGCAGCTTCACCTCCAGAGAGAAAGTAAGGAGGATCATCTTTCTAACTAGGATCCTCACTTCAGTTCAATCATTGCAGCTTAAAATAGAAATTATTTCAGAAACTTTCAGGTATTTTTACTTCTTGACAACCTATTATGTTAATGATTAAATTAACATTTTCCTCATAATTTGTCACAATGAAGACAAATTATGACGAATGAACCGGAGTTCTGGTGCATCTTTAATCAGGTCCCGTTATATTTTTTTTTTACACATGACTAACAAGGCAGATTGTATCAATGTAAAACAGGGTCCTGAGGTTGCGAGTATTGCCTGTGAAGCTGCAAGAAAGGATTGTTTAAATGCACAGATTTGCCGAAGGATGCAGGAACATTTCTGTTGCGTTTCAACGGATCAAAAGCGAATCAGTCTGTGTTAATTCTCTAACTGGATCAAGCATATATGTTAAAATAACTTCTAAGGTAAATCTCAATAAATTACAATATCACACAAAAGTCAATTTATTTGAATAGTTTAAGAACGTGAAGCTTGAATATTATATCGATTCATTACACACAGAGCCATATTTATGTGTTTTTCATGGCTTTTCATTTTTATTATTATAGAGTGCAGCTAAGGAAAAGCTAAATTCACTAAATCCACTACTGAAATGTTTGTCCAAATTGTACAGTACTGTTTATGTACTCAGTACTTGGTCGGGGATCCTTTTGCATGATTTCCTTGCATGAAGGAGAAGGAGAGCAACCTGTGGCTTCATATATCCTCCATGGGCTTTAGGTCAGACCTGTTTGCTTGCCAATCAGACGCAGTGATCTCATGGTCATTAAAGCAGGTACTGGTTCTGCTAGAAGATAAAATCAGCATCTCTATACAGCTTGTCAACAGAGTGAAGCACAAAGTACTCAAAAATTTCCTGTTAGACGGCTGTGCTGACTTTGGACTTTATAAAACCCATTGGACCAACACCAGCAGATGGAATGGATCCACAAATTATCACTGATTGTGGAAACTTCACAATGGACCTCAACCGCCTTTCCACTCTTCTTACAAACTTGGGAACCTCCACCAAGGAGGTTATGTTTTTGTCTACGTTGGTTTGCCTGTCCGTCTGTCTGTCTGTTTGCAAAATAACTCAAAAAGTTGGGATCGGATTTGGATGAACAGATGATTAGATTTTGGTGGTGATGTGGGGTACCATCTGGATCCTGGATTTTTATGCAGGATTCTTCATCATTCCCAGACCGTCGTGCAAAAAATTGGAACTCCTACATGGTTCCTCGCCCTGTCAGCAGCTGACATGCAGTGGCCAGAGGTCACCCAGAGTGTAGCTCATCAGTATAGAAAAAAGTTGACATTCGTCATTGACTCTATTGCCTTGGCAGAGCTCTACATTTTATGATAGCTTTTCTAGTTTCCAAATTAAAATTTTCATTTGAAAGGAGGACTTCCAATGATTGTGCAAAATTCTGTTATTATTGGTTTTATGTAATATTTTAATTTGCAGATTAACAAATGTTTGATTATGGTCAGCTGCAAGCCTTAATCATCAAAGTTAGCAGAAATAAATGCTTTAAATGTAACTCCTTGTGTACTGAAACAGCCATTTACGAGTTGGACTTTTTACATTAAATTAGTAAAAATAAAACAAAATTAAAAAAGCTATGATTTTCTCATCTACTGAGTTGCAAATGTAGAGTTCAACTCTAATAATTAAAACAAGCATTTGGGTACACTCATGTCCAGAATGAAATGTCTGATGTTTGTGAAATTAAAGTGATGGCTTCAGTGATGGCCCAGGAGTACAAAACACACAATTCTTTGGTGTTATGACACATTGAGCATTTTATCACAGCCCAAACAATGTTCCAGGTTGTGTATATGTATTTGTCTTAGAGTTTATCTGAGACATGCAAAAGTAACAGAGTGAAGCCATACTGTCAGAAAAACCTAAAGACAAGCTGATTCACTCTGAGCTGAAAAGGTGCACAGACGATTTGAGCCTTCGGCCTGACTACATTAGCACTAACACCAAATAATGTGTTGTTCTAACTGAAAGTGTTTGGTAAGTCTTGTTCCAGAAGGCAAACTTAACAACTCATATAATTTACGCTTTTCTCATGTTTTCACTCCTCAAATAAAGCTTTATCAATCCACACCTTGAGGAAAGTAAAAGTAAAAGACTGAGATGGCCCAGCTTAGCAACTGCAAAGTTTCAGGCCTGTGTGAAGAAAACCAGAAATTATTTAGACAATTATTTTTTATAATTTTTGTTGTGTACATTACCACAATGAGTTTTAAATCAAACATCTCAGATGCAGTTGAAATGACTTTAAACTTTAATTCAGTGGGTTCAGTGGGAGAACTAAAGCATTTTTTAACAATCCCTCCATTGCAGGGGCTTAACAGTAATTGGACAAAAGAATTACCTGAAAATAAAGTGTTAATTTCAAATACTTGGTTGATAACCCTTTGCTGGCACTAAAATGATGAATTCTTAAACTTCTGGACATCACCAGAAGTTGGGTTTTTTAGTGCTCTACCAGGCCTTTACCCCAGCAGCTTTAAGTCTTTTGTTTGTGGGCCTTTTAGTCTGAAGTTTAGTCTTTAACAAGTGAAATGCATGCTCCATTGGGTTAAGATCAAGGGACTGATTCAAGAATATTACACTTCTTTGCTGTCATAAACTCCTGGGTTGCTTTGGCTGTGTGCTTTCAGTCATTGTCCATCTGTGTTATGAAACGCCACCCAATCAACTGACTGCATTTAGTTGGATCTGAGCAGTAAGTTTTTCTCTGAACACCTCAGGACTCATTTGCCTGCTTCTGTCCTGTGTCACATCATCAATAAACACCAGTGTCCCAGGACTGCTGGCAGCCATGCACACCCAAGCACCATGTTTTATAGATGATTTGTAATGCTTTGGATCATGGGCGGTTCCTCGCTTTCTCCATACTTTTTTGCCATCATTCTGGTAGAGGTTGATCATGGTTTCAGTTGTCTAAAGAATGTTCTTCCAGAACTGTGTTGGCTTTTTTAGATGTTCTATTAGCAAAGTCCCGCATAGCCTTTCTGTTTTTGAGGCCTATGAGTGGCTTGCACCTTGCAGCGAACCCTTTGTATTTACTTTTATGCTCTCTTCTCTTTATCAGAATCAGCTTTATTGCCAACTTCGTACATACAAACAAGGAATTTGACTCTGGTCTGTGGGTTTTCTTTTTTCCTTTTTAATGCGTTATAAAATATATAATGCATATATCTTTATGTCCTTAAATGCATATATACAAATATACACATAAACAAAGGTGCATTTGCAACTTCAGTATGAGGTTGTTTGGTAAATGTTCATCAGAGAAACAGCCTGGGGGAAGAAACTGTCTCTGTGGCGGCTGGTTTTAGTAAACAGTGCTCTGTAGCGGCGGCCTGAAGGTAAAGCTCTGAACAGTTTATGTGCAGGGTGTGTGGGGTCTGCAGAGATTTTTGCATCTCTTTTCCTGACCCTAGACTTGTATAAGTCCTGGATGGAGGGAAGGTCAGCCCTGATTATTCTCTCTGCAGACCTAATTATTCATTGCAGTCTGGACCTGTCCTGTTTCGTGGATGAGCCAAACCACACCGAGATGGATGAAGACAGGACAGATTGAATGATGGCAGTGTAGAAGATGACCAGCAGCTCCTGTGGAAGGTTGAACTTCTTGAGTTGTCTCAGGAAGTACAGCCTCTGCTGGGCCTTCTTCCGAACAGTGTCTATGTGTGAAGACCATCTCAGGTCCTCAGAGATGGTGGTTCCTAAGAACCTGAAGTGGTCCACAGCCGATACAGTGTTGTTGAGGATGGTAAGGGGGGTGTATGGAGGTGGTGTTCTCCGAATGTCCACCACCATTTCCACAGTCTTGAGCGGGTTGGGTTCAAGTAGTTCTGACTACACCAGCGTACCAGCCGATCCACCTGCTGTCTGTATGCAGACTCATCACCATCCTGGATCAGTCCAATGACAGTGGTGTCATCTGCAAACTTCAGGAGTTTCACAGACGAGTCCGATGAGGTGCAGTCATTTGTGTACAGGGAGAAGAGGGGTGGGGATAGAACACACCCCTGGGGGGCACCAGTACTTATTGATCTGGTGCAGGAGAAGATGCTCCCCAGTGTCATCTGCTGCTGTCGGTCTGTCAGGAAGCTGTTGATCCACTGACAGGTGGAGGCTGGGACATTGAGCTGGGTGAGCTTCTGGTGGAGGATGTCTGGTATGATGATGTTGAAGGCCGAGCTGAAGTCTACAAACAGGATCCTGGCATATGTCCCTGGACGATCGTGGTGTTGCAGGATGAAGTGTAGACCTAAGTTGACAGTATCATCTGCCGACCTGTTTGCTCGGTAAGCAAATTGCAGGGAGTCCAGCAGGGGGCTTGTGATGTCTTTCAGATGCTTCAACACCAGCCGCTCAAAGGATTTCATGACCACAGACGTCAGGGCTACAGGCCTGTAGTCATTTAATCCTAGGATGGTGGGTTTCTTGGGCACCGGGATGATGGTGTATCGTTTGAAGCAGGAGGGGACCTCACATTTCTCCAGTGACTTGTTGAAGATCCGGGTGAAGATCGGGGCAAGTTGATTTGCACAGGCTTTCAGACATGATGGGGAGACGTTATCAGGTCCTCCACCTTTCTTTGTTTTCATGTGCTGAAAGAACCTATTTACGTTTTCCTCAGAGATCTTTAGTGCAGGCAGAGGATCTGAAGGTAGGGGGTTGGTTGCTTTATGGGAAGAATTTGTTCCTGATTGGGATGTGGAGGAGATGGTTTGGGGTGTGAACGGCTTCCTGTCATGTCTGCAGTAGAAGCCATTCAGACAGTTAGCCAGGCGAGGATTCTGTTCAGGATGGCTGGGGGGCTCCTATAGGCAGTCAGGTTTCTCAGACCAGTCCATACAGCTGAAGTGTCACCAGTAGAAAGGATGTTCTTAAGCTTCTCACTATAGCTTCTCTTGGCTGCTTTGATCTCCTTTGTTAGTTTGTCCCTGGCCTGCCTGTACCGCGCCCAATCTCCACTGCTGTGAGTTTCTTCCTCATCCCTGCGCAGGTTCCTGAGATGTGGAGTAAACCATGGCTTGTTATTTCCAAAGGTACAGAAGGTCTTGGTCTGCACACACATGTCCTCACAGAAACTGATGTATGATGTCACCACATCAGTTAGTTGGTTTAAGTCAGTGGCTGAAGTTTCAAAAACAGTCCAGTCTGTGCACTCAAAGCAGGCCTGTAGCATCTGCTTTGATTCCTCAGTCCACTTCTTAACAGTGTGCACCATGGGTTTGGAAGCTCTTAGTCTCTGTCTATAGGTTGGGATGAGGTGGATAGGAGAATGATCTGAAAAACCCAGAGCAGCCCTGGTAACAGCATGATATGAGTCCTTTAAAGCTGTGTAACAATGGTCCAGCGTGTTTTTGTCTCTGGTGGGGCACTTAATATGCTGTCTGTATTTGGGGAGTTCTTTGGAGAGGTTTGTACTGTTAACATCTCCCAGTATTATGATGAAAGAGTCCGTGTATTTTTTCTCCATGTCTGTAATCAGCTCAGCGAGATGTTATGGTAGACTTGGTAGACGCCTAACTCCTGGAGAGTGTTGTTCACTTAGATGGCTGTTGTGAAGGGGTTTCTCTTAACCATGGAAATATGTGTGTTATTATCCACCACTATTATCTTCTGTGGATGTCCAGGTGTTTTTACTGAGTTCACTAGTGTGTTCTTTCTCAGTATGTACCGAACTGTAGATTGTTCCACTCCTAATATTGTAATTTAGGAGTAATGTTTTCTGTTTTTTCAGCCTACGGATAGCTTGTTTCACCTGCATGGAGAGGTCCTTTGACCACATGTTGCCTGCCCACAGCAACATCTTTCAAATACAAGCACCACACCTCAAATCAGCTCCAAGTCTTTTATTTGCTCAATTGATAATGACATAACGAAGGAGTTATGTCCATGCAATAGCCTTTGAGACATGTTAAGGAGTTCAAACTGTAAATCCCTATATCCACCTTGAATGTGGATACCCTCAAATGAAAGCTGAGAGTATACATTATGTTCGTGTCCATAATATAACTATAATTGGAGCATGTTTCAGAAAATGGGTAAAAAAAACTATATAAATATGGATGTAACTATAAGTATTCACACCTTTTGCTATGACACTCAGAATTGAGCTCAGATCAATTGAGATCAGAGCCCCTCCTTAGAGATCAGAGCTTTCGAGAGCAACACATTCTTTCGCAAATGTTTGTAGAAGCAGTTTGCATGCCTAGGGGCTGGATGTATACACCTGTGGATATGGATGGGATTGGAACACCTGAATTCAAGGATTTGGTGGGCTCAGTAAATCATTGACAAAATGAGCTTTTCCATTGCAGGGACTATTAGCCATTACCCAGGATTTTGAAAGCCACAATTTTTGCCAACTAATTTGGGCTAGATAAAAAAAGATTGTATGTCCTTTAATGGTTCAAGTTAATTCATTGAATAATCCTCTATTGTTCTCTGGCAGGGTAGCTATACATAAAAGCCTTAATCAGCCTTTTACATTTACACATATGGAGGCCAATCAGAACTAAGAAATGTCTTGGGGGGCTGAGTCATCAGTCTACATAGTAACATCTATAATCCATGACATAGTCCAATAAGCATCAGCAGGAATGGGTTATTGCTGTTTTCTAACCCTGGATGCTCGTTTACAAGAAAGTGAGCGTTTTCTGTGTATTTTTGAGGTTCATTTAACTCATCTGAGTCCATGAAAAATCTAAACTTTAAAGACAACCCCGGCAGTAGTGGTTGACCTGTGAGAACAGTTTATCTGAGGCCAATATCCATCCAGTTATCCTGATGGGAGCAAATTCTCTTAGGATTATAATGTTCTCACTCACACAGCATAAATAACAAAATATAAATAAAAAATGGTTGACCGAGCATGAAAATTATGTTAGCTGTACAACTACTTCCACAGCATTTGAAAATATTAACCAAGTTTAGGACTATGGACATTTTTTGAACATTAAAACACTCAGTGATGGAAGTAGGACACGGTTTTGTAAAAAATGTGTTTTGTTCACAGATAATATTTCAGCATCTACACCAAAAACCATTGATGTGAAAAACTTTCACTGAGCCTTCAAACTAAAATGAAGGTCAACCATAATCATAGTTTTGTGTAACAAGAACAAACAAAGAACAAATCTTTTTTTGACAACAAACATGTCCTTAACACCTTCCATACATTTTAGCATCTCTGGTAAAGAGGTGTGAAAAGCCATAAATTCATTTGACACTAAACAATGTAGACATTTTTTCACATTAAATCACATGTAACTAAATAATAAATATGAGATGGCCAAAGCAACAAGAAACGGTGGTTTTAGCTTTTCCTCTGTTTTGTGCAATATTTGCTTATAAAATCTGCAACAGTAAGGCACCAATGGTACAAGGCTTAAAACTAGAATAATTTTTAGCTTTAAACAATGTGTTTTATATTTTTGTAATTTTCCACATTTATGGAAAAGCCTGACTCAGCTGGCCTCATTTAGTTTAATTTCTTTAGCTTTCACAATAAAAAATCTCATTTAGTACATCTTTATAAAATCTTTTCAGCTCAAGACAATTTTTTTTTGTAGCAGCGGGGCAAGTGTGTTTTTTTTATTGAAAAGTTTGTTGACCCCTGGTCACTGAGCTATTAGCATAGCAGATTGTGGTAGTAACTGTTGTCTAAAATGCTACTAGTAGCCTGTTAGCTGACATGTACTTATCAGCTAATAGATAATGTTTGCTGACAAAAGCAACATGCTAATGCTAACATGTCTGATAATGTTTGCAATTCCTACATAAAACTCTTGGTGGAATAAAAAAGAAATTTAAAACTAAATCTGCCAAAGGGAAAAATAACAGGGCTTAACTGTAAGCAAATGATAGAACATTATCTAACTTTATCATAGTAGCTATTCTTCATTATTAATAGTTACATGCAACAAGTAGAATTTTAGCTAATGTGAGCATATTAGCTAATAGAACGTTTGTTTTCAAAGGCAATGCTAGCATGTTTGTTAATGCTTTCATTTTCCACAAAAAAACTCTTTGTTGAATAAAAATTAAACTTCAGTGTTTAATTATTTCAAAGGTAGTTTGCAGATTTCTAATGGACTTTAAAGCCCAAAGTTGAGGCATTTTGGGTCAAACTTAACCATAAATTCAGTGTTAAGCAGTATGAACAAAGCAGTAGGGAGTGTCAAAATTTGTTGTTGAAATTTTGTAGTTTCTCCACACTTCACTTAGAGTGAGCCGAATCCTTGCAACCTTTCGAGTTTAAGCCAATTGACTGAACTATTTGATGTAAAGAGGCTCAGTAACTCAAGAGACGAACCAGTGATGTCAAATATTCTCAATTTCAGTTAAAAGGAAAAAAATTCACCACGATTAAATTGTTCACATTTTCTTTTCTGCAGAGGAGATGGGGATGAGGATGCTGGTGAGCTGGACTTCAGTGTGTTGCTTAAGAAAAGGTAAGATCTTTTCCCAAAAAAATGCATCTTTTGACTTCAGCTATATCCGGTCTCATTTTCTTTCTGGGTTAATGCTGATGTTTAGAAAGGAGAAGCCGGAGGAGCCGAAGGAGGAGGTGGATGTATGGGAAATCCTAAAGGCAGCCAAGCCTTGTGATTACGAGAAGATTGCCTTTCAGTATGGCATCACAGACCTGAGGGGCATGCTGAAGAGGCTGAAGAAGATGAAGGCGGGGTCCAAGAAAAGTGATGGTGAGGGGCAGAGGAACTGAGAGGAGACATTTTTACGAGACAAAGGCAGAATGTGCACAAAGGATAAAAAGGCAAGAAGGAAACTAAACCTCTTTAATGCACCAGGCTGTAAAAACTGGCAGCATTTAAAGGCCTCTGGAGAGAGGTTATATAGCCTAGATGACAGGCGGAATGTGTGTTAGCCTCTTACTGCTAAAAGTTGGCTCTCATGGATCGTTTGTCTATTAAAACTGTTCTACTCTGACATGACACTTTCTGGTTAGCTTTCCTAACGAAGCTGGATCCAGCCTACTCCGTGAACAAGGGAAAGAAGATCCAGCTTACTGTGGAAGTTGCTGACCCCACAGCTGAAATAAAGTGGCTGAAAAACAGACAGGAAATCAAACCTTCAACCAAGTGAGTCACATTGACAGTACCTGTGTGAGCATAATGAATGAATGGTTTTATTTTGTTTTATTTATAAAATAAATAGGCTGAAGTTAAAGCTTATTTTGCCCTACTGTATTATAATAGAGTCACATTACTCATAACTTACACTCAAACTAAAATAATTACAACTAACAGTAAATTTAACATTTATTTTGAAGCCTTTAGCATATCTGGCTGTTACAGGAAGCCAGTAAGCTTAAGTGGACAAAACTAATCAAATTGATTAAAAACATTCATTTTAAAAGAAATATCTTGCGGACTGTACAAAAAGACAAAAAATAAACATAACACATTTATCCCTGAATTAGTATAGAATTACTACTGTAGCATAGTTATCTGCTACAGGAAGATAAGAAAGCACACCTGACAAAAATCAATATAAATAAAATAAATCTATACATATTTTCTAAACGTTACTGTTTGAGGATGAAAAATATATAATACAACTAAAAGAGAATTGCTAGTTTGCTACTCTGACTTATGTAGAAGCTAACGCTTCACAGATAGCGTTACAGCTAGCATTACAAAGCCACCTCAGAAAGCTGAAAATAATATAATAAATTGAAATAAGAATCTGTTTTTTGTAAAAGTTGTTTTTGCTAAGCGTTATAATAAGCGGAAAATTCACAGAGGCCAAAGTCAAAAACCAGATAGTACAGCTGAAACTTAGTGTCAACCCCTTCCTCTTTACATACATAGTGGTTAAAAAGTAAGCTACTCGTACTCGTCATCTTCCGCTTTATCCAGGACCGGGTCGCGGGGGCAGCAGACTCAGCAGAGACGCCCAGACGTCCCTCTCCCCAGACACCTCCTCCAGCTCCTCCGGGGGGAGGCCAAGGCGTTCCCAGGCCAGCCGAGAGACATAGTCCCTCCAGCGTGTCCTGGGCCGTCCCCTGGGCCTCCTCCCGGTGGGACGTGCCTGGAACACCTCCCGAGGAAGGCGTCCAGGAGGCATCCGGTATAAATGCCCGAGCAACCTCAACTGGCTCCTCTCGATGTGGAGGAGTAGCGGCTCTACTCCGAGCCCCTCCCGGATGGCCGAGCTCCTCATCCTATCTCTAAGGGAGTGCCCGGCCACCCTACGGAGGAAGCTCATTTCCGCCGCTTGTATCCGGGATCTCGTTCTTTCGGTCATGACCCAAAGTTCATGGCCATAGGTGAGGGCAGGAACGCAAACCGACCGGTAAATCGAGAGCTTCGCTTTTTGACTCAGCTCTCTCTTCACCACAACGGACCGGCACAGCGCCCCCATTATTGTGGCAGCCGCACCGATCCGTCTGTCGATCTCCCGCTCCATTCTTCCCTCACTCGTGAACAAGACCCGGAGATACTTAAACTCCTCCACTTGAGGCAGGAACTCCCCTCCAACCTGAAGAGGACAAGCCACCCTTTTTGCGGTCGAGAACCATGGCCTCGGACTTGGAGGAGCCCCAGTGCATGCTGTAGGTCTTGGCTAGAGGGGGCCAGCAGGACCACATCATCTGCAAAAAGAAGAGACAAAATCCTCTGGTCCCCAAACCAGACCCCCTCCGGCCCTTGGCTGCGTCTAGAAATCCTGTCCATAAAAGTTATGAACAGGACCGGTGACAAAGAGCAGCCCTGCCGGAGTCCAACATGCACCGGGAACAGGTCCGACTTAGTGCCGGCAATGCGGACCAAACTCCTGCTCCGCTTGTACAGAGATCGGATGGCCCCTAGTAAAGGGCCCCCGATTCCATACTCCTGGAGCACCCCCCACAGGGCATCACGAGGGACACAGTCGAATGCTTTCTCCAGGTCCACAAAACACATGTGGACCGGTTGGGCAAACTCCCATGATACCTCGAGTACCCTGTAGAGGGTATAGAGCTGGTCCAGTGTTCCACAGCCGGGACAAAAACCACACTGCTCCTCCTGAAGCCGGGGTTCGACTATCGGCCGGACTCTCCTCTCCAATACCCTGGCATAGGCCTTACCAGGGAGGCTGAGGAGTGTGATTCCCCTGTAGTTGGAACACACCCTCCGGTCACCCTTCTTATGTAGGGGGACCACCACCCCAGTCTGCCAATCCAAAGGCACTGTCCCCGTCCGCCACGCAATGTTGAAGAGGCGTGTCAACCATGACAGCCCCACAACATCCAAAGACTTGAGGTACTCAGGGCGGATCTCATCCAACCCCGAAGTCCTGCCACCGCGGAGCTTTTTAACCACCTCGGTGACTTCAGCCTGGGTGATGAAAGAGTCCAACCCTGAGTCCCCAGCCTCTGTTTCCACCAGGGAATGTGTGATGGCAGGATTGAGGAGATCCTCGAAGTACTCCTTCCACCAGCCGATAATGTCCCCAGTCGAGGTCAGCAGCTCCCCACCCCCAATGTAAACAGTGTTGGCAAAGCACTGCTTCCCCCTCCTGAGGCGCCGGATGGTTTGCCAGAATCGCTTCGGGGCCAACCGGTAGTCCTTCTCCATGGCCTCACCGAACCCCTCCCAGATCCGAATTTTTGCCTCTGCCACCGCCCGGGCCGCGGCACGCTTGGCCCCACAGTACCTGTCAGCCACCTCAGGAGTCCCACAAGCCAACCACAGCCGATAGGACTCCTTCTTCAGCTTGACAGCGTCCCTTACTGCCGGTGTCCACCACCGGGTTCAGGGATTGCCGCCGCAACAGGAACCGCAGACCGTACGGCCGCAGCTACGGGCAGCAGCATCGACAATAGATGCGGAGAACATGGTCCACTCGGACTCTATGTCTCCAACATCCCTCGGAATTTGGTCAAAGCTCTCCCGGAGGTGAGAGTTGAATACATCCCTGGCCAAGGGGTCCGCCAGACGTTCCCAGCAGACCCTCACTATGCACTTGGGCCTGCCAAGTCTGTCCGGCTTTCTCCTCCCCCAGCGGATCCAACTCACCACCAGGTGGGGATCAGTGGACAGCTCAGCCCCTCTCTTCACCCGAGTGTCCAAAACATGTGGCGGAAGGTCTGATGATACGACAACAAAGTCGATCATTGACCTCCTGCCTAGGGTATCCTGGTGCCAAGTGCACTGATGGACACCCTTAAGTTTGAACATGGTGTTCATTATGGACAATCCGTGACTAACACAGAAGTCCAATAACAAAGCACCACTCGGATTCAGATCGGGGAGGCCATTCCTCCCGATCACGCCTCTCCAGGTGTCACTGTCGTTTCTCACGTGGGCGTTGAAGTCCCCCAGCAGAATAATGGAGTCCCCAGGAGGGGCACTATCCAGCAACCCCGACAGGGACACCAAGAAGGCCGGGTACTCCGCACTACCATTCGGCCCGTAGCCTGAAATGATAGTCAGAGACCTCTCCCCAACCCGAAGGCGCAGGGCTGCGACCCTCTCATCCACTGGGGTAAACCCCAACACGAGACGGCTGAGCTGGGGGTCGACAAGCAAACCCACCCCAGCCCGCCACCTCTCCCCGTGGGCCACTCCAGAGTAGAAGAGTAAGCTAACAGTTTAAAACTGAAAAGAGCCATCACTTTAAAAGGGAAGCAAAGACCTACAGAAATGTTCATGTCATAAGGATAGATAAATATTAAGATAATAGATGTAATTTGTCAGATTATAGATCCATTGGTATTTAGAGAGAGCCCTACTTCAGCTAATTATCTTCTACACGTCTGACGTGAAATAATGGCAGTGACAAAAGTGGCAGTATAACGCTTGTAAAAGTCACACATTAGTCTAGAATACATAGAATACTTCAACTGAACATTTTATTAGGTATACATTCTTATTTACTGATGCCAAAAACACCAAGATGATAATGGTGACATTCACATAAGGACCTGTCAGAATGGCAGTTCAAAAACAATCTTATTAGATATATTGTAAGGCTGTAATTCTTACACAATCTCAATGGAATAATTAAGAAAACCTAAAAGCTGAGTAGAAACGTGAAAACGTGAAGTAAAGAAAACTTAATCTGACTTTATTTTGAAATGCTGCCCATTTATTTTCACAGATTTACATACTACTTTTAAAATCACTTTAAAATGCAATATTTTCTTGTGTTGTGACTTTTGTTTGAATCTTGAAATTTGAGGTTAAGGGGCATCAATATGACAAAAGTGAGGTTAGGAAATATCACATATTGAAATATTGTGGACACTTGGAGTGGCTGCAGTCTTGCTCCTTTGGCAGCTTACAGAAATGTGATGAGCTAACTATAGTCATGTCCTACTTAAATACAACAATACATGAATGCAAAGTTTTTGGTAATGTGACTGTCATGAAACAAGTCCACACAGAGATATTTCCCTACCTTTTACTACATATTTCTGCTCCAGTGCTACAGACCTTATTCAGCAGACATCTATTTAAAAAAAAACTATTTTATGTGCTCGTTGAATTATTCCAAAGACTCCAAAGAATGAATTTTGTATTTTCTAATGTACAGTTTACCACAGTATCTGTTCAGGAAAGTGTAGTCTGAGCTTTGGTTTGAGCACAGATCGCTTTATAAAGTGTTCATTTAAAATTTTATTGGATCAACTTTGACTTTGAGACATGTCAGACAGTATATATACGTGTTAGTTCTCAGCCCATTTTGCCTTCTGGGCTTCATCCAACGTCTGTATCTCCTTCTGCTATGCTCTTTTCCCCTCCTCCTTCAAAGGCTTCTTTTAGTGTTTTATTGAAGAGGGTACAGCTGTTGCAAGTGGTATTTCTTTAATGTCTCTCTACCATCTGCTATTTTGAGATCTTCATGCTGTTTATAGGAAGGAAGGCTCTTCCTGTTATGATAAAGAGGACATTTTTATTTTGCTCTAAAAAAAACCTCTCAGGAGGTATTTCCTCCATTAGCTCTAAAATGTCTGAAAGTTAGTAATTTTAATATTCCTTATTTCAATCCTTGAAAATTAAAGAAAACATAATTTTTATCCATTTACTTATCTGTTTTTTAAGAGCGTAGCTGCTTACATGACAGCACGAGTAAACTTAACAAAAATGATCATATCAATACAAATAAACATACTGTTTTGAAACTTCCTGTTGACTTGGTTAAAAAGTACAGAAGAGCAAAAATAAATACAACAAAATGAAATCTGAATCTCAACTTTTCTTATTTAATATAGAAGCTAGCGGTAGCATTTCCTAGCTATTTGCTACAAGAGGCTAGTAAAGCAAAGTTGGAATAATGATGAAATTAATGTAAAGAACTGTTTAGGTCTTTTAAGGTAAATTACAGAGGAACAACAGAATTAAATATAATAAAGACTAAATCTTTACTTGTTTTGTCAGTTTATATAGAAGCTAGCATTAGCAACCCAGCTAATGTTAGCACTTAACACCTTGACGTTACAGGAAGCTAGAACAATAAAGTTGAAAATACAAAACCATTTCACATAAGCATTTCTTTTTTTTTTTTTTGAGGCTGCACGGTGGTGCAGTTGGTATCACTGTTGCCTTGCAGCAAGTAGGTCCTGGGTCCGATTCCCGGCTGGGGGTCTTTCTGCATGGAGTTTGCATGTTCTCCCCGTGCATGCGTGGGTTCTCACTGGGTACTCCGGCTTCCTCCCACAGTCCAAAGACATGTCTGTTAGGTTAATTGGTCACTCTAAATTGCCCTTAGGTGTATGAATGAGTGTGTGCATGGTTGTTTGTGTGTTGCCCTGTGATGGACTGGCGACCTGTCCAGGGTGTACCCCGCCTCTCGCCCATAGACTGCTGGAGATAGGCACCAGCTACCCCGCGACCCACTGTGGAATAAGCGGTAGAAAATGACTGACTGACATTTCTTTTTGTAAAACTGGTTTTGCTAACTATTTTGTATACATGAAAACAATGAGGACAAAATAAAATAATACACCTGAAAGTGAATCTGAACTAGTTTGTGGTTAGGACAATAGGATTTAGCATTTCAGCATTATCAGTTGCTGCAGGATGTTATAATAAGAATAAAAAAAGCTGATTTTGCTGATTTTTTTATTCTTATCATATTCACTTGTTGCTCCTGTTTACGTACAAGCTAAGCTAGCATTAGAGCTTTAGCATGGCTAGCTGATTTTCAAAGTTGAAAAACAAAATTTAAGATAAATTTAAAAACATTTTAAAGATTTTGTTGCCTTTTTTCATGGTGTTTGAGACAGGAAAAGTGTAGAGAGCAGCAAAGGCCCTAAGGTCTGAAGCTGTTTACAAGAACAGGTTTCTTAGTTTAGCTGCATTTAAAACATGAAGAAAAACTATGTTGGCTAAAAAGGAGTTCAATTTTTTTATTTGTGTGCTTGTTTTTTGCTTTATATTGTTTGTTTGCTTTCTTACAATGAGAGCACATAAATCCTGACATCTTACAGCGGCCAATACACTAATCTAGACAAACCTAAACCCATTCTTTTCTAAGTCTAAACACTGAATTGTACTTCTCAAAAACACCCCTCAGTACCAGACTGGGGTGTTGGATAATGCAGGCTGGTAACCATGACAATTCAATCTGTATCTTAAGAGACTCTTGTAAGATGACATTGCAGCTTTTTAATGTTTGCACTAAATTTACTGTAACCTGAATGAATTGTGTGGAAGCAAACAGAAGTCTGGAGGTCTTCACATAGAAAAGAAATGTGTGGATTGTTACAGACTGAGTCACTCCGCTGCCATCAGCCTTTAAGCCTCTCATTGTGCCTGATTTGCTGAATGCATTACCACATTATGATTTCATCGTGTCATTGTTCTTTATTCTCATTGTACGACCCCCCCCCCATCCCAGGTACGTGTTTGAGAGCGTGGGCAACAAGCGGACCCTCAACATCAACAGGTGCAACCTGTCTGATGACGCAGCGTATGAGTGCGTTATTGGGGAGGAGAAGTGCTTCACAGAGGTTTTTGTTAAAGGTAAATTAGTCACTGTCTTTGAATGAAGCTGCCTCTCTTAGGAGAGAGTTTTCTGCTCAGTTTAACAAATGTTTTCATTCGAGCACAGAGAGGCCTGTCAGCTCTGTTCACTTTATGTGCCTGTGATGTAATCTGTTTATTTCAATGCTTTCATGTCAGACAGTAACATGCAGCTCTCTGTTTCGCCTGTCTGCTTAGTCATATTTAATAGCTGCACAGCAAAGGAAATGTTCATGCTTTATTTATTACCATGTATTCTTGTAGGTTGTATTAGTGGGCTGACATATTTATTAGAGCTTGACTGAATTTGATATTTCCTTTAGAAGAAATAAATATTTTACATCGTTTATAACTCAGTATTTCATTCCACAGCTTTGAAAGCTACAGTTTAAATAATCCTACACATTTCAGGTTATTTTTTACCATTAATGGAAGCTAAAAAAAACACTGCACTATACATTTTTTTTAACAGTGCTCTTTGATAGCCATCTTTATAAAAAGGAAGAATCTCATCTTGTATTTTTTAATTATGAGAAATAACAACTCTTTACCACTGATTTGTCAAATTTGAAATTATAGTCCAAGAAGAAGACCTAGATCTCTTGCATGGGCCTGAAAGCTGAAGGTTAGCAGGTCTTATTGGAGGACTAAAAATGACTAAGTCAAGCGTATTCTCATCAGACTAAAGGCAGGTTGGTGCTATGCAGCATCTCTTTGGCATGAGATGAGAGAAACACTGGCCACGTTTTTAGGTTCTCTGGTTGTACATCAGATTGGTAAATGGTTCAATTGGTTGTTAACACAACCTTTATTCACAGTATTTCGGCAGTATATGCAGTAAAGGAGGAGAAATAACCTTTGCATGGGGAGAAAGTTCATTTCACATTTTGAATCATTTGTTGCACCAGAATTAAAGGTAAGAACTCTGAGTTTAAACCATGAACTAGTCTTAAGACATCCACGTTATTCTGCAAAACTTCTGAAAGGCCTGCAGTGAACCTGTTCACATTCCTGTGGTGTTGTGACGTGGCTCAGAGAATTTGTGGGCGCTCCAGCTGAGGGACTAAAGATGTCTGGAGGGGAAACTGAACAGCGACGATGACAAATAGTCGAGGCTACTGGAGGACCAAGCATCACACCCTGTGGTTGCACAATGCAAAATGTGACTCCCGCCACCTCAGGAGACTTGATCTACCTTCCAACTCTGCAAGACGGATGTGTTCGGGGGCTTAGATAACGACTTTAGGAGCATACTGTGACATTATTCATTTGCAAGTGATGGCTTGAATTTCTGGGTTTTACATTCATAGATACAAAACTAAACCTTTTTTTAAAAGGGAGATTATGATTGAACAGTTGTACATATTGACATATTTCTGTTCGAGTTTTAATCAACCTTAAACTCAGCTCCTCTGATAAACATTTTAATTTGCAACTGTGGGCTTTCCATTTGTCCTCAGAGCCTCCAGTCACCATCACCAAGCTGCTGGATGATGTTCACACTGTGGTGGGAGAGAAGGTGGAGTTTGAAGTGGAAGTGTCAGAGGAGGGTGCGAACGTTAAATGGTGAGTGCATGCACTCCAAGGTTAACCAAGTACAAATACTTTATGCTGAGTTTAAAACATGGCATTTTCTTAATGCCTCACAATTCATGAAACAAAAGCTTGCCAACAAATATTCCAAACCATTTATTTGCAACAGTAAAGGGTTTGAATCCGCTTTCACTGAAACATGTGCACAGATGGTTCTTTATGTTGTTATTTTGCTACAGAGCACTTTGTTTTTTACCTGGATATAAACTATAAAAACAAAATTTATGAAGCACATTTTTATTAGGGATAATTGAAATTGATGTGATTGCAAAGACATTTCGGAAGGACCAACAAATTTTACAGAAATAATTGAATCTGTATAAAAGCCTCCTTATCACTTATTGAAATCCAGTTTAACATAAACCTGCTTTGAATATTTGCTTAGCTTGTTGTCAGCTATAATAATTACAATAAGAGCGGTAAAACAGCGACTCTCCTCAGTAGTTTTAGGGAAATCTTCTTCAAGTTTTGAAAAAATGTTTGGGTTCAAGATTTCAAAGTGTCTTGGATTAGACCTGCTAGTACCAAAAATTGGATACTAGGATTTTTCAAAGTAGTGATAAATAGATCTCCTCAAGATCTTTGCAGTATGCAGGAAAGTCATTATAGGGAGCTGGATGAAATGCAAAGTTCAGCTATAGTTAAGGAATATATTAGGAGACCTTTGCAAATCTGTTGGAAAACTGGACTAAATAAATAAAAAAAATTTCAACTTTCCAGAGTCAAAGATTTGACAGTTTATTTTATATTTTCTGTAGCAACATTTAGCAAATGAAGGATTAAATTAAAGCGATTTAAATAGAACAAAATAAAAACAGCAAAATAATATCCAAAACAATGATAAGAATAAAGAAATCTGTATAAGCATAAGTCAAACAAAAAATAAATAAAAGTAAATTAACCAAACCAGAATGAAATTTAATCAAAGTAACGTGCACAAAATAAAATATAATAAACTGAATTCAATAAAAAAACATCTAAAATAAAATAATAAGATGAAATTTTATTTAAACACAATATAAATAAATAAATAAAACAATGCAAAATAAAATAAATAAAATTAATATAGACGTAATTATTTAATTTATTTAATTTATTTAACTTATTTAATTTATTTTAAAAAGTAAATCAAATAGTAACATTAAAGTAAATTAAATGATAAAAGTTCTTAATTAAATATAAAATAAAAATAAAATAGCATATAAAGTAATTTGTTATAAATTTAAATAAATGTAAAATACCTAAAATAAAGAATAAAATACATCTAAATAATTTAATTTAATTTAATTAAACAAAACATTACTGGAGTGGTCATCAGTGGATTAAAGTAATTAATTGGTTATGAAAACAAAAGCATTCAATATAAACATTTTTGTTGACTAATTGAACGAGTTCCCAATTCGGTTAAAAAAATATTAAAAAGAGGGGAATTTAATAAGCTCTAACCAAACATTTTAATTTGATGAATTATAGAATTTTTACAAGTGATTAAAGATGCAAATAAAGTAACTTCTGAATATACCTTCATGTATGCAACTATTAGTGTAATTTCTTATTTTAATTTTTGTACATGATTGTAGATTGATCTATATGATGCTTTTAAAATCTACCAATCAGATGCTGCCTCCTCCAGAAATGTTCAGGTAATAATGATAGAGATGTGAAGAGTATCACAAAGTGACCTGAGCAAAAACAAAACTATTGCTGCACGTAAAACAAGAAAAGAAAGCTTAGTTGAGGAAGTTAATAAGCTGTTGTTGTTTTACATCTCTGCTGTTTTAATCTGTTATCTGATACCCACTCTTGAGCTTTACAATTGATTGTTATTTAAAGTTTGACACAAATTGGTACCGTAACCCCTTGTGCTGCCGGTTCTGTTTCCAGGTTATGTGATTCCTCTGCTGGTGCAAAGTGTCTCCAATCGCTGTGTTTTTTCTCCACAGGATGAAAGACGAAGCTGAGCTGAACAGAGAAACAGCAGGTTCCAAATACAGGTTCAAGAAAGACGGGAAGAGGCACGTTTTGATCATAAATGAAGCAACTAAAGAGGACATTGGGATGTACTATGCCTTCACCAACGGTGGAGAGTCCAAGGCAGAGTTGGAGGTTGAAGGTACCTTGTGTACAGGGATAACCTAATGTGACCAAACAACCAAGCAAGAAACAAATGCGTGTCAAAGTTAGGCATTGTTACATATAAATGTAAAAACAGAAATGAAGAGAAAAGTATGGCAGTAACATCTAAATAATCTGCTGCTATTTAAAGTTTACCAGTATGAATCTCAGACTTCCTTCGATTTAATCTGATGTTGACGTTTTCCATCCTGACAAGCATGAAAAGGAGTAAATTAGTCATTACTTATGTCGTAATTAATATAACTTCATTAGTTCCTTGTATCAACAGCTCACCGCATTCGTCATGCTAATTTCCCTGTACACCTCTAAGACTGCTATCTTCTTTCAGCCATCAGGCTGTCTCAGTACTTCAGTCCAGATAAGTCTGGTAATTGATTATGGTGTGACAATGTCTGTCCGTCCTCCTCAGTTAATTGGTGAGATTACTGAGAGTCTGTGAACATCAACATATGTGTACCATGAAACTGGATGTGCTTTGACAGAGAAGATAGTTTCAGTTACCTGCTGTGCGTGAATCTGTTGTCTTTGCGGATTAAAGGACCAACATTCATCACCGGATTTCTAAAAGGATTCACATTTTGTATTGTTACAACCACAAACTTCTATTTTATGTGATATCAGACTTTTAACAAATAAATTCTGAGATCAAATCACATACAGGTGGACTATGTTCACTAATATATGTCACTCCTGAAGTCAGCTGATTGCCCAGGATTTTATTTAAGGGTATCATAGTTTAGGAGGCTGAATAGAAACGCCACAGTTTCAAACTTTTCTCCTATCCTTCTTTGCACTCCCAGCCTGATTAAACAAAGAGCATCTGTGAAGATACACTTTCAAGTCTTGCCACAGATTCTCAATTGGATTTCGGCTTGGACTTTGACTGGACCGTTCCCATTCTGTTGTAGCTCTCGCTGTTTGTTTAGGGTTTTTGTCCAGCTAGAGGGTAAAGCTCCATCTTCTGCAGCATCAATGCGGTTTTCTTATGCCTTGCTTATTTTGCAGATAAGGAGCTTGAGGTTCTGCAGAGCATTGCTGACCTGACAGTAAAAGCAGCTGAACAGGCCGTGTTCAAATGTGAAGTGTCTGATGAAAAGGTGACGGGAAAATGGTTGAAGGATGGTGTTGAAGTCCAGCCCAGCGATCGCATCAAAATAGCCCACTTTGACAGGTATTCCCAAACACATTACACAACAATGTGGGTTTGTGTTTTATTTCAGGACAGCTGAGCATTTTCTCCCATCCCAGATAGCTTCACACATTCAAACTGAGTCTTAAGAACACTGCCTGCCAAATGGCTTGGCAAACTATTACTAGAGGGTTTTTTTGGTCGTTTGACCTATTTTTCCACATAGGCTGCAGTCTGTAAGGCTCTAACCTCTGAAAACACAGAATAAAAGCATATTCACACAGAGCACACACATCCCAGGGGTCTGGGCTTTCTCTCAGTAATCCTTCCATCAAAGAAGCCCATGGTAGGAGATACATGAGGTGACTGCGGTCACGCAAGGTGAAAGCATCGCTCTTTAATATTGCAGATGTTGCCAGGCCAACAATCTTTTAGCATAAATGTTTGTGTTTTTTTTGCCTTTGTAACATCTGCTTACTTATCCTCAGGACCCACAAGCTGACGATTGATGACGTGAAGCCTTCAGATGCAGGAGATTATACCTTCATCCCAGATGGATATGCTCTTTCTTTGTCTGCCAAACTCAATTTCCTAGGTGAAGCAAAACAAAAATTTGGCATTTCAATCTTTTTTAACCTTAAATAGCTCATCAACAGGTTCATTTCTTTTTTTCTCTTAGAGATCAAGATTGAATATGTTCCCAGACAAGGTACTTTTCTGGTTTTTATTTGAATATTCATTGAGGTGCATGATGGAATGAAAATTGTTTAAAAATGAACACCAGAACCATCTGCAAATGGTCTTATGATAGTCACTAATTAAACAGTTTAGAAAAACTAACATGCAAGAAAATGGCAATTAACTGTTTATTAAAGACAGATTTTCCTTTTTTAAAGTTGTTTTAAAAGGTATAGGGAAAAACCTAAGCACACACTGGACGCGTCATGCTGAAGTGCGCCGAAAAAGAACAAACTGCAATTTCTGTATTTTAGCCAAATGCAGTTATCTGTTTCCCCCAGCAGGTGGCATAGCCTACCAAAAGAAATATAATAATTATATCATAAAAACGTTAACTATGTATATCATTAAACAACTTATTAGCTTACATTAGCTTAGGATACCTTGACTCTACATTTTAGTATAAAACTTGCAGCAACAATTTTGGGAATTGTTTGCCATTTATTTATTGCTTTTATCTGAGAAATAATGAGTAAGTTGTAACTGCGTCCTTAATTTCAATCTTAATGTTATCAGGACGCCGGAATACTAGCGGCTGACTGCCACCATGATGAATGTTCATTGAGCAATAGTTGTATACTGCCTGCGTTTGTCGAGTACAAAAAGCTTTAGCAAATGAATCTTTATTTCTTAAAACAAGCCGTATTCAGAACCAGAATTTACTGTATCTCGTTCTACATAATAAAAATACAGAACCCAGTGCAATCATTGGCATTCCTGCTGTTGATAAAACAGATTTTTCCTACTCCATAACATTTTACAGGATTAGAGCAGACAGAGAGGGATCTTTGGCCATTTCTCTATAGTCTCCAGAGTTCTGGTTCTTCTTTCATGCTCCCCTCTCTTTAGCTCACTTGTTTCTGAAGGTATGATGATTAAGATGGCCATGGAAGAAGGTTAGGTTTGTATTCTGGGAACTATTTCTGGGTCGATCTGGATGCGTATTCAAAATGTTCTGAAATTTTAAGGAGTTTATGGTGCCTTGAAGAACACAGGTCCACAGCATCACAGATCCTCCACCGGATCCACATGGAGTGTTTGTTGCCAGAAAGTTAAATCTTAATATCATCTGGCTAAAGCACACAGTTCCAGTTAAAGTCCTAGCAGCGTTTAGAGATCTCCACACATTTGTGTTTGTGATGGTAGGATGGAAAAGGCTTTCCTGGCTTGTTTCCCAAACAACTGGTTGGGATTTAGATTTGGAGATTTTTTTATACCTCTATTACCATCCTTCTTACTATCTATCAGGGTAAACTTAAGACCTTGTTTATCTCAACTTTAATTAATGGAGTGACTGTAGACGTGGGGAACGTTAGGTTAGTTGTAGCCATTCTTGACTTTTAAAGATCAACACACACGGCCTCCTTAAATGGCATGTTTTCCTGTCTTTTCCATTTTGAACAGTGGCTAAGAGCTTCAGTTGCGTTTATTTTACCACATGTGGTCAGTCCCAGTAAGTGTGGATAATGGTGAATGGGTGGTGGTTATGTAGACAAGTATTTACTAAATGTGTATGTATACTGATGTAATGAGACCCTTGGAAACTGTCTAACAAAATATTGAAATTAAAAATTTAAAGTCTAATTTATGATTTTCTCCTTGCATAATGTTTTTTGAAGAAAACTATATATCTTTGCAGCAACAATAAACTTCAACATAAATGATTAAAGGTTGCCTAATAAGACTCCTCGAAGTAATCATTGTCTCTATCATCCAAATAATCTTTTCATTCATGTCTTTTCTTTGGATGATCACATGAAAGATCCTCCCAAAATCCACCTGGACGCAGGTGGCAGGGGCAATAAGAACATCACCGTGGTGGCTGGAAACAAGCTCCGCTTCGACGTTGAGGTCACAGGAGAGCCGGCCCCCGTCGTGTGCTGGATGAAGGGAGACCAGGTGAGATCAGGATCCCGTTCAGAATGGGAGGGCTTAACGTTAAACTCACCTGTGTCTCTGGGACAGGTGGTCTCTGAGGCCGAGGGACGGGTCCGTGTGGAGTCGAGGAAGACCGTGAGTAGCTTTGTGATCGAGGGGGCGGAGAGAGGAGATGAGGGTCCCTACACCATCACTGCAGCCAACCCTGTAGGAGAAGACAAGGCTGAAATCTTTGTCAGGATCGTGGGTCAGCTGCTTTGCATTTCTCTTTTTAGTCCTCTTTTCAAATCTTGTATCTTAATCAGACTAAGAAATGTTAGCACTCAAATTAAGAGATAGCACTATCTTTAAACTAACCACAGTGCTGTATAAAAGTTTTAATTTGTTAATTTCTTTCTTCTTTTCATCCACGCAGCCACACACTCTTATAATTAATTAAAGTGATTGTGAACAAGTGTTCTCCAGGCTTTCTGGGGGTTCTTCCTCAGTCAGATTGTTCCACAGTGACTTTTAGATCAAGTCTGCATGCTATCTGCATACTATCCTAATACTGAACACATTCATATGCAAATACCTGCCTGCTTGATTCATAATTTCTCTCTAACTGTAACCTGCTCCTCCAGATGTGCCCAACCCTCCGGAAAATGTCAAGTGCACATCAGTTGGCGAAGACTCAGCCTTCATCACATGGGACCCTCCCTCCTTTGATGGCAGAGTTCCTGTTAAAGGTAACTACTGATACACGCGTCATCTGATTCTCTCACACCTAACGTCCTCCTCTTAGGAAAAAGCTGCTTTATGATCCGGTTTATCTCTAAAACGACTCTGAGATCTACAGTGGAGTGGAAAAGTATTTCCCCCTAACAGATTTCTTCTGTTTGCTTTTTACATGCTTTAGATCATCAAACGCATGTTAAGATCAGACAAAGATAACCTGAATAAATAACAAAATGTAATTTTTAAATGATGACTTGGAGTGAGGGGAAAAAGCCTCTCTCAAGCAAAATTCTCCTTCAGGATTTGTGTTAAATCTAGTCGACTTCATAGCTCCATCAAGTAGAGTAAGTCGTCCAGTTCCTCAAGCAGTAACGCCGCACCAGACATCACACTGCCACCACCATGTTTGACTGTAGGTGTGATTAGTTGTATGTAACTGGACACATACCTTTCACTCCTTTGTCTCATCAATCCACAGAATATTTTACCAATAGTCCTGGGAATCATCGAGATGCTTTGGTTGAATTTGTTCGGCTTGGTCAGCAGTGGTTTTGGCTTTGAAACTCTAGTCCAATCTCTTTCTTCTTGTTGAATCATGAACTCTGACCTTTACTGGGGCAAGTGAGGTCTACAATGTCTTAGATGTCGTGGATTCTTCTGTGACCTCCTAAATGAGTCATGAATGGGCTCTTGGAGTAATTCTGGTGTACTGGCCACCTCTGGAACGGTTCATCAAAGGGAGTTTTCCTTTTCGCTGTCGCTATGCTCAGTACGGGGGATTGCTGCAAAGTCGACGACTCAATGCAACCGACAGTACAGTGTCGCTACATGTTCATCCAACAGGAGGGACTTCTGTAAGTCAGTGACTTGATGCAATCGGCTGGGTGTCTTTATATAGATTCATTTAACTTTTTTGCAAAGTGCCTTAGATTTTTTCATTGTCGCTGTATAAATAAACTAAACTGAATTGTTCCATGTTTTTTGCATTGAGGATAATGGTTCTCTGGACTTCCAAAGCTTAAGAAATGGCTTTAAAACCCTTTCCAGACTGATACATGTCAGTGACTTTGTTTCTCTGTTTTTCAACCTATTTAGATTGGAGCATGATGTGTTGCTTTTTGAGATCTTTAGCCTAATTTAACTTGTCAGACAGTTACTATCTTAGTAATTTCTTGAGTCTACAGGTCAGGCAGCAACCAGACCCGATTGTAGCAAGCGAAATTAAACCTAAGAAATGTGATTAATAAAAGTTAATTAACAATTTTTCCCTGTAATAAATGAAGTAATCTTTTTGCATTTACTCTGACCATTTGTGTCTGATATTTCATTTTGTTTGATGATTTTTAAACATTTACGTGTGACAAAAAATCAAAAACAGAAGAAATCCGTGAGGCGGAAAACTGTTGTTCACGGCATTGGACTTATTGCTCATTGCAGGGTATCTGATGGAGAGAAAGAAGGTCGGTTCATCCAGGTGGACCAAACTAAACTTTGACGTTTACGAGTCCACCACATACGAGGCCAGGAAGATGATTGAGGGTGTACTTTATGAGATGAGAGTGTTTGCAGTCAACGGCATCGGCATCTCTCAGCCCAGCACCAGCTCCAAGCCCTTCATGCCCATCGGTGCGTTGCCGCATGTCATTACCAGGGTGGTTAATTAACAGAAGCTTTTCACACGATGCTCATTCTGATGCAGCTTAACCTGCCTTTCCTTCCTATTTATGCCAGGTATTAAGGTATTAATTAGCTCTTATCTGTCTCAGCCCCCACGGGCGAGCCCACTCATCTCGGGGTGGTGGATGTGACAGACTCTACTTGTGCACTCAAGTGGCGGCCTCCAGAAAAAATCGGAGCCGGCGGCATCGATGGCTACATCATTGAATACCGCACAGAAGGAAGTAAATAAAACAGATCTTACTTAATATGAAGTCATTGCAGTAATGTGATGTGATGCATGGTTTAGGATAATAATACCTATCTTCCTAATATATTGGCAGGTATTGATGATTTTTCTATTTTCTCATCCAAGGGTGCAGGCCATTGAGGAACCAGTGGAAAAGAACCAGTACAGGGTGAAGGATCTCCCAAGTGGGGAGAAGATGCTATTCAGGGTGTTTGCAGTCAATGTGGCTGGACGCAGTCCCCCTGCCACTCTGTCTCAGGCCGTCACCATCAGGGAGATTGTTGGTGAGAGACTCTCTTTCTCCAAACAGGTTTCTAAAAATGCCTGGAGTAGTTTTTAGCATTAATTAAGGCTTTTTCAGAAGTGTTTCTGGTTACTGTTTCTCTCATTTTTAGTGGGATTGATTTAAATCTAAAATCTAAATCATTAAGGCAAACCGCTTCTAAACCCAAGACCCGAACCAATGTTTTAAAAGTATTCCCACCCCAAGAACTTTGCCATATTTTGTCACATTACAAACACAAACTTCAATGTGTTTCAAGTTAAAGAAAATTAATACATGATTTTGAATTGTTTTTACTCAAAAGAGTTCACATTTAGCCCCCCTTTACTGTGGTACCCCTAAATAAACTCCGGAGCAGCCAATTGTCTATAGAAGGAACCTAAGGAGCACAGCATGTGGAGAAGTTTCAAGCAGGGTTAGGTTATAAACAATATCCCAGGCTATCAACTTCTCCCAGAGCTGTTCAGTCCATCATCTGGACATGGAAAGAGGATGGACAAACTGCTTACCTACCAAGACATGATCATCCACCTAAACTGACAGGCCGGGCAGGGAGAGCATAAATCTGAGAAGCAGCAAAGAGGGCCATGGTAACATGGATGGATGGAGCTAAATCCGGGACAAATCTAGAAGGAAACCTGTAAGAAGCTGCAGAAGACTTGAGGCTGGGACCGAGGTTTGCCTTTCAGCAGGACAACAACCATAAACATACAGCCTGAGCTACAATGTAATGGTTAAGATCAAGACATATTTTTGTGGCAAGCAAGACTTGTTAACAAAGACTTGTTTGCTCCATCCGAACTGACTCAGCCTGAGCTATTTAGAAAAAAAATATACTGATTAGCAAAGCTGGTAGAGAGATACCCAAAGCAATTGAAGCCGTTAATTCAGCAAAAGGTGCTTCTAGATAGGGTGTGTGCATTTATTTGAGACTGTATTGAAAAATTTGACCCTATCTGGATTTGAGAAAATCCTCAACAAAACTTGTTCACCTAATTCTTTAAAAAAACCTAACTACCAGACAGCATTATGCTAATTTATAAAGCTTAAAATAGACTTCAATCTTCACCATTCCAAAGCATCCTTTTAAAAATGTTTAGCTGAAATCTGCTACTAATAAAGGGGACATTAATGCCCGTTTTATAAGCGGGATTCATCTTTTCTTTCCCACCATGTAGAAAATCCAAAGATTAGAGTCCCTCGCAACCTGAGATCTCAGCTCATCAAAGCTGTGGGGGAGAACGTGAACTTGGTCATCCCTTTCCGGGTAAGACTGACTTCTTTATTCATTTATTTTCCTTACATGCAAAGCTCTTATACTTGCAGATCAAAGCCGGTTCCTAAATTACTACATTTGGCCAGAAAGTTTCAGATGTAGCTGGAAGAACCCACTTTTTGCATTCTTGCAGTGAGCCTTAGCTGAAAAATGCAGCAGATTATTTCAAACTCTACCAAACAAAAACGACAAGCAAGAGAGCGTTCGATGCTCCTGCCTGTGCAACACATCCAGATACATTTTCCATGTGTGTTTTGGATACTGAAAGAACCAACAATCGAGATTCCCCTGACGGCTGCATTTTTGTTTCATCTCCTGGAACACAAATCCGTTTTGTAAATATCGCTCGCAACAGAGAGAGCAAGTGCTTTAAGGGCAGTAGGACAACTACAGCATCTGACAGCAAATTGCAAATTATGGCGCTGGTAAAGAAGAAGCTAAACACAAGCGGCAAAGAGGGAGCCCTTATCGCAAACAGAAATAGACAAGAAGAAAGGGAGCCAGAGCAGTTCAGAGGAAGAAGATGAGAAGCTCGCTCTGAAATGGAGAAGGAAGCTACATGATGATCTCCCAAGACAGGAGGGGCATCAACTGTTCTGTCATCTTATATAAGAGTTGGACATTTTGTTCCTTCAGCTGCTTTTGTAACAATAAAACACACAAAATGCTGTTTAAACATACGTACACATATGTAACCCGATTTCACTGCCACAAAATATTTTCACCCTCTTTCATTTCTATAATTTTACATATCAGGACATTTAAAAAAATTGTCTTTAACAGGTTCTAAAACCACTTAAATTTAACCTCAACTCATACTTTATCTGGAAATGGGTCGCAGGAGGAGCAGACTTAGTAGAGACATCCAGATGTCCCTCTCCCCAGACACCTCCTCTAGCTCTTCCGGGGGGGAGCACAAGGCGCTCCAAGGCCAGCCGAGAGACATAGTCCCTCCAGAGTGTCCTAGGCCGTCCCCTGGGTCTCCGCACCAATCTGTCTATCGATGTCCCACTCCATTCTCCCCTCATCCTTGAACAAGACCCCAAGATACTTGAACTTCTCCACGTTAGGCAGGAGCTCCCCTCTACCCTTTTCCAGTCGAGAACACTGGCCTCGGACTTGGAGGAGCTGATCCTCATCACAGCTGCTTCACACTCGGCTGCGAACCGGTCCAGTTAATAATTTTCATGGACAGGATTTCTAGGCGCAGCCAAAGGCCCTAGGGGGTCTGGTTTGGGGACCAATAGGTTTGGTCTCTTCTTTTTGCAGATGACATGGTCCTGCTGGCCCCCTCTAGACAGGACCTACAGCATGCACTGGGGCAGTTCGCAGCTGCAGCCTTGCTGTTGTATAGAATTTAAATGAGAACTTAGCTATTTAATAAGGTGCTGCTAATTAAATGCACTCATCAGCAGTGTGGCTATCTCTTTAAAAGCTGTATTTTTGTCAGTTTGCTAGTTACCCTAAGAAGCAACTGTTGCTGCCCATCAGTCTGGGAAGGGTTATAAGAATATTTCCAAACTATCTGAAGTGTCATCGTGCCACAGAGCGAGAGATAATTCACAAGAGTAAAACATTTTAGACAGTTTTGTTGTCCGATGAGCTAACCTCTCCGTCCTACTTCCCTATTTCTAAGGGGATTGCTCAATCCAGCGCTCCATTCAATGGGTCTGGACTTCCCTAAATCTGGAAGGTCTTACTAAGCAGGTTTACTGGAAAATCTGTTTAAGCTGCTGTCGGGAAATGACTCGCCCAACCTCTAACAGCCCAACCTTTTCCAGAAGTCTCGCCCTTCTTCCACTAGTGGCTTGGACAATTGAGTAGGCCACAGCAGTCATCCACTCCTCGACAATCACTTCTGTTAATGGCTGCTCATTCCCTATTTTACAACTTGCAATTAGTATATGGGTTAGACTGACTTTAGTGGCTCGGCACGAGCCCCAAGGGCATTGTTTTAACTAGTTTGGCTTAAGGCAACCTATAAAAACCTCCTAAAATCATTTGGAACCAGAAAACAGTACTTTGTACCGCCAACGAAAACCCAAGAATAAGGTGACTCAAATAATTGACTGTCCACAATAAATCTAGAATTTGATATGCTTTCTTTAATTAATAATGCTTTTGCAGGGGTCAGTAACAGCTTACAAATCAGCAAAACTTAATAATTTAAATAATAGAAATAAATCAATCAACTTAACCTATCTTTCCCTAATGCTGAAACTGGTTGAAGAGGCTTTGGAGACGGAGCCTCACCATGGATCCGAATGGAATGATTTCTTTAGCAGGAAAGAGTGATTTTCTTCTTGGGTTAAAGGCCAATCATCAGTTCTCTTCCTCTAAGTGGACAGGCGCTGATGCTCGGGGTTTCAATGATCAAGTTGGAAAAAAAAAAATAAATAAAATAAATTTTTTAATTTAAAAACCAGAATCTTTGTTGGCATATGTTTCAAAAGTCGGTAGCTTCCAGAGGCTGAATAGTTGAAGGAAACCTTTGAGGTGTAATTGAGGTTGGTTCAGGACTTCCAGAAGCCTGAACCTTAGAGCAATCAGTTGTTCACTGACCAAATTCACTTCAGTTGTCTTGGTAAAAATGCAACAGATGAAATTCAGATTCTCAATTTTGAGTTGCAGCTCTTCTCAGGGCACACGGGTTGATCCTCTTTATAATGTAGAATTGTCAGCGGGGCTGCGTCTCTGGTCTTCTGATTCATCTGTAGCTTCTTTCTCCGTCCGATCCTGTTCACTGGTTTTCTGCGAGGAAACAACCCCGTTTCTTTATTAGGCACAGTTTTTATAGTGCAGATAGCCTCACTGCTCATCCCCTGTTGCCGGGCAAGCTTACCCATCATTGAGTTACGCGGTCGCCGTGACTTTTCGGTGCTGTCTCCCAGCCTCTGTAGACAGAGTCGTAAACAGCCCGCAGCTGGCTCCCTGTGTTATGACTTTTGCCTGTTTTTTGAACTTCAGACTGACGAAAAACAGCGTGCACCTGAATTCTCATTTCTCGCTCCCATGCTTGTTATGACTTTCAATTCAATTCAATTCAATTCAATTCAGTTTTATTTATATAGTGCCAATTCACAACACATGTTGTCTCAAGGCACTTCACAACAGTCAGGTACATACATTCCAATTAATCCTAACAATTGAACATACTGAGCATGCATGTAGCGACAGCGGAGAGGAAAAACTCCCTTTTAACAGGAAGAAACCTCCAGCAGAACCAGGCTCAGTGTGAGCGGCCATCTGCCACGACCGACTGGGGGTTTGAGAGAACAGAGCAGAGACACAAAAAGAACAAAGAAGCACTGATCCAGGAGTACTTTCTATGGGAAGGAAAAGTAAATGTTAATGGATGTAGCTCCTTTAGTCGTTTCACCTAGAAAGAAAGAACAGATAAACTCTGAGCCAGTTTTCAAGGTTAGAGTCTGAAAGAGAGCACATATAATTAGTTACAAAAGCTCAGTCAATTGCCATGTCTAGGAGAGAGGAAGGGTTAAACACTAAAAGACAGGGCCATGTGGATCATCCGTAGAGTGTGAGCATTAAGTTGTTGCCAGCAGAAGCTTGGACAATGCCCCTCTCCAGAAAGGTGTCACAGGCAGACACAGAGCCAGGCCAGGTGTAGCTTCTAGGAAGAGCAAAGAGAGAACAAATTTAAAAGCTGAAATAACAGCAAACAATGCAAAATTGGAGAGTAGTGTGAGAATGTAGCGAAGAGGGTGAAAGTGGTCGTTATGTCCTCCAGCAGCCTAAGCCTATAGCAGCATAACTACACAGATAGTTTCAGTTCAGATTATTTAGTTAAACGGCGCTTATTTACAAAAATGTCGTCTCAAGGCACCCCACAAAGGGTCCCACTGATGGTCATTGTTATACTAAAAACCACAATGATTGGGATACCTCTCTCTGTCAGACTGATTATAACCATTGGAAAAGAGAAGGGGTCATACAGGTAGCAGAAATGGAGGGTGTGTTTGCACCTCAACCATAACTGAGCCGGTTTAGGCTAAACCTGACTCCCCCTTACTCCATCCAACAGGGAGGGAAGAAGACGGAGGTAAAAAATAAGGAATATAGCTCAGGATAAACTAAGCCACTCTAACTATAAGCTTTATCAAAAAGGAAAGTTTTAAGCCTAGCCTTAAAAGTAGACAGGGTGTCTGCCTCACGGACTAAAACTGGGAGATGGTTCCACAGGAGAGGAGCCTGATAACTAAAGGATCTGCCTCCCATTCTACTTCTAGAGACTCTAGGAACCACCAGTAAACCTGCAGTCTGAGAACGAAGTGCTCTGTTAGGAACATATGGACCAATCTGATGTATGATGGAGCTAGATCATTAAGGGCTTTATATGTGAGGAGGAGAATTTTAAATTCTATTCTGGATTTAACAGGGAGCCAATGAAGGGAAGCTAAAATAGGAGAAATATGATCTCTCTTTTTAATTTTCATCAGAACTCTTGCTGCAGCATTTTGAATCAGCTGAAGACTTTTAACTGCATTTTGTGGACATCCTGACAGTAACGAATTACAATAGTCGAGTATGAAGTAATCATCTTCAGGAGTATGTCAAATATTTTCTTTTTAATAGAATCAATTTTATTTAAGAAGAATCCCATAAAATCATGACTGCTAAGAGCTAAGGGAATGGATGGCTCAACAGAGCTACGACTCTGTGTAAGTTTAGCAACTGTACTAAAGAGAAACCTAGGATTATTCTTGTTCTCTTCTATTAATGATGAGAAATAAGCTGTTCTAGCTTGGCGAAGTGTCTTTTTATACAACAGTAGGCTATTTTTCCAGATTAAGTAGGAATCCTCTAGGTGTGTAGAGCGCCATTATCTCTCCAATTTTCTAACATTGTGCTTTAAAGTATGCAGCTCTGAATTAAACCAAGGAGCCTGCCTCCTATGAATAATTACCTTCTTTTTCAAGGGGGCTGCATTGTCTAATGCACCACGCAATGATGAAGAAAGACTTGAGCTTGCTCATTGACCTTCCACCCATGCCCTCCTCTGCCCCTCCCGTCCTAATGTTATGACTCTGCCGCCTCTGTCTCCCAGGCCATGGTGCCCTCCTTATGTGCTCAGCCTCAAGCTTTCTAACACAGTACTTCTCTGCTTCTTGCTCTCACACCAGTTACAGCTAAAATAAATTTTGACAACAGCTACCAAACTTCCTAGGAACTTGAAAAATCACCACAAGGACAGAACGTTCAATTATCAGAAATGCTGCAAAAAAGGCCCCAGATCAAATGGTAAAAATTAAAGTTAATGACAGAAATGTTAGTGAAGGACTAAACAAGCTTGTACCTCCATCCGTATCTGACTCGGGTCTCAGCACCACAGGAAGTTATGCTGTCTTAAGCTGGGTTCAGACTATATTCAGACTTATTGTGAGCTGAAGTAGGTTTGGTCATTTGGTGTGACAGAGGCACAAACTGATGAATTTGTACCCAGGCGAACAAAGATGAGTTACAACAGGCATCGAGCAGTGTAACAAACTCTTTGGGGCAATCAAGCAGTGGGACTGCTGCTACAACAGATTCCTGCTTTCTGTTTTTTTTTTTTTTTTTGCTCTTGACTCCCTTTCCTGGTCCTTCTCTCCTTCTTTTCATCATCTAACTCTAATAGGAGTGTTAACAATCATACGTTGCTATCCATCTATTGCTGCAGTGAAATATCTATCTGACCTTTCCAACGTGAGACTGTTGCTGCAACAAGTCATGCAGCATGACGGGTGCACCTACTTAGATTTTATAATGTCAAGTTTGCATTGTGACATATTTAACACCTGTGCGATTTACACAGTGAGTTGCAGGCTTTAGATTATTAACGCTCCAGCATTGTCTTTCTACACATCTCATACTGTAACGCACAATGTGATCTCCAGCTAAGTCAGGCTGCCGCAGGTTTTTGCACAAAAAACCTGCAGTGTGAGCATCCCACCTCTGAGACCTCATACAGGGATTGGACAATGAAACTGAAACACCTGGTTTTAGACCACAATAATTTATTAGTATGGTGTAGGGCCTCCTTTTGCGGCCAATGCAGCGTCAATTCGTCTTGATAATGACATATACAAGTCCTGCACTGTGGTCAGAGGGATTTTAAGCCATTCTTCTTGCAGGATAGTGGCCAGGTCACTACGTGATACTGGTGGAGGAAAACGTTTCCTGACTCGCTCCTCCAAAACACCCCAAAGTGGCTCAATAATATTTAGATCTGGTGACTGTGCAGGCCACGGGAGATGTTCAACTTCACTTTCATGTTCATCAAACCAATCTTTCACCAGTCTTGCTGTGTGTATTGGTGCATTTTCATCCTGATACACGGCACCGCCTTCAGGATACAATGTTTGAACCATTGAATGCACATGGTCCTCAACATCTAGCACAAGTATTGGGCCAAGGGAATGCCATGATATGGCAGCCCAAACTATCACAGATCCACCCCCATGCTTCACTCTGGGCATGCAACAGTCTGGGTGGTACGCTTCTTTGGGGCTTCTCCACACCGTAACTCTCCTGGATGTGGGGAAAACAGTAAAGGTGGACTCATCAGAGAACAATACATGTTTCACATTGTCCACAGCCTAAGATTTGCGCTCTTTGCACCATTGAAACCGACGTTTGGCATTGGCATGAGTGACCAAAGGTTTGGCTATAGCAGCCCGGTCGTGTATATTGACCCTGTGGAGCTCCCAATGGACAGTTCTGGTGGAAACAGGAGAGTTGAGGTGCACATTTAATTCTGCCGTGATTTGGGCAGCTGTGGTTTTATGTTTTTTGGATACAATCCGGGTTAGCACCCGCACATCCCTTTCAGACAGCTTCCTCTTGCGTCCACAGTTAATTCTGTTGGATGTGGTTCGTCCTTCTTGGTGGTTTGCTGACATTACCCTGGATACCGTGGCTCTTGATACATCACAAAGACTTGCTGTCTTGGTCACAGATGTGCCAGCAAGACGTGCACCAACAATTTGTCCTCTTTTGAACTCTGGTATGTCACCCATAATGTTGTGTGCATTTCAATATTTTGAGCAAAACTGTGCTCTTACCCTGCTAATTGAACCTTCACACTCTGCTCTTACTGGTGCAATGTGCAATCAATGAAGACTGGCTACCAGGCTGGTCCAATTTAGCTATGAAACCTCCCACACTAAAATGACAGGTGTTTCAGTTTCATTGTCCAACCCCTGTATATACCACATATATGCTGTATTTCTAGAGAACTGACTCAACTGTCACGACAATGCCCAAATAATGTTAATTACAGCAACCTCATACTACACTGTGCAGACGTTCTGTCTAGACTGATAAAATTCCATTCACCTCTGAATGCTGAATGTTTTAAATGGCTCCAACTTACAGCAGTTCAGCCTGCTTTCTGATTAGTTCATCTAATAGTTTTTGACCACCTGAGGGTGCTGTAATACATTGTAGAGCCTTAAACCTTCTTCCGCAGATGCTCAGGGTATACTAAAGTGTAGAAATAAATAAAAAGATATGCTGAAGTGTGACCTAAAGGGAGCTGTGGAGAAAAAATGTCTTCCACCTCATTGTATCATATAAAGACTATAAAAAGTAAAGCTCTTTATAGTTCTTCTTGGACGTATTTGTGTTGATTTTTCCTGTTTGCTGTAACTGCAGGGAAAACCTCGGCCCACTGTGACCTGGTTCAAAGACGGCGCTCTCCTGGAAGACAAAACCGTGGGGACTCGCACCAGCGAGGTGGACAGCATCCTGTTCATCCGCTCTGCAGAGAGAAGACACTCAGGAATGTTCACCCTGTCTGTTCAGATCGAGAACATGTCGGACAGTGCAAACATCAACATCCAGGTCGTAGGTCAGTTCTGTTTTTGAACATATGGGTATAATGGACAGCAAAATGTGTGACTGCAAACTCTGCATTTTAAGAGGCCATGAGCGAATGGATGTTAATCAGTGCTAATGAGCCTGAAAAAGCATGCAGATTGTAACTATTGTGGTTACTTTTTTACATAAAGGAGATCCTCTTCTTGCTGTTTAAAAGTTTCCAGTTTTCCTTCTTACATCCCTTCCCTGAAAACAGCTGACATCACCCATATGAGTTATAAACTGGCCTTTGGCCTCCCTTAAAGAGCCTTGTGTTGCACGTTCTCTCTTTAAGATTAGAGCATTGTGCTTGTTCCATTTTCACGAGGTACAAGATTAATAACCTGTTTGGAGGGACGGTACCTAAATCTGTGACATGTCGAGATTTTTTTTCCAAACTTGATGATAATTCCACATTTCCTGATCCGAGGGATGTGTGACTAAAAGTAGCAAATCATCAAAGTGCTCATTCCCCTCTCGCGCGTAATCCCGACTCCTGCGCTGCCACCGGCTCTATTCTCCATCCTGCAGGGCTCTTCTCCGTGGGCCGGGGTTCTGGGAGGATTATTTGCACGTAGACTCGGATTAGGGTTGGATTTTGAGGGCTACTCTGTCACTTAACTTTGCTCAGAAGGTTGAGGTAATGAGAGGCTCAGATCGCGCCCCCTCCCTTGCCTGATCCTTCACCATGCTGTTTGAGCTGGAGGAATAAAGAAGCAGTTTCAGAGGAGAGAGGGATTGATGATAAACACTCAGTGATGTTGTACAGTATTCCTCTGCTATGCTGTGTGTCATAGGGATCTCACAGATGAGTGAATAATAACAACAGACTGCATTCTTCTTTGTAATGCAAATCATCCGGTTACTTTGTCAGTTCTGTGCCAACAGTTTTTTTATAGTGATATATTCATCTTTCTCTGCCTTTCCTTGATCCCTTTTCTTTTGCTCAGCTAATCTGACAATCTCTCTAATCTCTCTAATCTGTCAAATCTCCACTGCTGCAACTGTTGATTTTTGTCTCTCGTTGGGATTTCTTCCCTTCCTTACCTCTAAGAGTCTTCTGTCAGCATTTATCTTCACGAAGGGCTGAGAGTTGTGTCTGTTCGCTATGCACAACATCTAACAAACCTGCAGAGTTTCACCTAAAATCCTTCAACTCGTCTCTTTCTACCTCACAATCTTTCCAGAAAAGCCCGGTCCGCCCATCAACGTGCACGTCACCGACGTGTGGGACTTCAATGCTGCGCTGGAGTGGAAGCCACCCAAAGATGATGGCAACTGCGAGATTATCGGCTACACCATACAGAAATGTGACATGAAGACTAAGGTATTGATGAAGGAGGGATTTGCTTTACGACAGGCATGTTGAGGAGGTACGGCTCTACAACACTCCAAGTGTGTTCTGGGTAAATCTACGGGTTAAAGCAATCGCCAAGGTTCATGTAAAAAGTCTTTAAAAAATTACTTAATATTTTGTTGCAGCAGGATATTCTTTCACTTAAACATTTAGATAAAGATGACCTTTAACCCTTTAGTATAGTTAGTAAGACATATATCCTAAATCAAGAAATATATTTGTTACACGAAGGTTGATTTTGTATCTTTTGAAGTGTTTCTATATTGATGAGCAAATTTCTTTGGAACATTATCCTGTTGAAAGACCCAGTGACCACCCATTTACAGTTATCTGGTAGAGGAGACCAGATTTGTATTTAAAATGGCCTCACATTTTATAATACAAAGATTCTAACAATGGAGTTTAGAGGAGAAAAAGGCTCACAGGGTGCTTTTCCACAGGGTGCTTTTCCACATATTTATCCATCAAATGTTTTATGATTTGGGATTGTTTGGTTTCTGTTTTTTTCAAATATGCTTCTCACAGTTTTTGAATCATGTTTCTATTTGTTTTCCTGGTCATGCTTTAGTTTTTATATTCATGTTTTGCTAAGTTGTGTTCTTGGATTGGGCCTCTGGTTATGCTTTGTTTTCATGTTTTTCTAGTTAGATTTCTATTTGTTTGTATCCTTGAAGTTCTGTTTTGCCCCTGTCACGTTGTGTTCTGTCTGTTAATTATCTTTATATGGTTCACCTGCTCCAAGCTAATCTGTCTCCTTGCTCCACCTGGTTCACACTCCATATATACACACCTGTTCTGTTTATTCCTTGCGGAAACATTTGCAAATCATGCTCAAGTCTTGCTTTTAATCATGCTCATGTCTTGTTCTCTCGATCATGCTCATGTCTTGTTTTTTTTGATCATGCCATGCCTGTCTTGCCTGCCCGTTTATTGTTTTGTTCCTGCCTCCTCCGTGAGTGAGTTTTTGGTTTTTATTCTTTAAATCCTTTTTTCACTTACGGTCATGCTGCCTGCTAGTCTGCATTCTGGGGTCCTCCATTTTGCAAGCCCTGATAAAATGTTTGTTGCCTAAAAGATGGATCTTAGTCCCATTATTTAAAGTCCCGTGTTTACATTTGTGATTGTAGGACAGAACATGCATCCCACACAACCTGTTGGTCTGTAGATAGCATCTAGTGGTTACTATGGCGACTTGGAGACCTCGAGATGCCACTCTTTGATGAAGCTCTCTAGCAGTGAGGTTAATGAGATTTCTTTACCTCCCAGGCCATCCACCATCACCGCACGAGTTGGCGGGATGAACATGGGTCTTTATCCAGCCTTGGTTGTCACAGGTCCAGGTGCTTCAAACACTTTACATTATTGCTCAGACTGTCGATATGGGCATGTTTACATCCTTATTTCCCTGTCCTGACTAATGAAGATCAACAAACATCTGCCTTAGGTTAATGGCATGTTCTGTCTTTCCTTTTTTGAGAAGAGCCAAGGAGAAATATTTAAACCCCTGTAGAGCAAGAAGTCACGGAAGTCACTAACTAAATGCTCCTAGACAGTCTGATTAATGTAAAAAAGTACCTTTCAATAACACTGACTAAATGTAGTCAAAGTAAAGGTTGGATTTTCTCAAAACATTCAGTGGGAAATTTTTCTAGTGTTTTAAAAAATCATTTATAGGATTTTTCCCACAGGCCCAAGTGCATGTGGAGGGACTATTTCATACCAATAATTTTTTCCTGGACACTCAAGCTGATAATAGTGTCTAAATCAAATCTGTTAAAATGTTTCAAGTGCATCTTAATTTATTTTTACAACACATTACTTGAAATGGTTAGTGTTGAAAATGCCAGAGTGCCTTTATTGCTAACCATGAACCATTAAAAAGGAAATACAACTACTTTCTAGATTTTAGCTGCAGCTTTGTTCTGCAGCAGATTGTAATATTTTCATTTTGATTAAAGGACTGTAATTGATACATATTAAACTGTAATTTAAATGACTACATGTAACACTAAAGATATTAAACCCACAAAGAGTTATTACCCAATTAAGCAGCCATCTAAGCTTCTGCAGAGACTCATTCTGCTTTTCATCTCATGGACTTTAGTTTTCTGCTTTCCAATGCTTCGTTTCACTCTGAGGGTTCGTGTTAGCACCATGCTGGCCTGAACTGTTAGGAGTCGCATTGTTGTTTTTGTTTTGCTATGCAAACTTGGTAATTTTTACATTTCTTACAGTCATAACATAGAGTCAGGGTCCTCATATGTTGTCTAAATCTACACCTAAGTGGACCTGAAGAACTAACAGTCATGGAATAAAATTGGCAGCCTTTGTCAAAAGCATTGATTAGCTGATCACTACCAATGTGAGCATCTCTATAACATCATTAGATTTGGCAGTTTGCAGCTTTGGAGCATGCTGGTATGTATTAACACAATGCCAAGATGGAAAGACATCAGCAATGCCTTTAGAGAGGAAATTGTTGCTGCCCATCACTGTGGGAAGGGTTATAAGATCATTTCCACACTATTTTTCAACATTATTCTGTGAAAAAGATTATTTAAAAATGGAAAACAGTTCATAATAAAGTCAGACGGTGTAGGCGTAATAAGCTAACCCTTCTGCTCATGCTTTTCATGTAATTGCTTCTAAATTCAATATCTGTATAGATTTGTTCAGTATTATAAGCTGAAATTCAATAAATTGATGAATCAAACAGTGAAATGCTCTGAGGAACTACGCAAAACCATAGAGCTCCATCTCTACAGGCCTTAGCAGGTTAAATATTTTAAAAAATAACATAATAATGCATCATTTTGGAAAATGCCTAAGATAAAGGCCTCATCTCTTTAAAACTACAGCACCACAACTTAGCAAAGGTTTGCAAAGTTGTGTTTGAATTAACCACAAGACTTCCAGAACAATGTCCGTTGTACAGATGAGATCAAGGTAGAGATGTGTGACCATAATGCACAGCACCATCCTTAGAGAAAGCCAAACACAGCACAAAGACTTCTTACCACCTGTTGAGTACGGTGATGGATAGTTGATGATGCGGGCTTGTTCGGGCACCTTGCACTCACTGAGTCAGCCACGAACTCCTTCCTACCCTACAGTGTTCCAGCGTCAAATGTGTGGACATCTCTCTGACAGCTTGGTACAAACTTGGTCTTCAACAGGACAATGATCCCAAACACAGCAGCAAATCTGCAACAAAATGGCTAAGACAAGAATCTAGGTGCTGCAATGGCCTAGTTAAAGTCCAGACCTCAAACTGATTTTGATACTGTGTTTTGTCAGTTGTGCAGAAATAAATTGAAGCAATAGTTGATCTAAAGTCCTCCAAAAACTGTGAAGCTTTCTTGAATCTTTGAAATTACAAGTAGGTGCTGCTGATATAGAACTTTATAGGCCAAACTTTAGGAATGAGCGTCTATGAGCTGCTTCTTCGTCTCTCTGTCCTAGGAGTGGTTCACAGTCTATGAGCACAACCGCAGGCCCAGCTGCACCGTGTCCGACCTGGTCATGGGGAACGAGTACTCCTTCCGAGTGTTCAGCGAAAACATCTGTGGCCTCAGCGACGATCCCGGCTACAGCAAGAACACCGCTATCATTAACAAAACAGGTGAACAAATCCCTGCAAACGTCTGTGCACAGAAACATAAGACACTGATGGCAAACTGAAACTGAGATTAGCAGAAGTTATGACATGAAGCATTTGCCAGATGTAATGTGTTACAGACTGTGTTACAAACACCGTTGAGAACTGGTGGCTGAAATGAGGCTCTCATTCCACCACAGATTGTTGTGGTGGCCATATTATGATCTGGGCTTCCCTCTGTTAATCTATCCAAGGTTAAATGATGCAAAAGCAATTAAAAGCGAGTACAGTAGGTCACTCATAAGTCTTACTCCCATCCCAGTTAGGACATACACTTTCCAGTTTGGCTCAGTTTAAGCAAGAATCAAGACTTATTTGATCATATATTTATCTTATAGAATCTTAAACAATAATTAATCTAAGATTTGACTAATTTCAATAAATATTTACTCTGATTTAAATAAAATCTCAGCTTCTTATAAAAATCACATACATACTGTATAACAGATAGGAAAATTAAAATATGTTTTAATAATTCAAAAAATAAGAAGAATATATCTGGATGATTATTAAAACCTTAGCTTTACAAAAAATAGAACAGATGAGCAAGCAATTAAAAAATAAATATTAATTATAACTTTATGTGTTTTGTGTGTGAGACAGTAAGAGCAGGACAATAAAAAGGTTTTGAGTGTATTTTTATGTCAGAAGCCTGAACAAGAAGCAGAGCAGAAAGATCATTTTGGTTCCTTTAAAATCAGCAGAAATTTGTCAGAACCACAAATGTTGACCTAATTTCACATTCTCCCCCTGCTCCCCTCCTCTGTTAAATCACTGCCTCCGCCTCCAACCTTCCACTCCACTCCTGTCCTGACACACCGTACCCCAGCCAAAGATCATCTGGATGAAGAACAATATAACCATCAAAGGTGACCCCAAGTTCCTGATGCAGAACAACCAGGGGGTGTTGACTCTGAACATCCGCAAGACAAGCCTGTTCGACGGGGGCCGATACTCCTGCAGGGCCATCAACGAGCTGGGGGTTGACGAGGTGGATTGCAAGCTGGAGGTTCGAGGTGCGGACTTCCCTTTGAAATATTTATAAGACAAATTCAGCTAGGCCTAATTTCTTTATATTTTGCTTCCACGCAGCCAGGCTTTGTTTTAATTAGCAGTTCTATTAGGCTTTCTGAAGGGCTAAGGGAGTTTTTCTTTGGACTTTGACAGCTTTTTATCTCAGGTCTTTGCAGGAAACACACATTGTCATACGGGTAACAGTCAGATCAGATTTATAAAGCAGATTTCAGTCATATTAAAACTTGTTTAGTTTATCACTATTTCCATAACAGAACAATGTCCGTGTTCCCAGACAAAATCACAAGCTGGTTGTTTAAGTCCAGTTGAACGGGCTCAGGCCCGTCACAGACCCATTTCACAGCAGAGACTGCTTAAACAAGCTTGGGAAACAGGTTTGATAACAAGGGGCGCTTTCTGTTCTGATGAAGTTTTGGTTTTGCTTACCCTCTACCAAACAAATCATGGACTGATTCAAATAGAAATACAGCCCTTGTTGACACACTTTTGTGTTTCCCTTTTCTTTTAAATCATGATCTCTGTGCAGAAATAACCTTTTTACAGCAGTTTAACTACAAATCTGACAAGATTTCAGTAGACCTTAATATTGGGACCCTCTGGTGTTGCCTGTTTTTTCCTATTTAGCTTTCAATGGAAATTATGGAAATTTATACTAATTTGGAGGTAATTTGAAAACACTGGGTAGTATCTAAACATAAATATAGACATATTCTTTTGTGACACGCAGAGATCGGCGCAAAATAATAAAACTAAAACACATTAAATTTCAAAAGATGTAGAATTGTTTAATTGTTTTTGAACAATCAATTCGTTCACGAGTGTTGAGTAAAATATTACTCATCCCCCAACCCAAACCATTTAAGAAGTCATGGAAACAACACACCCAATTCACTATATATATTTTATACGGTACCCTACAGAAGATTAAATGAAGACAGCACAAGAACCCTCTGAAAAAGTCAAATTCAACATGGAAATCAAATTTTATCCTCCCTCAAATTTTATCCTCCCTCAAACGTCTCAAACCCAGCTTCTACATTTTTACCAAAGCCGTCCAGGCAGTGGACCTCGTTAACAGCCTCCATGAGAAATGTGGCCTCAATATCACAGGGTTCTCGAAATCATATGCGCAGGTGATGGAGGAAGGCTCAGAGTGTCTAAGGGTTGTGGCCTCAATAACCCTGCAGTAAGCACTCAAGTTCATTTGCAAGAAATCTGCTTGTTTGAGTGAAGATTATTCCAAAATAATTTTCCTGAACTATATTTATAATCCCAGTTACAAGCCAGCCTTCAGTATTTTAAATTCCAGGATAATTCCTGTTTATTCCTATAAATTCCTGGTAATTACCATGTAAAGTTTCAAACCTTGAAAAATTCCCAGACGTTTGCAACCCTAATGCATCAGTAAATAGCTTGTTTCTTTGATGCATGTTGTTTTGAGTTTATACCTCCTTCACTGTATTGTATATCTGTGTTGCATTTCAATGGCGTAAGAAAATGCGCTGCAGCATCACCCTCTCATGCATCCGATACTGTTGCATATTTCATTTGATCCCCAGCTAGAGACAGGCTGCCACAGATTATTTGGGGGATTGTTAAAAATGTTTGTGGCCTGACCTTTGCAACTCTGATATACACAAATAGCACATCAGCCAATCAAATGGCAGCAACTCAGTGCATTTATACATGGAGACGTAGAGCAGATGGGCTACAGCAGCAGAAAACCACAACAGGTGCCACTCCTGTCAGCTAGGAGCAGGAAACTGGGGCAACAATTCACAATTCACAAAACATGGGCTACAACAGATTAGAAAAATTAGTCTTGTGGTTCAAGAGACTGGACGTATTGGACCACAGCTGCAGTAACATCGTTACTTTTACTGCAGCTGGGTGCAGGAGAGATGCTTATTGCTTTTAAATGCAACAAATATTGTTTTTTACTTTGAAAATGTCAATGCTGCTACCTGTGCCCCTAAGATGTGTTCTGTCTATACACTAGCAGAAGGAAGACGTTTGAGGGAAAAGAGAGGGAAGAGACCAGTTTGGCACAAGCAGCATTAAATCTGAGAGCAAAAACATTGTTTCGAGGGAAATATGAGCAAATTTGAGAAAGCAAGCAGGTCTTTTTTAAGAGAGAGAAAGTTTTTAGGGCAAGGATTACAGTTTGAGATGGAAGATAAGGAATCCTGCTCTTAACTGGAGAAACAATTTTCTTAAATCTAGAAAAAAATGTTCCCCCACATGAATGAATATATATTCTTTAAAGAATATGGTTTGAGTTTAACTTCCAAGCTCTGATGCCATCGCTGCATTAACATGCTGCTCAACATATTCATAGAGTGAGAATATCTCCGACCTTGGAGCCCACGGGTGGAATGGCTGAAAAGAAGCAGGCAGCAGAAGCTCAGATATGCAAAGTGAGGCATGCCGCTTTGCAGCCTAGGATGTTTTGTATGTGTTAGGTATGTTCTGTGTGGGTGTGGTAGATCATGGATGAAGCAGCTCGAGCTGACAGCCTGCACTGTCTTACAAATATCCCCAGATCTTCCAGGAAGGCAGCTTGGCTGACGTAATCACTCTTTTTTACTGTCTCGTTCATTTATTAAATAAAAACAAAATTAAGAATTTTATTAAAAATCCTTTCTTTAAGGGGATCCAGTCTGACTTCTGTTAGCTCTCCTTCAGAGAATCTCCTTAAAGTGATTACTTTCAGATACTGATTTACTGCTGGAGACAGTTTTCCACCCTGACGCTTCTTATTTCTTATCCTCTTGTCCAAATTCCTCATTTTGTACAGAGGCTTTACTCCAATACCCATTCCTGGTTTTCTTACCTGCCAACTCTAATTCTGCCTAACTCCATCTTGTATTTTTTAAAGACTAAAACACTTAGTTTCTGTAAACTTTGTTTAACAACTAAATGTTGCAAACATTAAAGGAAAAATGTGATGTAGGTTCATTATTAGAGGTCGTAGCTTTGAATCCAACAGAGAATGAGGCGATTATAAAATAAAATATCCTCATTTATGCATCAAAGCATATGCACCTGACCCTTCTGAGATTTTCACTAAGCTTAAAACAAACAACATTGTGTTATTTGTTGATGCATTTGGGGTTGGAAGAAAGTAGAAGCTTTTAGTTTTAAAACATGACATGGACATGAAAAAATATCAGATTTTCCATATTTGACCTGTTGATCAACGCTTTGAGCCAATCAAACAAGCAGATAACTAGCTCATTCATTCATTACCAGATTCAATATTTAAAATCGTATCAATTAGTTGTTTTTTGAGTTTTTTGAAGGTAAAATTTTCATTTGAACTTTGGCTGTTTTGGACCATAACAGCATATTTTCAAGATGTGTTAAAATACAAGAAAATCTGATTTCTTGGAAGTAAAACTGGATAAAACCAGGGGTGGCTTAGAACTTTTGCACAGTGGGTATTCATACCAATTAAACCACAAACTCCATTGTGTTTTATTGGGGGTTTATGTGAGAGACCAACACAAAGTAGTGAACATTTGTGAGGTTTGTTTAAGGAAATACCCTTAAATAATATTCAATGCAACCATTTATATGTAGAATGTATCTAATTAGTAAACAGAGTTAATGTGTGTATGATTTATTTAATACAGCTGTTTTGTAAAATGGTCAGACATGGTAGTGGCAGCATCATGCTGAGGGGCTCTTTAGCAGGCACAGGGCAGCTGGTCAGAGAAGAAAACCCGTTAGATGCTCCAATAAAACTGGACCTGAGTTTCACCTTCCAAGAGGACAACAATCCTAAACATACAGCCAGAGCTGCAATGGTTTAGATCAAAGTGTTTGAATGGCCCAGTCAAAGTCCAGACCTAAATCAAATTGATAATATCTGTCAAAAATTGGCTCTCCATCCAATCTCATGGATGTTAAGCTGTTTTGCAAAGAACAGGCAAACATTTTGCCTCCAGGTGTGTGATGGACTTGCAGCTACAAAATGCAGTGAAAGATAGGTTTAAATTTAGGGTGGCAGAAAACAAATGCACACCACACTTTTCAGATTTTTAGTTGTAAAAACATTTTAAAATCATGTGTCAATTAATCACTTCTTAGTGTCTGTGGATCACAGGGATCCCCACTTCAAAACTCTAAAAACTAAAACCGCTGCTACAAAATAAAATTATTGTAGAGGTACAAAGAAGATAAAATTTAAAAGGTAATGAAATTAAACTAGAATGTATTTCTATTTTTAGATTTTAGAAAAAAATAATCATCTAACTTTTACAAAGGAAAAATACAGTTTTTATAGAGAGATAGGTAGCCCCCTTAAAAAATATAAAGCACAATTTGAAGCTAAAACCATTAAATTAATTTTAAAGGCCTTGCACCATTGCTGCCCTTTTGTTGTAGATTTTCTATGCAACATTCAAAAGAACTGCTAAAATCACTCTTTCTTAAAATCGCGTTCATTTATTAAATAAAAACAAAATTAAGAATTTTATTAAAAATCCTTTCTTTAAGGGGATCCAGTCTGACTTCTGTTAGCTCTCCTTCAGAGAATCTCCTTAAAGTGATTACTTTCAGATACTGATTTACTGCTGGAGACAGTTTTCCACCCTGACGCTTCTTATTTCTTATCCTCTTGTCCAAATTCCTCATTTTGTACAGAGGCTTTACTCCAATACCCATTCCTGGTTTTCTTACCTGCCAACTCTAATTCTGCCTCACTCCATCTTGTATTTTTTAAAGACTAAAACACTTAGTTTCTGTAAACTTTGTTTAATTTAACAACTAAATGTTGCAAACATTAAAGGAAAAATGTGACGTAGGTTCATTATTAGAGGTCGTAGCTTTGAATCCAACAGAGAATGAGGCGATTATAAAATAAAATATCCTCATTTATGCATCAAAGCATATGCACCTGACCCTGACATTCATAATGTCATTGGTAAGGGCCCCGTGTGTCTCTGGAGCTGCAGGTTGCAGACCACTGGCTTATTAATACATTGGTGTTTGGTCTGTATGCTTCTATGTTTGCTTGTAAGATGACATGGTGAGAAAAAGCTAAAAGGGCATGAATACTTTTTCTGATTTGATGGTTTTTATCTCTGCAGTTTTTCAGGAGAAGGCAGAAGAGATGAAGAAATGAGCTGCAGCATGAAGCACCAGAGACTAAAACAGCCCAACAGAAAAAGTAAATGGATTCTATATAACAGGATAGTCATGAATAAATATGATCAGAATAGATCAGTGGTGAGGCTCTAAAACCAAACCCCCAAAACACTTCTCATATGCCTCACTTCTGCTATGACCAATCAGTAATGTGCCATAAACTCCTCCAGCAAGCCGCCACCTTCTCCCATCCCCGCTGCTGCTCTGTAACATGACTCCCCTGCTGTGACCACACACAGGCAGAGCCTTCTTCTCTGTGAAGTGGACCTGTCACTGAACACACTTATAAAACAGCTCCTCATCCATTACCACTGCCTGTGTCGTCTATTTTTTCGCTGTGTCCGTGTGTGTCCTGGATGTTTTTACGACTCGGGATGAATTTATGGTAGTGATCCAGCTGTAGAACCAAAACCAGCACAGTGTGACTGACCCCCTCTATGCTCTTCTGCTTCTGGAGTGTGTGATGGTTCAGTGGAGGGATCAATACTCAGCCAGGCATGGAAGACATGCTGGAATAACAGGGCTTTAAGAGGCTCCTATACACAGATATGGCCCTGCTGCATCCATCATTTAAACACACATTTTCCCACATGCTTTGATAATGCATTCCTCGTGGCATGACCTATAGTGCAAGGCCTTTACAGATACATGACTTACACTCGTGCAAACACAAACACGCACTCCAAATCAGGGTCTCATTAGCAACGCACGCTAGAGACTAATTAATGCACCCATCAACACTGCTCTAATTAGCTTTCCCACGTCATTACTGAGCAAACGAATAATTTACACACCCGCAAAACAAACACAGCACCGTCTCTGCTGGGAGACACCAAATTAAAGCCTCGCCGAGGTGCTGCAGGCCGAACCGGCATCCCTAGTGGTTCTGGGCTCTGTGGGCACGCTTGCTTTCTCATACCTGAACTTTCTGACTGAAGGAGATTCGTGCGATGATCAAATGTTGCTTAATAACTGCAACTGTGACAGACCTTGAGGTCATTGTCTCTCCAGCAGAGGGGGTAAGAACACAGAGACCTAGACCACAACTGACCAACAAAAGGGTCTGTGTCCTCATGTGTGCATGAGACTGCCTTGAAATGCATACAGTGGTCCTGAGCAATAGTTTTACTTTGGACTTTGGCTGCTTTTCAACTTCATTGCTAATCCTTGTACCTGATCATAGCAAAATGTTGTCGTTTGTGTTGAAGAAAATGCAGAAAGCGGAAAGAAAAATTGTACCAGGCTTCAGGAAAGACCCGAACAGAGAGAGGCATCATAGATCCCAAGTTTTCAGCTAATATATATGGATAGATAGGGTGTCTTTAAACAAACACCAGCTTCTTAAAAAAGCCTTAAAATAATTCATCTTTTCTGACAGCAGGAAAATCAGAAGCAGCCAAATTTAGAAAAGTCCAACTTTTAATTCAAGTACATGTATTCTGTCTCCACACTAACAAATTATTTCATTAATAAATAATAAAATCTTAATTTGTTTTAGAGAATTACCAGCATCACCGCTGCCGTCATGTAATGTTTTGTACAACCCTGTTCAGCAAATAGGACTCTCCAGAAAACCAGCAGGAATGAAAGTCTGAATCCTGACTGGAAAGTTGGGCCCAGGTTCAGTATCCAATATAGCTGCTCGCATTCAGAATATGGTGGAAGTTGTAGTTGTTATCCGACTAGCAACCAGAATGCTATCAGTGCAGCTCTGACCTTTAATCTCTGAGACAAATTAACATACAAAGACAGACCTCTGCACAGTTTTCTGGATCCTCCACAGTTCTGGGTTTTCTTTTTTGGTCTGTTCTCTTCAGCACAGCGCACATTAACAAGATTATTATTATATATACCATGCAGTCCAGCCAGAATCCCAGGGCCTTTGGAAGAGATGGAACAGGCCCACATCACCACAGAGCCTCCACCGTACTTAACAGTGGGCTTGAGGAGCCACTCAACATATTTATCCTTTGATTTACAGCCTGATTTGAGTATTTATTGCTGAGTAGCTCAGTCTTGACCTCTTCTGACCAAAGCGTATAGTTCCTGTCCAGGTAGTGTTCAGCCAACTCTATATGTTTGTGATGTTAGGACAGAACCAGTTGGCTTGTAAATAGCATCTGCTGGTTGTTATGGAGGCTTGGTGACCACCCAGATGCAGACCTTTGCTTCAGTAAGTCATAAAGATTGTTTTTACCTAAATGTCCACCATGCTTACGTTGTGAGGTGGCTAAATAAACTCGGATCATGTTTTAGTCAGATTTGACACAGTTCTGACTCCAGACATGGGCACATTTATGCAGCTAACAATTGTATTTTCATTGAACAATTTCCTGAATTATAAAGACCAACATTCATCTGTGAATGCTACTTTTTCCTGTATTTCCCATTTTGAAGAGTGGCTAATAGAAGCATCCTATTTATTTATGCCCCAGGGGAACATAAAGTCGTGGTTTACTAATTAGATGCGGCTAAACACTTTGGTCAGCTTAAAAACGTAAAAATATGGCATCTGAGACTTTATTGGAAGCAGTTTTCCCCTCAATGTAATTAAATCAAAGGTTGGATTTTTCTAAAATTTTCAGCACAAGAAGTGGATTTCATTTCAAATTTCTTTTTAGCATCTTTGCAGTGTGGTCAAAGAAAACGAAGAACATTGTAGGTTCTACACTCTGCTTCAATAAAAAGTCAGAAAAAAGAGACGCGCCTCAAGCAGAGATTTAAATGTTTGGTAGACTCTGTGGTGTTTGTTCATATGGAGAGGCGTTGTTTTTATTTGGATCATGGAAGAAGAGAAACCGGATGGTTGACCGTAACACTCTCACTGGTGTGTGCAAGTTGAGAACATCTTTTGTTTTGTGTTTAAAAAATTAAAAAGGAGAAAAAAAACTTAAAATACATTCAGTCAGCAGAGAGAAGGCAAAGCTGAGGAGATTTAGTGCAAGGGCTCTATAGATACAGAGAGGATTGATCTTGACCAGCATAGAGAGCGCTGCAGTAGATGAGACATTGGGGAGATACCGCCTCACCTTGGCAATGATTTCTAACTGGAAATATAACTCCCACATTATTGTTAGCACAGCAGCTGTAAGTGCCAAGAGTGTCAGCAAATTTGTGAGCAGGGTACATTTTCCAAATCCGATGACTTAGATCCTATTTTTCATGGATCCAGACAGAGCATTGGAGCATGTTGTGTCTTTGTAACAGGCTACTTGTAACAAAGCGGCCAAAGATCACATTTTATGTGGTTTATGTGTAGGTTTAGGAACATAAATTATAAAAAATTAAACATTTCTCTGAAAATGTTCAGACACTGGAGTGAAAACAATAATATTATTTCCTCTGATCAAAATCAAATAAGTCTCATGACTTTTTAAGCAGGACAAAACTGGAAATCAAGGAAGACATAGATTGTGTTTAAAAACGGTTAAAACATTAATATAATAAATAGGTTAAGAAAATCGACAAATCCAGAAGCTAAGATGAAGCAAAAACCGAATCAAGAAAAATAAATTAACTAAAAACCGGATTAAAATTTGTGGGTATCAACTGGAAAGCAGTACCAGACTCTTCCCCGTTTATGAGGTCCATTCCTGCTGTCTTTCTGCTGCTGGACGTCCTCTCCCTGCTAAATTACTTCCAGTGCATCCTCCAGGCCAGCCAATCCTCTTTACACCGGTCCCTCACGGTTCCCCCTGCAGGTGGTGGGCCTACTGGGGGATGGCCTTGCATCTCTCGTTTGGGCTTGGCAAGGCCGGGTCCCGCGAGGAGCAACCCGGCCACCAGGTGCTCTCCGGCGAGTCTTGACCTGGCGTTCTCCTTCGTGATGCCCTTGTGGGGGGTTGCTACAGGGGTATGGAATCGGGGGCCCTTTATTAGGGGCCATCTGGTCCCTGTACAAGCGGAGCAGGAGTTTGGTCCGCATTGCCGGCATTAAGTCGGACCTGTTTCCGGTGCATGTTGGACTCCGGCAGGGCTGCCCTTTGTCAGCGGTCCTGTTCATAACTTTTATGGACAAGATTTCTAGATGCAGCCAAGGGCCGGAGGGGGTCTGGTTTGGGGACCAGTGGATTTAATCTCTCCATTTTGCAGATGACGTGGTCCTGCTGGCCCCCTCTAGTCAAGACCTACAGCATGCGCTGGGGCGGTTCGCAGCTGAGTGTAAAACGGCTGGGATGAAGATCAGCTCCTCCAAGTCCGAGGCCATGGTTCTCGACTGGAAAAGGGTGGCTTGTCCTCTTCAGATTGGAGGGGAGTTCCTGCCTCAAGTGGAGGAGTTTAAGTATCTCGGGGTCTTGTTCACGAGTGAGGGAAGAATGGAGCAGGAGATCGACAGACGGATCGGTGCGGCTGCCGCAGTAATGGGGGCACTGTGCCGGTCCGTTGTGGTGAAGAGAGAGCTGAGCCGAAAAGCGAAGCTCTCGACTTACGGGTCGGTCTACGTTCCTACCCTCACTTATGGCCATGAACTTTGGGTCATGACCGAAAGAACGAGATCCCGGATACAAGCGGCTGAAATGAGCTTCCTCCGTAGGGTGGCCGGGCACTCCCTTAGAGAGTAGGGTGAGGAGCTCAGCCATCCGGGAGGGGCTCGGAGTAGAGCTGCTGCTCCTCCATACCGAGAGGAGCCAGTTGAGGTGGCTCGGGCATCTATACTAGATGCCTCCTGGACGCCTTCCTCGGGAGGTGTTCCAGGCACGTCCCACCGGGAGGACGCCCAGGGGACGGCCCAGGACATGCTGGAGGGACTATGTCTCTTGGCTGGCCTGGGAACGCCTTGGGCTCCCCCCGGAGGAGCTGGAGGAGGTGTCTGGGGAGAGGGACGTCTGGGCGTCTCTGCTGAGTCTGCTGCCCCCCTCGACCCGGTCCCAGATAAGCGGAAGACGACGAGTACAAGCATCCTCCAGGCTCTTCTCTGGACCTGGTCCTGATGCTGGTTCTGGTGCCGGGCCCTTGGTTCTCTTATGCTAGAAGTACCTGTCCCCTTCTCAGGGGAGAGATCATTTCTCCCTCTGCTAGGAACCGTGCAATCAAGAGGTTAAAATCAAAGATATACACAGGATCATGCAATAAAAAAAACCCAACAAATTCAGAAGAAGTAGATATAAAAATAAATAATAAAACAATCAAGTCAGGACAAAACAGCTGGGTCTAAATACAGGAACAAAACGTTGAATGTCAGAAACAACACTATTATGAGAGACTAACCCTAATGCTTTGAGAAATATGCTTTGTTTTTGTTAAAGTAAAGGTTAATTGAGGCTAAATGATAAAATTCAGGTTAAAGTTTAAATGATGGTTCAGGCTTCAGGTCCAATGAAAAACTTTAAAAGACCTTCAGGAAGCCTGGGGAGCTATAGATCCTAGGCATTTAAAAAAAACCTTTTAAAAAGAAAGTCAAAATATAAAGAAATTAGACATGACTAAACCTCTTTGCCCAGCCTGAAACTCAAAACCCGAAGAGATCCACACAGTGGACAGCTCTCTGCCTTTCCTCCTTTACATTACAGCATCACTTACAGTGCATCCAGGCCCAGATCCTGCAAAAACATCCTCCAGATGCCTAGAACTGGGCCATGACTGGTTGCAGAGTAAATACGCAGAGCAGAGCGAAGTCTGAAACCTGAACTCCGACTCATGTTCACGTGTGTGAGGATGTTGACATAACGTTTTTGTCAGTTAACCTGAGACGCAGCGTGGCGTGTTCCTCTGCTGACTGACACAAGAAAGCGGCGCAGGGGATCCACAGCGCCTTGCTTTGCATAGAGGGTTTGGGGAAAAAAAACACATCCTGCAGAAAGACAGCGCATAACCTCAATATTCAGCTTCAGCTCTCCTCACCTTAAAAGTCCCACTCAGTTGCTAAGCAATCACATTAATTGTGTCTTCTGGCATCATCCGCAAGCCTTTGGAAACTTTACAAACAGGAGAAGGGTTTGGGTTCGCAGCGCTGCTGTGTGCGTGCACAAACTTTAGAGCACTTACAGAAATAAGACGACAAAAAGAAAAATAATGGATTGTTTTGTTTTCCCCACATTCCCCGTGCAAACCTTAAGGCTCGTCAAGTTTGTGATGTGTGGCGGCATAATTAATAAGGAAGCATGGCAGTGCAGGAGTAAACCACCACTGTATCTGCTCTGCTGTTTTTCCAATATTAGAACAGGCCTGCCTGAGACGACGAGACAAAGAGAAGTGACAAGTCTCAGCAGCAGGCGGAGGGGGGAGGTAGATTTATGAGGGGATGAGTACTGTTGTGTATGTGTGAGCAAAGTGAGACAGAAACAGACCTCCTGAAACAGTAGGATGGAGGGAACTATAATTATGCGAGTAATTATACATGAAATCACAGACTTGGAGTGAAAGAGAGAGCAGTGGAGGGAGAGAGCTTCGCTGTGAGTCCTATCTGAGTAATTACAGTATAGGAACTAAAAGAAACAGACACACACTGGACCAGGACCTTTCACCTGTGCTCCTAAACGTTACTTTAATGTCCAGCACAATAAGAAGTCTTGAATCATCCCTAATTGTTTTTTAGATTTGCTTATCTTTCTGAATGCGCTCTTCATTAGTAGTTCTCTTTTATTGGAAGTCTTTTAAAACTTTTTTTGACTGCTTTTTCACCCAGTCTCAGTCCAGTACTCTGTGTTGTATGCAGATATGCACCCATTTTGTTTCATTTTAATAAAGTCTTATTATATAGCTCTGATCCACAACACATGGCAAACAGATCCGATTTATATTCATTTATAGATCCATGTTCAGTTCAAACCAAACCAGTTTACAACCCAATGACATAGTCAGATTTAGATCCAATTAAATGTAGTCCAGCTGAGTCAAATTGCAATACAGCCTGGTGATGATGGTGGCAAAGAAACTCATCTGGTAAACAACCTGTTTTTTTCCCCACACTGCCTAAAAGAGATGTCAGTAACACAAATGGGAAAACTTTCTTTGCATAAACCTGGCACACAGAAGAAGTTTGAGAGAATGTAGGAGCCATTTCCCGCTCACTGTAACGTAGATTCTCACTTATAAGTGTAGTTTACGTCTGCATCAAATTCAGAGGATCACCGAGCAAGTATGTGGGGACTGTGGAGAGGAACAAATGTTTTTTAACAGAAAGAAGATCCAGCAAAACCAGTTTTACTGTCAGCAGCTGTGAAGCTCTTGGCCAGGAATTTCCGTGGGAAAGAAAAATAAGCACGCAGAACAACTTTTATACCCAATTGCTCTGTCCATTGCTCCATTTAGGAAAGAGACACAGCTAAACACAGGATTAATTAATTCAACAACAAAACGCAAACAGCAGCACATCAACTGCTCCATTCAGAAAATAGATGCAGCTAAACACAGAAATGCTGAGCCAGGTGGACGTTCCATGGGAAACAAACAAAAGGAGAATACACAAAGTTAATGGCAGCAATAGCTTCAACAATGGCTCTGTCCAGAAAAGAGACACAGCTAAAGACATTCCTATTTCATTAGTTGTATATATTGAAAATACTAAAGAAAATAACGTTTTAGAGACAGAAAGTAGCATTTTAGCACAAAGAAGATTCCCAGAGCTACTGGATAAAAAAATGGCTACAGTAGATAATCAACCAAAGGATGGATATCTCAGGTAGTGTCTCAGCTCTTCAGTTTTCTTTCTTTTTACTTATTTGTTTTTATAGATACAACTCTTAGATGACTTGACTCACCAATACTAACGTTCTTCTGCTGGAGGTAGTTCTTTAAGCCTCCATAACGTCTTTTCTCCACATCCCTCATATTTTAAGCACTCAATGCACAACATGTTGCCATAGACAGGTACAAGAACTACCTGTTTTTACAGATGAAGTATTCAACTTCATCTGTAGAAACTGATGAAGATGAATACTTCTCTAGAAAGCCTGGAGAAGTATTCAATTAAACCACCTCAAGGCAAGTCTGACATCAAAGAAAGTAAATACTAAATAACATAACAAAGTTGACTCAAGACGTTTGTACATTACTATGCATCCAGACTACAGCAGGAATTTCCTGAATTCATTTTCTAGTTTTATATGGATGCTCTAATGAAAGCCTGTGTGACTTATGTTCTGTTATCACGATTGTTGTTTGAACAACCCAAACCTTCCCTGGGCCCATGACCCATATAATGAGCTCCATGTATCTCAGGCTGGATCGAGGTCTTAAAGGAGAGAGCTGCTCTTCTTCTCCAAAATGACTTCTTCATGGCTGCAAGTGTTTCATAACTGGCTTCTTCACAACAGACAAACACATTTAAAAATGCTATTTATGCTATATTTTGGACCACACCAGAAAAGCTCTCTATCCCTTTCCCATAAAATTCAGAGTACCTTCACTCATTTTTACTCATTCTCTCTTTTAAAGGTCCACAGTGTGTGGGACAAATTGGTCTCTAAGATATATCTAGCAGAGGTGAAGAAAGCAGAAGAGACTCTCATCAAACAGACTGTGCTGATGAAATTCAAGCTTCACAGGCTTTGGGTCAAGTGTAGGTTAACCCGTCTCATCTTTGCTTGCCTTGCAGGGTCCTATTAGGAGAACCAATAAAACTAAACCTGTGCAGATTTTAGTCAGACGTCCCGGAAACGACCACAAAGAGGGACAGCACGTAAAAACCACAGTTGTTCATGCATTACATGAATTCTTTCTGACTTGCAAAATAAATAAACAAGTAAAAAAATAAATAATCATTTAGGTTACACATCATTTCTTTCCGTCTCCTCGTCCAATTATCCAACCATCAGTTCATCCTATCATCTATTCATCTGTCTGTCCCTTCACCCTGTCATCCATCGATCTGCTCATCCATTTATCCTATCATCCATCCAGGTATTGATCAATTCATCCTATCACCCTTCAATCTGTCTACCTCTTATCATCCATCCATCCGTTCAATCATTTATTGTATCATTCATTCATCCCTTAGTCTCTCCATCCATCCATCCATCCATCCATCCATCCATCCATCCATCCATCCATCCATCCATCCATCCATCCATCCATCCATCCATCCATCCATCCTCATGATCACAGTCTGTCTTTTTATAGCTTAAACATTTAATACATGAATGCTATAGAAATATTTTATTATATCATAAATAATAAAATGGTCCAAAAAGGACTAAAAATGTTGTTATAATTCTGCCTTGAAGAAGTTGTAGGAACCCTGATACAAAACTGTGTACATAAATTAAAAATAATTACCAACTTTCAGCAAAAACACTAAGATCATAAGATGGTTTTAAGAAACTAACTCATCATCTTTAATTGAGTTACACATAAACATGGCCAGAGATCACTTATGGCTCCTGAGAGCATTTTTCTGAATTTTGAAGAGTCTAGTCATGTAGACAGCACAGCAGGAATAAACACTGCATTACAACATCTGATTATAGACCGATGCATTACAGCACTGGTCCATAATCAAACCGCACTGTAAACTGACACAGCAGCACGCAGCAGATGTAACCATTGTGATCAGAAATATTTCATCTTAGGAGCAGCAAAGCAGATGTTTGTTTATTTCCAATAAGCAAAGACAATTTGTCAGATAATCAGAATAAAACTACAGAGAAGCAGTTGAATATCTGTACTTTTACCATAGTAGTGCTATACCTTGGTTAAACTTCAACTGTGCGTTAAAAGATAGCATTCACAACAGAGGAGAAAATCTTACCTGCATCTCTTCTTTATTTAAGAGTCCATGGATGGGAAACTGAAGCACAGCATAAAACACAGGCAGTTTGGAAATCAGGTTTGTGGATGCTTTTTTTGGTAATTTGGACCTACTTTATTTTAGTGCCAACATCCATTTTCCAGCAATATGGTCCGGGTCACCGGAGAAGCAGGCGAGCCAAGACGTCCTTTTCCTTTATAACAGCTCATCCTCAGAATCTCCAGTTCCCAAGGTACTCCCAGGTCAGAGGGGCTGTATATTTTTATCCACTTGCTTTGTGATGGAGGTTTCTCCCTTGTTGAAACTTCCCAGAATGGAATCAGATTCACAGTTGGATTCACTCTCATACAGTTACATTTACAGTACATCACTACAGGGTGAAACTCAAAGGAAGATTTTGTATTGAAAATACTAAAACTGCAGCCAAACCTGTCATGCTGAAACATAATAACACTGTTAACACTGTAGCTTTAAATTAAAAAATCACTTTTCTTCCTGAAATAACCCCAAAATATTCATTGGTGGCTGCAGTGGTAAATATTGTTGTTTCGCAGCAAGAAAATGTATGGTTTTCTCAAAATAACCCAGGAATATCCAATAAAAGGCTCTCCAGTGGATCTGGTGGATAAGATTGTTGCTTCACAGCTAGAAGGTCACCGGTTTTCATAAAATAACCAAAGAACATATCTAAAGAGAGCTGCAGGTTTAGATCCAGTGGTTCTCCACAAAGCTGTAACTTTTATTCTTTACTGTATTCTGTATATGTTTTTCTTAAAGGTATGGAGAAATGGGGGCATGGCTTATGGCGTAGCGATATAGCAAGCAACCCATATGCAGAGGCCTCAGTTCTCAACCTGGCTTTCTGGGTTTGTGTCCCGACCCTGGAGACCTGTGCTACATATCTTCCCCCTCCCTCCACCTCATCTCCTGTCTGCCTACTTTGGAAAAGCAACATAAATTAGGGTTACCTGTGCCGCAAATTGGTCTAGAGGGTACAAAAATTGCCTCACAGAAAAAAAGGTATAAGCCTGTTGATGCACATTCTACACATACTAAGAATCATGTTTGTGTACCTAAATATTGGAGTTTTGTGCATTTATGCCCAATTTTACAAGTATGCATATATGTCCTATATCCAAATAAGTCATCACCTCCTTAAAAACAGACAGGTTATTTTTCTAAATAAATGTAAATAAGTTGAGGCTGCCTGACAATAGTCTGCAAGTGGTTAAACATAAATGTGTGATCTTCGTGGAGACGAAGATTTGGGTCACTAAAATTCTCGTAATAACCAAAAACTGTCAAATAAAGATTCATTACCAGCATCTCCAGCGGTCACGTAGTGGATCTGGTGGTTAAAACCGCCCCTTCGCAGCTTGAAGGTCTTCGGTTTTATTAAAACAAGCAAAACATTGAAAAACACAACCACGTAAAACCAACGTGTGATTTCCATCTCCACCCAAAGCATGTGAAACACCACTGGAGTGAAGACTGGTGCCTCACCAGTAGAAGGTTGCCGTCTGGCATGCAGGGCTACTCTGGTGATGGACCGGTGACCAGTTCGGGCATCCTGGGCTGCTTAGATAGGACTAGTACCCCCAGCAATCCCAGTAGGATGAAGCATATCCAGAAATACATCTTTTTTTTAAATGCATCTAGTTATTAGAATGATTGATCAGATTCACATTGTTATGCATATGGAACCAAAATTACCAGAAGAAGGGAAGTTATTCAAGCGAGCTGCATAAGAAAAATAAGTATAAGTACTTATACGAGGTTACTCCTCTTTACTGGATTACTTGTCGACTTCTGGTTCCAGTTCAACAGGATGCTGTCAAAACCATTTCTATGACTTATACATTTTATTCTGATTTTAAAACCAGGTGGAGACAAAGCTGCACGATTAGGAATAAAAACAGTTTGGGCAGCTGTGATGTAGCTGTTTCAGTTTCAGGTTTTCATTTACAAATATAAGCAACAGAAGGTTCACGTAAGTAGCATGTGTGGGTGTGCACACGCATGCAAATGTGTGAAGGTGATAAATGTGTTGACACACACAGATGAATCACATATTGTGTATGTAAATCCATCTGCAGAGTGAGAGAGAGATAACGGTCTGAAAAATCCTAAAAACATATGAGAAACATGGACTGAACAGGGCAGATGAACACAAGGAGACATCGGGACAGAATCTTCATTGGAAGAAATCCTGTTAATAGTTACAGAAAAAGAAAACAGATGCTAACACTACCAGATGTCAAGTTAAGTTACAAATTCCAAGCATTACATCCAGGCTTGGATGGAAGCAAAAAGTTTACCAATAGAACATTTTGTTCTATTGGTAAAATCAACCATTTTTGATAAGGGGGTCATAAGAGCAGATAGAAGATGGCCAGATTCAGTGTAAACAATGAGGACTGGCATAAAGTTTCAGAGGGATATGTTGGCTTTCATAAACACAATGCTGGATGAGTGACGTTTTATTTAAAAACACCACAGACAGAGGAAGAGCTGCAGGAGCTTCAGAGGGTAACTGTTGACCCATGAGGCATTAAGCATGCTAATGAGGCTGAGGCTGAAACAAGTGGTGACGAGGATAATGAATCAGAACTTAAACCCGAATGATTATCTTTATGTTTCTGTTTTGCATATGATTTCTGCGTTTGGCACTCTTAAATGCCGTGCCCCGCAGATGTCATCTCAGCTGTGACATGCCAGCACAGGAGTGACGTACAAATCCATTGTTATATGTACATTAAACACTCTGCAGACTGCGTAACCAGAGCAGAGGACTTGTTTTTGTGACTTGTGCAGAACTTACAACAAAGCATGTTGCTCTTCATGTTGTAATCAAAATTATACTTTGGATCATGTTTTCATTCTGTATACCAGGTATCTGCAAACACCTGCAAACAATCCAAAGAGCCATTTTCTGCCCTCAGTCCAGCTAAGTAAAACTTGTTACCTGACATTTCGAAAAAAGACAACTTATAAATTATGACAAAGATCTGATATAGGAAATTCATCAATTTTAAAGAACTATCATTTTATTTAAATGCAGACCCCTGTAGTCTAACACCTACTCAGACATCTCTGAGCTCTGTCCACAGAATGCAGAAGTTGTTTTGTTGTAAGAGTAAAATTTATCCAGTTAGACCACACTTACACACAAAATAGCAAAACCAATGGGAAACCAGACTTTTTGTTTTATGGAGCGAGAAATACATGTTACAGGAGTTTGATTGATTTTCACAAAATACCTGGGAGAAAAGGCTATGGGTCGGCAAAAACACAGACAGAAATGTGGTCAGATGAATATATATCACCTGCAGGTAAGTTGTTACGAGAGCAATAAAGTTTTCAAACTAGTTAACATGAAAATCGAGGTGGTGGGATTCACCCATAAATTAGTGCAATAAATAAGAAACAATTCAGGCACTCTCAGCGGCACCACAGGCATTGTGTTGGTATTTTTAATCGAAGGCCCGGTGTGACATTTCTAAAGTAAGGATGTTTAACAATGAAATTTATTAGGAGCATTTTAGCTAAATCATCTCTGTTCTGAGTTGTATCTGGACCAACAAACAGGATGAAAGATCAAAGGAAGGACCTAGAAGCTGCTACGAAGGCAGCATTGTTGGTGGACGCTTCGGTTATATTCTGAAATTATCTCGCTCTCCTTCAAACGTGTTCATTTTGTTCTCTCTGCATGCGTTTGATCGTAATGTCCTCACCTCTGCTGGCTCCTCATCATCAGCTCCCAGGAATCCTGCAGATGTGGATTTTTTTTTTTCTTGCAGAGCAGATTGGTCTGTTGCAATCCAGCACACACACACACACACACACACACACACACCACACCACACACACACACACACACACACACACACACACACACACACACACACGACTCCCAGGTGAAGAAGAAGCTGGCAGTACTGCCTTCTAATCTCTGCACTTTGGGATTTTTTTCTCCTCGCAGGCTCCTCTGCAACCAAAAACCCTCAATGTTGAATTAGATTTGCTTACTCGTCCTCAACCATCTTCAAAAGACCCACATAGCTGAATATACCTTTTATTCATTTCATGCCACTGTAATTGTTTTTCTTTCCCACTGAGCAAATCCTGAGGTCTGTGGGGAACAGGCTTTTGTATATGGCTGTGCTTTCATCTACATTATGTGTAGTAATAGTGTTATTATTTTACAGAGTGCTGCTGTTGAGCATTTGCTTTCCTGCTTGCTCGCTGAAATCAGGGACGTTCTTTTGCTCAGAGTTAGAGGGACTCATCTGCTGTCAAAGGGTGAAGTAAAAAAAATGCCTTGAGGTCTTTTCATTAAAACAATTACGCTAACTCTATCGTCTCTGAACAAAAAAAAATTAGTTGGTTTAAATGTTAAGGCTTATAAAAACTGCAAGCAAAGAAAATAAGCACAGTTTGAAACCAGACCTTTACACACGCAAAAAACAACACATCAACATTTTTTTTCCCTCTCCGACATTAAATTAGACAAAACCTTTCCTGTTTTAGGTCAGTTAGGATTAACTGAATAATTTTTATTAGCCAAATAATGTGACAAAGAGTTTTCTTAAACTTTTATCTTATTCAGAAGTTTACATACACTAAACTTGCCCTGTGTGCAAATGCACACAGGGACAAAGACCTTAATTTTTACAGCCATTACCTGTGGTCTGATGAAAGAAAAAATTAAAGAGTTTGACCATAATGATCAATGTTACATTTGGAGGAAAAAGGTGGGAGCTTGCAAGCTCGAGAACTCCATTCCAACTATGAAGCACAAGAGAGGCAGTATTATGTTGTGGGGCTCTTTTGCAGCAGGGGGGACAGGTGCACTTCACAAAATAGATGGCATCAACAGGAAAGACCACTGTGTGGAAATATTGAAGCTGTAATGAGGTTGTCAGTATGGGACCACACTGCAGACAGGAAGGCAGTAGCAACACGGTGATTGGAAGAATTTTAAATGAGAAAAAGGCAACAGAAATCCATAGCAAGGCATGAGGTATCTGGACATGGAGCCTGTCAAACAAGCAGAAGAATCCAGCAGAGAACAATGACAAACAAAGGGGTTAAAGAGCAGAGGAGACAGGTAAGAAGAATGACACTGATGAGCAGCACAGGTGGAGTGAAGGAGCTAAGATTGCATGGTGCTATGGCAGAGGGTGGAAGACTAATTATATGAGTGCAGCTAAACAGAAAAACAAAGAAACTACAAGACACAGGAGTAACAAACAGACATCAAAGAGAAATACATGCGATAACACAAAAGGACAGGATAAAAGAATAAACTAGAAAAGAATCACAAAAACATGAACAATTATGACACAATTTAAAAAGGCATTTAACATAAACCCAGAGAAAACACAGAGTAAGCACCAAGAATCATCAAAATATAAACACAAACAAACCCAAACACTTGAGAATCATGACAGAAGCAACACGTCAAAACACCAGCAGCAGTGGTTCTGTCAGGAGAAATGGACCAAAATACTTGCAGAAGCTTGTGAAAGGGCATCCAAAACAATTGACCCAAGTCATAAAGTTTAAAAGGCAATTCTACCAAATATAGAAATCCTTAATTTAAAGAATGCAAAAACTGTCTCTCATTTTTTTGGAATTTCTCAAATAAATTTGGTAAATTTTACCAAAAGCAAGAAAAAGTTAACCTGATTTCACGTCAGGCAATGAGAAAATAAGGTTATGTGTCATTTTATGCAGTATTTAAGTTGCCTTTTGTTCGAAATTCCTCCCCTGAAGGACTGAGCTGGTAGAGCAGACACACATATCGGACTCAAGCCTTGGAACCATGATGGGCATTAATCTCTGTGTGCTTCTGCACTTTTATTTCTAACCTATTTTCCTTTCTTTCATGTCTGAGGTTACATTTAGACGACAAAGTTGGATTTTTCTTTCATAAAACCCAAACTCATCAAGGATGTAATTGTACGCATCAACAACATGGAGGTTGGTTTTAGGTTTTTCAACCTTGGATCTTCAACAGTACAACAGGAAGCCCGAACAAATGCTAGTTGCTATTTTCCCAAGAATAATAACCCTCAAACACATGCAGAAAAACAAGCCATCCTTTTCAGTCAGGAGGGTTATGGATAGGACAGTGTTTACACCGGTCAGGCAGAACATTATGACCATTTAGAGGTTAATATTTATAAGGCTCATTATTTTTCATAATGGTACCTGTTCCTGGAAGCATGTTAACATTTTGTCATCAAAGTTGATGTGTTAAAGGAGGAAAAATGGCCAAGAGTAGAAATTGGAGGCAAGTTTGACAAGAGACAAATTGTGATGGTAGCTGAAACAGTCAAATCATCTCCAAAACTGCAGGTCTGACCCGTGTAATCTGATCCAAAAGACGAGCTACTGTAGCTCCAAATGAAGATGCTGGTTCTGACATATAGATTTTTTGTCACTCGTTTATTATATAGACTCGTTAATCATAAAGTGAAATATTTAAAGCATTTATTTCTTGCAATTTGGATGATCATTTTTTTTAGATGTATCTCTAGTTGTTGTGAAGCTCACTTGAAGGTAAGTCTTTAAATTAAATACAGCCTGTAAGCCAGCAGTTAAGTTAACTTATTTTATTTTGTTGATTTTATATATACTATATATTCTTGTATTTTATTGCATTCAGCAGTTTCAAACCCTTTCATGATCACAGTATATAAAAACCAGCATCTAGGTCTGCAGACTGCAGACAAACATCTGTGAAAGTATGGATCGCTCCACGGAGCTCAGGGAATTCCAGCCTGGTACCATGATAGATACCACCTGGTTAATAAGCCCAGTCATAAATACCAAATATTCCACAGTCAAATGTTATTTGGTATTATTAATGAAGAGGAAGTGATCAGAAATGACAACAACTTGGTTGCACCACGTGAAATCAGACAGGCGAGACAGCAGATGCTGAGTTCGCCAGGTTACTGCAGATTTAACAGCTACAGACCTCCAAACTTCCTGTGACCTTCAGAGTACCAAAGGAACAGTCTGCAGAGAACTTCATGAAATGGGCAGCATCCATGCATTACAAGTACGCAACCACTGGACTCTAGAGTAATGGAGACCTGTTCTCTGAAGTGATGAATCATGCCTTTCTGTCAGAGTCTGAGTTTGGCAGTTGCCAAGGAAACTTGACAACTTGTATCTAGTATCTCTGAATTGTATGTAGTGTAAATTTGGTGCAGAGGGCTTGATGATGAGGGGCACAGCTTCTCAGTTCCAGTTAAAAACTCTTAATGAACTCAGCTCACTGACATATTTTGGACAATAGAATTTCCACAACTTTGCAGAGACTGTTTGGGGATGGGCTGTATCGGTTCTAACAAGGGTGAGCAGCAGAGCACAAATCAAGATCCATAAAGACATGGATTAGCGAGATAGAGGTGGAGGAACTGGCCTACTTAGACTCCTGCATTCAACCCAACAGAACAACTTAGGGATGAATTCGAGCAGAGACAGAGAGCCAAACCTTCTTATCCAACATCGGTGTCTAACGTCACAAATTCTGGAAGGATGGTGAAAAACGTTTCTTAAACACTCTCCTATACGTTCCCAGAAGAGTTGAGGCCCTTGTAGCCATAAAGGGTACACACCTTATGGATTAAGAATTGGATATTACAAGCTAATACCTTTGGCAATATTGTGGACATGCATATATTGTTATGATTTAGGGTTGTTTGGTTTTTGGTTTCTGGGTTTTTCTTGTATTTCTCTCACAGTTTTTGAATCATGCTTCTGTTTATTATTTTTCTGGTCATGTTTTAGTTGGGTTCATGTTCTGTCAAGTTTGGTTTTCGGTTCAGGTCATGCTTTAGTTTTTGTTTGTATTCAAGAGTCTCTGTTCTTTCTCCAGCCACGTTCTGTTCTGTCTGTTAATTATCTTTATCCGGTTCACCTGCTCCAAACTAATCTGTCTCCTAGCTCCACTTGGTTTACTCTCCATATATACATTCCTGTTTTGTTGTTCTTAGCAGAAACATTCTTCAGATCATGCTCTTGTCCTGTAGTCATGCCACGCCTGTCTCGCCAGCCTGGCCAAGTCTGTTTTGTTCCCGCCTCTTCTGAGAGTGAATTTCTGTTAATTAAATCTTTTTTTCACTTACCGACATGCTGCCTTCTAGTCTGCATTCTGGGGTCTTCAATCTTGCTAGTCATAACATATATGTGGATATTTGCATTGATCTCTGCAGCTTCATAGTCTGTTTTATCCTGAACTCACTTCATCATGAATTTCAACGTAGAAATTAAACGAATGTAGTAAAATATACATAAAAAATACCTTCCTCCAGTGACACTCTGGAGTTGGAATTGTACTACCCAACCAACAACTTCCTCCTCCATGCACAGTTTTACGATCAGAACCAATTTTTCTTTGAGACGTTTGCAGAATCTGTGATAAAAGCGAGCCGTCGGGCTGCTGCTTCTGGATTCCAGTAAGTGCAGTCTTACTCCAGTTCACATCATCAGGCTGCGCCCCCAAGGAGGAGTCAGACGTTTGACATGCAGGCTTGCTGCTCAAACTCTTGGGAGGAAAGTTCAAGGTAAGCAGCAGATGAGGAGAGGACACCTCGGCAGCAGGAACTCATCCATAATCATGTTAGGTCCATGCAGAGCGCTCAGAAGGACTGGATGCAAGCATGGGATGAGGACAGTCAGCTCAAACGTGCTTTAAAGCCCAGGCAGGTGTAGTAAAATGTGGCATCTGCTTTATACACTTACTGTACATATTAATGTAATCCCACATGTGTAGTGAGTACGTTTGAGAGCAGGTAAACTGAAGTGGAGAAAAGACGGGGTAAAAATAACACGAGGGAGAGGAGAAGCAGAGTGGGGGGAACGAGTGCAGCAGTTCTGAAAGAGCTTGGCTCGGTTGGAACAGTTGCCATGGTTTCGAGATGTTTCCATGGAAATGCTATCTGCCAATAAAATGAATTTGAGGATCGTTGCAGCAGGTTGGCACGAAGGTGAGAGCGATGTGGGAGAAAGTGGCAGCAGAGTGCGAAGAGGGAAGGAAAAGAGACATGATAGTCTGTTGGCTGTGTGGCTCCATCCTGCTGACCTGGAGGTCACTGGGAAGAGCTGGAGGTCAAAACGTGACGTTCGAAGTTGAAAGCTAACTGATGCCTCATAGTGCAGAGAGCAGGTAATTATGGAAGCGTGCATCACCACTGGTTAACGTGTCTTCAACACCATGGCTTAGAGCATGTGCATCAGTCTGTGTGTGTTTATACTCTTTTTCAGGGAGGTGGATGCAACGATGGAACCGAACACTTCAGTGGAGCGCCGACTGTGACGCACATTTACTTACATGTGCAGCATCACCATACAGTAGCTGTTTGCAAACTCTCCACTCATTCATTCAGTCATAACGTTCACTATGTGGAGCAGGTGTTCTCAAACATCATGTTCAAAGGTCCAAATCTGATTCCTAGATCAGACCAAAGGTCCCTTTAATGCATTTGCTCAGAACTCAAACAGGAAAGCACCTTTATCCCCACAATTGTTCATTTGAGATCTTAAGTCACCTTAATGTTTGACAGTAAAGCGTGTTGAATACAATAATGTTTGTAAGAAATTTTAACTTAAGTTTGATCGACCTAATCACTGCACATACCTCACCAAATAAAGTGACTTTATTTTCACTCAGGAGTGAAATAAATACAACAGAAGTGAATCCTAGAGATGGTTATAACCCAGCAACCTAGCATGGAAGATGGTACTGTCAGGTACTGTCAGGAACTCAGGAAAGTTTCTTTGATGTTTCTCCAAAATCTATTTTATTTTCTACAAAATTTTGTTTTTTATTTTTCAGAATTCTGTATTCGACAAAGGAAAACACAATATTTAACCTTAAAGTGTATGAATTCACGTAAATGTATAAAACTTGGTTTAACAGTAAAAATAACCCATATGCATTGATGTTAATTGAATGTTTTTCTAAAGATCTCCCGGTTGTTGCAAATTTGCCAAACAGTCAATCTGGCTAAATGTATTTAGCTGATGCTGCTTTCTTTTTTGTACTCAGAGGTTGGATTTTCCAAGTTCCCTGTAGGCAAAAACAGACAGAATACCTGAGGGGGGAATTCAGACGTGGAAAGTTGGAGCTCGCTGAGGAACACCATTGGGACTGTAGTGAAAGTTGCTTCTTATGATTTGTATCTGCTTTAACCCATGGCACACACAGTGCTGTGAAATATCAACGTGAACCTGTTTTTTTATTGTTTGAACACATAAAATGGAGAAAAAACGTTTTGTAATCAGGATGTGTTGCTCATAGCAAGTAGCACCAAAGCAAAATCCAACAGTTTTCTGACTTGCAATGCTCCCAACTCCAAGCTCTGACCTCCAAGAAAAATCGAAAGCAGCATAATACATATTCAACACACACCAAGAAACCAATAGGAGGCTCTTTGCTTAATGACAATTTATGCCTACTACTTATGCCTACTAATTTACATATTAAATATCACAATTCATATCTATTTATGTACGAAAAAAACTGAAAGCATTTATTGTGTGATTGTAAATAAGTTCAGGCAGCAACGAGTTAAAAATCTACCAGTCAGTCAGCTTTAGAAAGATGTTTATGTAAACTGAAAACTCTTTCAGATGGAAAGTTGAAATTAAAATTTTACTATAGTTTTGTTTTTCTACGAACCCCGGCAAGTGTCAGCGGGTACAAATGGAAACTATGGTGTGATTACTCAGATTACTCAGTGACATACAGGGGTTGGACAATGAAACTGAAACACCTGGTTTTAGACCACAATAATTTATTAGTATGGTGTAGGGCCTCCTTTTGCGGCCAATACAGCATCAATTCATCTTGGGAATGACATATACAAGTCCTGCACAGTGGTCAGAGGGATTTTAAGCCATTCTTCTTGCAGGATAGTGGCCAGGTCACTACGTGATACTGGTGGAGGAAAACGTTTCCTGACTCGCTCCTCCAAAACACCCCAAAGTGGTTCAATAATATTTAGATCTGGTGACTGTGCAGGCCATGGGAGATGTTCAACTTCACTTTCATGTTCATCAAACCAATCTTTCACCAGTCTTGCTGTGTGTATTGGTGCATTGTCATCCTGATACACGGCACCGCCTTCAGGATACAATGTTTGAACCATTGGATGCACATGGTCCTCAGAATGGTTCGGTAGTCCTTGGCAGTGACGCACCCATCTAGCACAAGTATTGGGCCAAGGGAATGCCATGATATGGCAGCCCAAACCATCACTGATCCACCCCCATGCTTCACTCTGGGCATGCAACAGTCTGGGTGGTACGCTTCTTTGGGGCTTCTCCACACCGTAACTCTCCCGGATGTGGGGAAAACAGTAAAGGTGGACTCATCAGAGAACAATACATGTTTCACATTGTCCACAGCCCAAGATTTGTGCTCCTTGCACCATTGAAACCGACGTTTGGCATTGGCATGAGAGACCAAAGGTTTGGCTATAGCAGCCCGGCTGTGTATATTGACCCTGTGGAGCTCCCGACGGACAGTTCTGGTGGAAACAGGAGAGTTGAGGTGCACATTTAATTCTGCCGTGATTTGGGCAGCCGTGGTTTTATGTTTTTTGGATACAATCTGGGTTAGCATCCGAACATCCCTTTCAGACAGCTTCCTCTTGCGTCCACAGTTAATCCTGTTGGATGTGGTTCATCCTTCTTGGTGGTATGCTGACATTACCCTGGATACCGTGGCTCTTGATACATCACAAAGACTTGCTGTCTTGGTCACAGATGCGCCAGCAAGACGTGCACCAACAATTTGTCCTCTTTTGAACTCTGGTATGTCACCCATAATGTTGTGTGCATTTCAATATTTTGAGCAAAAGTGTGCTCTTACCCTGCTAATTGAACCTTCACACTCTGCTCTTACTGGTGCAATGTGCAATCAATGAAGACTGGCTACCAGGCTGGTCCAATTTAGCCATGAAACCTCCCACACTAAAATGACAGGTGTTTCAGTGTCATTGTCCAACCCCTGTATGTCGAGATGTCTCAGTATAACAGAAATAAAGTCATATTACAAGCTGTGAAGTGTGCTGATTAAAACATGGCAGTGCTTTAAGTTTATAAATGACAACAGATTCGCTGGATTTACCTCGCAGGTGTGGGCCATGTGTCCGAACTCGACAGATGTCACTGAGTAATCTCTGCGCACTGATTGCAAAATGCAGAGTTTATCAAACCGTGCAGACGGATTGCAGAAACCGAGAGCACTGATTAGTAATCCGTGTGCACAAATAGCAAAACAGAGAGCACAGTTTAGTAAAGAGTGAGCATGGATTCCCACCGGCTTCGTTTTTTTTTTACCCGCTGACACTTGCCGGGCTCCGTAGTTTTCCAAATCATGGTTGCTCCAACTCATAGTTAACTGGGTTTTAGAAAGTGGCTGTAATGTTCAAGCAGTTCTTCACCTAAAACCTGTGTAGTTTTGTCTTTTTTTAGATGGACTGTCTGACTCGGTAAAAAAAAGTCCATCTCAATCCCAGCTCCTGTCTTCTCTGTGCTGTCATGCATTCAACTGACAAAACGGTTTGTGGTTCCAATTATTCTCGTGTGGACAAAACTTAGAGAAAGAGTTATTCTCCAGCTCCATTACTTTGCTTTTAACATCACAGTTATTATTGAACTGTAATAGCAGCGTGCTGTGCTGTGTTCGGCTCTCACCACAGAACAGCTGAGCCGTCGCTATTTTTGGAAACACCCAGATTTATTCGATCAAACGAACAAATTACCAAATTCTGTGATGTTTCCCATATTCCATTTGTGGTCTTAACTTTGAGAAACACTCAGGATTAGATGCAGTTAACAGCTGTGTGCATTTGAAAAACATAAACATTTTTTGTACGTTTGCTGAGATTATTGCCAATTATACTTCTTATAAATAAACACCAAAATACTTGACTAAATCTGAGCTCCATCTGGTTAGGTTAGAAAACATCTAACAGAGCTCTGTTCAATCCATCATGTAGCATTACTGCAAACCTACCAAGACATGGACGTCCACCTAAACTGACCTGGCATTCAGACCATTAATAGGAAAGACTGCCAAGAGGCCATGGTAACTCAGGAGGAGCGGCGGAGATGCACAGCTCAGGTGGGAGAATCTGTCAACATGATCAGTCCACAAATCTGACGTTTATGAAAGCCATAAGACGTCCTGCTTGTAGTTTGCACTAAATGGAAAATTTCCTGAAAAGAGAAAGATGTGTTTAATTTGTACCTAGAATAATGATCTGTATTCATAATCTACAGGAAGGTGGTTTTATAGGCAGACAAGATGGCATAAAGCACTTAAAAAACAAAACCGTTGACGGAAGTGCTGAATGATAGAAGTAAAACACAAAAATACAAAGACTTCAAATTTCTAGCAAGCATAAAATCAATAAAAACATCTACAATAATGACCAGTGAGAAAGTTAATTTAGTTTAGACTTGAGACTCAAGTCTCTTTATACAAGCATCTGTCAGATTAAGGTTTAAAGTAAAATTTTTATTTTACAAACATTTCCGGACTTGAATCTGAGAGAATTTGTGGAGGGAGCTAAAGATTGGGGTTATTGCAACGAGGCCTTCCAAATTTTGCCATTGATTATTGAGAAGGGTTTTTGACATTAAAGTTTTTCATAAAATGTAAATAAAAAAATATTGATACTCCTTTTACATAATTTTTATTAATAATTTTTTTTGAAATGCCGGTCTCATTTCCAATGAGAAACAAACTTCTTGGTTAAAGTAAACAATTTTAAATCTACATTTGCCTTTAGTTTAATAAATTTTGGTTTATCATACAAAAAGTTGATGCAAGATTGCAGCTTAAAACACCAAGACAAAATACGTGACTCATTATATAGTGAATTATGCTGTAAATACAGCTATTGTTTAATAAATTAAGATACAAACCAGGGGTCACCTACAACCCTGAACTTTTCTTAGCAGCATTGATTAACCTGTTAACTGTTTATAAAATTAACCCCTTAAATGAACCCAGAATTATCGGTCCCATTATTTGCAGACCGCTGGTGGATGTGTAGAACAGGAACCTGAGGGGATAAATGGTGGGATCGGAGGTCAATCAGCAAGCAAGCAGTAGCTGGAGCACCCAACAGTCAGTCAACAGAGTGACTGACGTTAACCAGACACAGAGGGTACCTCCAGACACATTAGACAGCATGACCAGCAATCTGACAGTGGTTGACTGGGGTCGGATTTTTGATTACCATGAAAGGGGTTGAATTTCCCAGAATGTGGGGCATAAATTAAAAATCTCTGTGCCAGATGGTGTCTGTGGATGCCCTCATGTACCTGAGGGTTGAAGGTACATACTTAGGAACAAACATGGAAAAACAACAACGTCACGTCTGCTTTGGGTCAGATTTACCTTTCACTAATTTGTACCCGTTTTGTTCTCTCACATGTTGCCATTTTTTGTATCCATAGTTAGTTTCATACCCATCCTTTATCATTGTGTATTTATTTTTAATGGTTAAGTATTTTTAATTATACTGTAAAAATATTGGAATCTGACATACAGTTGAAGCTGGATGTTCACTGTCTGACATAAATCAGACTAAATCTTTCTCTGTTTTCGGTTAGCAACATTATTTCTATTTTATTACTTTCTCGAAAGTCAGAAGTTTACATACACGTCCTTACTATTTAGTGTCTTTAAACAGTATGGGTCAAATATACACTGCTCAAAAAAGTAAAGGGAACACTCAAATAACACATCCTAGATCTGAATGAATGAAATATTCTCATTGAATACTTTGTTCTGTACAAAGTTGAATGTGCTGACAACAAAATCACACAAAATCATCTATGGAAATCACATTTATTAACCAATGGAGGCCTGGATTTGGAGTCACACACAGAATTAAAGTGGAAAAACACACTACAGGCTGATCCAACTTTGATGTAATGTCCTTAGAACAAGTCAAAATGAGGCTCAGCATTGTGTGTGGCCTCCATGTGCCTGTATGACCTCCCTACAAAGCCTGGGCATGCTCCTGATGAGACGACGGATGATCTCCTGAGGGATCTCCTCCCAGACCTGGACTAAAGCATCCACCAACTCCTGGACAGTCTGTGGTGCAACGTGACGTTGGTGGATGGAGCGAGACATGATGTCCCAGATGTGCTCAATCGGATTCAGGTCTGGGGAACGGGCCAGTCCATAGCTTCAATGTCTTCATCTTGCAGGAACTGCTGACACACTCCAGCCACATGAGGTCTAGCATCGTCCTGCTTTAGGAGGAACCCAGGGCCAACCGCACCAGCATATGGTCTCACAAAGGGTCTGAGGATCTCATCTTGGTACCTAATAGCAGTCAGGCTACCTCTGGCGAGCACATGGAGGGCCATGCAGTCCTCCAAAGGAATGCCACCCCACACCATTACTGACCCACTGCCAAAGCGGTCATGAAGGATGTTGCAGGCAGCAGATCGCTCTCCATGGTGTCTCCAGACTCTGTCACGTCTGTCACATGTGCTCAGTGTGAACCTGCTTTCATCTGTGAAGACCACAGGGTGCCAGTGGCGAATTTACCAATCCTGGTGTTCTCTGGCAAATGCCAAGCGTCCTGCACGGTGTTGGGCTGTGAGCACAACCCCCATTTGTGGACATCGGGCCCTCATACCATCTTCATGGAGTCGGTTTCTAACCGTTTGTGCAGACACATGCACATTTGTGGCCTGCTGGAGGTTATTTTGCAGGGCTCTGGCAGTGCTCCTCCTGTTCCTCCTTGCACAAAGGTGGAGGTAGCGGTCCTGCTGCTGGGTTGTTGCCCTCCTACGGCCTCCTCCACATTTCCTGGTGTACTGGCCTGTCTCCTGGTAGCGCCTCCAGGCTTTGGACATTACGCTGACAGACACAGCATACCTTCTTGCCACAGCTCGCATTGATGTGTCATCCTGGATGAGCTGCACTACCTGAGCCACTTGTGTGGGTTGTAGAGTCCGTCTCATGCTACCACGAGTGTGAAAGCACTACCAACATTCAAAAGTGACCAAAACATCATCCAGAAAGCATAGGTACTGAGAAGTGGTCTGTGGTCCCCACCTGCAGAACCACTCCTTTATTGAGTGTGTCTTGCTAATCACCAAAGATTTCCCCCTGTTGTCTTTTCCATTTGTACAACAGGATGTGAAATTAATTGTCAATCAATGTTGCTTCCTATGTGGACAGTTTGATTTCACAGAAGTTTGATTTACTTGGAGTTATATTGTGTTGTTTAAGTGTTCCCTTTATTTTTTTGAGCAGTGTATTTGTATTTTCCACTCTGCCCACGGATTGCCATCAGGGTTTTGCAGCATTGGCTTTTTTTGTCTTAAAGCATATTACTTTGGCTTTAATGTGCTGGGTGATTCGGTTCTTACTGCATGATATCCTCTATCCTATGAAGTTCACCAGTCCCTAATGCAGGAAAACACCTCAAGAACCTGATGCTGTCACCCCTGTACTTCACAATAGGGATGGTGTTCTTCAGCGTGTTCAGGACATGTCCTAAACATAAAGATCTTTGTTTCTGTGTACATTTGCTGGTTTTTATGTTCCTTTGGGAATAACGGCTTCTTTCTTGCAGAGTGACCTTTCAGCCCACATTGGACCAGGATAATGATGCTTTCTTAAGACCTTCAGCCAGCATGTTCACAAAGTTTTTTGCTGGCTAAATTTGCATCTTTGAGGCCAAAGCACGTACATCTCTTGGACACAGAACCCGTCTCTTCCTGAACAGTATGATGGCAGGACCTTCCCAAGCTCAATTAAATATGTGGCACCTGTGGGCATCTGCAGATTGGACGCACAGATGAAGACAACGCTCTTTCTGATATCTTGTCAGATTTTTATTGATTGATGTCACAGGAAGCAGTGTGTTGCCATTCATATACACCGACAGGTTTACCTCAATTTAACTCAGATGTTGAAATCAGAAGCTCAGAAAACCAGGACATTTTGGGGATTCACAATGTAAACCAAAAAATCCCTAAAAGTCCTGGTCTCTTACTATTCTGGCATAAAGAAAATAGAAATAATTTTGGTTATCCTACTTGACCTAAAACGTGTAAAGTTTGGTCTGGTTTGTGGACATAAGTTATAGTTATTTTCATTATATCCAATTTGTTTTACTCCCCATTTGGAGTCACATTACCAAACTTCCCTAGAGTATGAGGAGAAGATAGAAAATTGTTTCAAATCCTTGGTTGTCAGAGCGGGTCGTCTGGGCACGAACTGATCTATGGTCAGTTTGAAATGTCCTGCAGCTGAAGGCTCCATATCACACCTGGAAAAGTTGGGTCTGAGATGACCAAAACTGACCCAAAGGAGAGAAAAGACCTCAAATTTTGTCAAGATTAGAAAGGAAAAAAAGGTTGAGATACTGAAATACAACATATTATCCAGCTGTTTGTTCAACAGGTAATCTACTTACTTCTATGTGGCCACCTTGTTTTCATGCCTGAGTCCAGCTTGATTAATTATGAATAAAAAAGCTCAGTCAGCTTCTGAGGTAGGTCTTCCTTCCTCCCTACCCTCCTATCCTTCCTTCCTCCTGCCCTCTGTCTCTGTCCATCTCTACGCGTCCACCTCTCTGTCCGTCTGTCTGTCTCACTCTCTCTCTGAAGGACAGAGGTATTCCCACCTTTCTCGGTCACCATGGCAATGCTGCAGCAATAGAAGAAAGATGGGCCGCAGGAGGAAAAGAGGTGGTGGGTAGATGGGGGCGGTTAGGTTGGGGCGTGTGAACAATGCTAATGCTACTTCACCGAACATCGACTGTGTGTTCCTCCATCCCTCCTTTCCCACTTTTATTTTTATTTTTCATTCGTATCACTTTCCTGCCTTACTCATTACTACTACTCTTTTGCTGGCGTCCTTTTCCCTGAGGTTTTAAAATCTCAACGTCCACACAGTGCTGTCATTATTATTATTAGTACTGGGTCATTTAACAGGCAGCACTGGGATCCCACTGAAAACCGGAGTAGTGCCACTGGTTCCTTGGTGAATATACACCAGCATCCATCAATAACCCAGTGCCTCATTATCAGTCTAATGGAGAGGTTGCTGCTGTCACACCGGTCTATACATAATGTTTACTTATTAGGCCCCGCCACCATGTGTCCATGTGTAAACAGGGTTGTAAAGAGGGTCTGCTCCAGTGTCTGCCGTCTGCATGCACACACACACACGATCCTGCAGGACTGCAGCTGCTACTGCGCCTAATTGATGGAGTGAAGATGCTGGTGGGACTTACAGGAAACGGATTCACCTCAATATCACATTCCCTGCATCTACAATGCCAAGCAAAGGTATTCATAAACCTTGAACTTTGTCACATTTCATGAATACATTTTTGCATGGCACTGTAGCTGCAGCGAATGTGTGATGCAAGAATGCAACATCGAGGTTAGAGGTGGAGGAAAACATATTTTGGGGGGAGATTTATGTTATAAACCAACACAAAATGCACACAGCAATGAAGTGGAAGAAAATAAATATATTGTTCTCAAATCTGATTCAGACACTTTGTTCTGATGTCCCTACTTAAAATTCCAGTAGAATCAGTTCGCCTCAGAAGTCACCCAACCTGTCTGTAAATTAATCTCTGTAAAAGTGCAGCTATTCTCTGAAGGCTTTATAGGTTTGCTAGTGAACATTGTTGAATAAACAGCATCAGGGAGACAGCTCTGAAGACGTTTGAAGCAAGGTTAGGTTATAAAACAATATCCCAGGCATTGAACATCTCACTGTTCTGTTCAATCAGTCATCAAATTAGAAAGAGTGTAGCTGCAAATTACAAACCTACCACACCATAGCCGTGCACCTAAACCGACAAGCCGACTAATGAAAGCATTAATCAGAAACTCTAGAGGAGCTGCAAAGATCCACAGCTCAGGTGGTAGAATCTGCCACCAGGGAAAGTATCAGTCATACACTTCATGTAGAGTGAGAGACTCCACATTACAAAGGATATTCATAAGTAGACAGGTTCACAATCCATATTGAAATAAACCAGGTTTCCTATATTCAGTTAGAGGTCAAAACACCAGAAGGTACAAAATTTACATTTACAAATGCAGTGGTCCTTTCTGCAGTTTGCTGCAGGCCCAGTAGGGGACACAGCAAACATGTGGAAGAAGCTAATCTGCAGATTAGACCAAAATGTTCCTTTTTGGTCAATATACAAAACACTTTAGATCACTCTGAACACCTTCTCTTTGAGACATGGTGCTGGTAGCATCATGCTGTCTGATGCTATCCTTATTAAAAACAGGGAAGCTAGTCAGAGTTAATGGGAACACGGATCAAGCTAAATCCTGGAAAAGAAAACTGTTAGAAACAGACTTAAGATTGTGTCAGAACTTCCAGCAGGACAACTACCATAAAATACATCCAGAGCTACAGTGGAATCTTTTAGATCAAAGCATATTCACGCGTTAGAATGACCTAGTCAAAGTCCAGACCTAAGTCCAATTATCACAGACCCTCTCCATCCAATATCACTGAGCCTGAGTTTATTTGCAAGAATAAAGCAGAGAAAATGTGGTCTGGAGATATGCAAAACTGATGGAGACATACAGCACCCCACAATGGTTTCTTTTGTTTTGGTGTTTGGTGCTGCAGCATTTTCTCAGAGCTGCAGGTTGCAGAGTACATGTGTTAGAAAATGTAAAAGCACACATCTTAGGAAGCTCCATATGTAACAAGGGGACATGCAGAAAAGAGTCAGAGCACCTCTTCCCTGTAGTGGCCATGACAGTCATCTCTAATGTGGAAAAAAGCCCTGAGAACACTTCTTTCTGCAGAGCTGTGCAACAAGGCATGGAATGCTGATTGCCTGTCTGCAGGATAATAATACACCCTTAATTGCGTCACGTTTCTATAGATTCTCTCCCGTTTACTCTACATAAGCCTGAAATGCTGAATATAACAGATAATTATCCAACGTTGGAGCCTCTGATCCGATCAGCTGAAACACTCTCATCTCTTTCTGTCGGGAGGCCTGTTAGGTGTCATAAATTGTGGGGAGTAGTTTGAGGACTCAAGCCCATTTCCGAACTGGAACCTATGATGGTGTGTCATCTCACATCAACCTGCGGGAGCTACAGCCTCCTATAAAGAGCTGCTTTTAATGCACACACAGTCACACACGGCGGCAGGCAGGCTTGTTTTATGTTGATGCTTCTGCCGGTGTCTGACAGAACATATGCTCGCTCTCCGGGGGGAGAAAAAACAACATCTCTTCATGGATAGCTGTGCATGAAATACCGTCTCTCGGTGAATCCTTGATATAAATTACGTCTTGTGTTCTTTGCTGATTTTTTTGACCTTTTCTTGGGAAAACATATTCTCTGCTCGATCTTACTGCAGAGTGCTTCAGTTCTACCTGCTCTGCAAGCATGTGGCTCAGAGTGTTTATGTGTTTTCATTATGATATGAGGTGTTTAACTGGGAGTTTAATTGAAAATAGCTTGTATCAGGGTTCCCGGGCAGGGTGGAAAACTTAGGAATTTGATTTCACTGCTCCAGGTTTGATAAATATGGAAAAAGTAAAAAAGAGTAAGAAAGTAAACTTGATTTTCCAGACTTTATTACTTACCTCATGGTCTAAAAGTTGTTTTCCTTTTTTTTTTCCTGCTTTTTCTGTCCCACCTTGAAGTCTTCCTTTCTTCCTTGTGCCCTTGTCTGTCCTTACTTCTGTGTTTTTATCCTTGTATCAAAGCTCTCTTCTTACTGTAGGTCTTCCTTCACTGTGTCTTTGTCCAGTATTTTACAGCAGCTCACAACTATACAAAGCTGCTCAGAATTAAATATTTCTCTTTTTGAAATAACATTTTAGTTTGGAAAACATCCACTGAGGACCTTAAAAATGTGTTTAAATAATTATGAAAATCACCTGTAACTGTTTTGTTGCTCTGTGCTTGTGTTAATGAAATGTTTGCCTAGTTTGCTCTCACATTTTGGGTACTTTATATCCACCAAGTGTCAATACATAAGGGATCAGGAGACACTGGGAAATTTTAGCCATGTTGTTGCTCTCATGCACAGTGAAAGGTTTAAAATCTCACATAATTTGTTGAAAATGTGCTTTGAAGGAAGCAAGTTTGTGTATCATGTGATCTTGATCAACAAGGTTTTCTGGAAGTCTTTGAAACGTTTTGCTGCTTTTTGTATCAATTTCACTCACTTATGGTGTCTGATCATCATAGTGTCTTGTGCAGCATTCCTGAAGAAAGTTACTTGAAGCTGATACCTAAAACTGAGAGAGGCATCATACTTCAGTACATCAACTCTTGGTGCTGAAATACAGTTTATGGGCATTGGAAGGATTTTCCCATGCCGCTTTCCCAGTCTGCTTTTTGCAGAGAAACACAGGCCAATAAGGCTCATTTTAACTGGTCAATTAGTAGAATTAGCAAAGGAGAGGCTGCAGTCAGGTGCTCAACAGACATGCCATTCTTGTTTGAACAGCATTACCTTGATAACTACTATACTAATTGGTTTATCTAGTAATCAAAAGGAAAAATGTGGCAGTCTTCTTTCAGCCAACTGACCAGCAGTGTATAGCAATAGTTGGGTGAGGGAGAGCGTTGCTTTAGTCTATGATCATAACACTGGAAGGACTCCTTTTCAGATATCTCATTAAAAGGGCTTTAAACTGTAGGATTATGATAGTACAGTAATAATAAAGAAACTATTGACAACAGTAGAGTAATCTAAAACCAATTTAAATACAAAAGCATGGAAAAATTGCACAATACTTGAACGTAAAATCAAGATGACTGAAGCTTCAAATAGAGACCAGTCTGTGCCTACAGTGCTGTAAAAAAGGACTTACCGCCTTGCAGATTTAAACATTTTGGTTTCTTATCATCATTATACACATTTTTGAATTACACAACCTGAGTAAATACAAAACCAGATGATCATTTCAATAAATGGTAACAATGGTAAATGGACTGAACCTACAGTTTAGAGTGTCTCTCCAGTCATACCGACCACTCAAAGCGCTTTACATTAGAGCCACATTCACCCACTCGCATTCACTAACACACACACACATTCATACACCGATACCCAGTTTGGTAGGCAACGTGAATTAAGTTAAGTGCCTTGCCCAGGGGCACACCCACAACTTTCGGATTACAAGATAACTACTCTTCCCACTGAGCCATTAACAAAGGAAAAACACAGACCAAACCAACCTGGACCTATGTCAAAAACTAATTCATGAATTAGCTGTAATTAACCACATTTCTTTTCAATTTCACAAGCCATCCACTTGATTACTGCCAAGTAGAACCTGCCTGACAACATGAAGTAGGCAAAAAGATCTCAATGGTGTCCCAGTTTAAAGATATCCAGCAACATCAGTTTTGAAAGTTTTACAGACATTTAGAATACTCGTACTCGTCGTCTTCCGCTTTATCAGGTCGCGGGGGCAGCAGACTCAGCAGAGACGCCCAGACGTCCCTCTCCCCAGACACCTCCTCCAGCTCCTCCGGGGGGAGCCCAAGGTGTTCCTAGGCCAGCCGAGAGACATAGTCCCTCCAGCGTGTCCTGGGTCATCCCCTGGGCCTCCTCCCGGCGGGACGTGCCTGGAACGCATCCCGAGGAAGGCGTCCAGGAGGCATCCGGTATAGATGCCCGAGCCACCTCAACTGGCTCCTCTCGATGTGCAGGAGCAACATTTAGAATATTTTAAATATAAAGCATTCCATGAAGATGTTGGAACATGACCTTAAACAGGCCTTTTATGTTGGAAATGTGGCTGAATTTCAACAATTCAGCAAAGGAGAGTGGGTCAGAGTTTCTCCACAGAGATGGTAAAGACTTATTGCCAGTTTTTGCTGCCAAGGGTGGTACAATCACTTTAACCCTTTTCACATAGATCCAGGTTAGTTTAAAGAGCTTTTTTCTCCTAATAAATGAAATCATAATTTCAAATGTACTTCTTTGTAATTACTCAGGTTATCTTTGTCTGATAATAAAAATGCTGTAATGATCTGAAACATTTAAATGTGATACAAAAGCAAAAACAAGAAATCTGCAAAGTGGTAACTAGTTTTTTACACCACAATAGTAATTTACATATCCTGTCACTGGCAAGGTTCAGTTATGCATTCACTTCGGTCAGCATTAGAAATGGTCCTCTGGCTCACCTCCTCCATCACTGAGTGCATCAATAATAATTTTTCTCCATTTAAAAACAGCAGACTATGGAAAAGCAGTTCCAGTGATAATGACAAGTGTTTCTGTGTCTTTATAGCTTGCACAAACACTGACCGCCTGCAGGAAAAGCATCTAGGGAACATGTGGAAACTGCAGCGTCTGCCATTGGTGTGAGTGTTTGCCGATTAGGGGATGAATGTAAATTTTTGCCCTAACCTGGGTTACATGGTCCCCAAGCTGGTAGGCACCATTCTACTTTATCTTTACAGTGCAAGCATAGGGAGGGATGCATGGCCTTTATCCTCTGAGGAGAGAAAAACAAGTTGTTTTCAACATCTCAGAACAACCTAAGAAGAGATTTCTAGGATACTATTACAGGAATAATATTTTTGAACTATGCACCATGTCACAGTTAATTATGCATGTATGTAGCTGTATGCATTTTGCACATATTGGTTCTGTGCAGGTATGGAGCCTTTATACAATATGCAGGATGTGTCATAGGCTGTACGTGTCCTCCTGTCTTATTTCTCTTTCTCTCTCTAAGTCGAATTACCTTGCTCCTGCAACCTGCTTTCTAATCAATAACTCATCTTTTGATGTCGATCCCCTTCTACCCCCAAAGGAAAACAAATGTCCTTCCACAGGACAAACAAAAAGAGCGGACGAAAATGAGAGTTTAAGAGCTAAGGAGATTTTTGAGAAAATACTGTAAACCCAGCGAAATACCTAAACATCCTTCTGCAGAGAAGAGTCGGGAGGTGGGAGGCGGAGAGGTGGTGGGGAACGGATTAAAGGGGTGGGAAGGGGATGGATGATTAACCCCTGTCTCCAAGGTTACACTTTACAACAACTGTATCTGTGCAGAGCGGGACAGTGGCAGCGGTGCCGCCGGGGTGACACGGCCCGTTCATCACCTGAGACCGTATTAAAGACGACAGACACCTTTTTCTGCCTCTGACCTTCACATCCAGCACTGATGACAGCCTTGACCTCCAGACAGAGCTCACCATGCCATTGGAAGACCAGAACAGAAAACCTGAGATGAATGGCTCAGAGGAGAAGCAGGAAGAGGAGGACGTGGAGGAGAGTGACGTCCAGTGGATTGCCAAAGTGTAACAAGAGACCATGAGACCATGATAAATTATTTTGAACTTTTTCCACATAAGTGACACATCCTGTAACGCTCAACTGAGAAATAAAGAAATCTGTTAGAGGGAAACATCTAAACAAGAAAAAAAGCTACAACAACCTGGTTGCATGAGTGTGAATCAACATTTTATTGTGGCGCATTTTGATTTAGAAATGATTCTTCCTGTGATCACACTTGCCACCAGTCATAGATCTGATTAACCTGAAATTAAGTTCTGCTTTCAAAGTAGGAATTTCTGTTTTCCTTTCCACTGTCACCATAGGCTGGGTGATATGATGCAAGCTGGGTTTATTTGGATAAAAACATTTAATTGGCAACATAAATGAACTTAACAGCTTATATAATTGACTTTGAATATGTCTATATGAACGGAATGAATGGACATTTTATGTCTGTATATCCATAAATTGGATGTAAATGACATGGAACTTGTACTTAAACAATCTTTATTTATTTAAATTTGTTGACTGCTATTTTTTAACTAAAGCCATGATTCAAAAAGAGGTTCAAATGGGTCAAAAGCATCTCATTGTAAAAAGGCATCAACCAGAAGAAGGGTCAAAACTACACAACATTATAAAAGTTGATTGAAAGACGAGATGGAAACTGGCCAGGGGATACTGAGAGAGGTCGACTGCAACAGTGAATTAGCTAGAGAAATTTCTGCTCATTGCTTGTGTTTCACATGTGATGGAACTCCTCTGCGTTCTCCGTGTGTCCTGAATTTTGGGCTGCAAAAACAAAAAGACCACCTTAACCAAAATAAAACATGGTGGTGGCAGCATAATGCTCTGGGCCGTCCCAGATCCCAACTCCAAATCAACATCTACATGAGAGGAAAATGAAAGGTTTGGAATGACCTGAATCCTGAACTAAATCTGTGGGATCACCTGAAGGTTTGGAGGGTTTACCTCAAATAGGAATATATTACCAAGTCACTCCTACTAAAGAAAACTGCTGTAGTTGCTTGTAGTGCTTCAACAAAGCATTGGTTTAAGGGTTTGCACACCTGTACAACTAGGTTAAAGCACATTTTAATTTTCCCCAATGAGATTTGTTTGTTTTGCAGTTAAATTATACAAGGTATTTCAAATAAAAGATGTAAAATGGCTTGCAAAATATTTATTTTATATCACAAAAGCCTTAAAGCATTTTAACAAGTACCAATTCCTTGAAACACCTTTCCTACTTAGCTGCACATTTCAATTAATCTGAGTGTGCTATTTTTAAGAATTGTGCAATATTTTTTCTTATGCCATACATTTTCCCTTAATGTACAGTGTCTTTTTCTTATTTTTTATGTTTTTTACCTTTGTGTGTATATGCATGCTCCCATTTGCCTTCCATTTTACAGCTGATACCCCTGAATTTCCCCACTGAGGGACAATAAAGGATTTTTCTATTCTAGTCTTAAAAGCATGCTACTTCCTTCTCATAAAGGAATGAGGTGCAAACATTTGTTTCACTTTTCTTTGCTTTTCTTCCTCCCCTCAAAGTTTGCACTCCATCCCTTCCCGCCTGTTTGACCCAAACCGGAGTGGTCCGACAGAGTCTCCAGTCTCACTGTTTTGTCACATTTTAGTAGCCTGGATTTCTTGACGTCTCTTCTCATCTTACAGGTACTTCCCTCTCCACCCTTGGGTCACGTTGAAATGAGAGTCGGTGAGGTGAAAATGAGAACTGCAAAGGGACTTTGCATAATCCACTCAGTGAGACTGTGGACTGCACCCTTGACAGCGTTCATGCAGTGGAGGTATTGTCGCATCAGCATTTTGAAGTTTCCACAAAATTGCTTCTGGAGAAAGGAGCACTTGCATTTGTTGATAATTTTCTGTCAAATCTCATGCTCAGCCTTTTCTTGGAGCTACATGCATGTGCGATTTAAATCTATGGGCTTTAACATGGACCGTGCACAAATATCATGTGAAACAGGACACTGTTTCACTTGATATCTGGGGGGCAAAGCCATGATGTTTCAGTTTCTTTTCGCTGTTTCTAATGCATGCTCCCACACAAAAGATGGAGGAGTAATACATAACTTGTAGCTGGATTACAATAATCTGATTAGGGAATTTACAGAATGTTTGGCAAAAGAGAGAAAAGCCTAAACCTTACAACTTCTGGCTATGGAAAATTTAATATATCACTCCTGGTTTCCATGTAAAAGCAATTTTGAGGGAAAAAGTTGGTCTGAAAAGAAGACTTGACCCTATAGATGGTTTAAAATAGATCATGACCAAAAGAACAGGGCCACTTTGTTAAAAATAGTTCACTGTTAGCAAACACTATGGCAGCTGTGAGTTGTAACCAGGAAAGCCTTGTTAAGGTTGCTCTACAGTGAAATGTCCACAATAATTATAATTGTTTATTATCAAACCAAAAGGATTAATCTGAATTATCATTGTTTTTCATCCTAGACCTTTTCCCAGCAACATAATGAGGCGCAATGTTGTTTCAACGTGAGCATTTCCATCACAAAGGCAACAGAGCAAATATCATAGAGCTAAATCTTAACATTTGTTAGGTGGAAAAAAAACATTAAACCCAAGAAATAGAGACTAAAGTCAAATCTTTGATTTTAAACATAAAACAGGAAACAAATGGTTTATACTGTAGCTTTTCTTTCTGTCATTTTCAGACTTTAGTGAAGTTCATTTTTTTTATTTATCTAAGATTTGTTTTTCATCCTCAAATCTTTTTATTTATATATTTTATTTGACCACTTTGGTGCCAATAGGTCATGGGAGAGGACTTTTCTTAGTTTTGTCCCAAAAATATATTTTTATGCCTAAATCTAATGAAGGAAACAAGACAAAGAAAACATAGAATACATATAGTTAACTGAAAATGGGAAAATAGGAAGGTTAAAGAAAAATGCAAAGTAAGGCAGAGGGTTGGGTTCTATGATTATAAATCCGGCAAATTCCCCAAAACCTCTCTTTTACTGTAAGGACTTACATCGGCTGGAAGAAATGAAGCTGATCCAGATTCATTTATATGCTGTCGCAGATTCTGCTCAGATGAAGTGACTTTTATTTCCAAACCAGACATTGGAGCACAGGGTAAATTGGACTGAACCGATTCAGAGGTGAAGGAGGATGGCACTAAAATTAAGCACTTATCTGTTTTTAGTTTGCATGCTTAAACACTTTTACTATTAATTAACAGATTGCAGAAGATGATACCATTTTTGTTCTTGGTCAAAGAGTGGGGGAACAGAAACGTACATTTGACCCCCTAGTTTTAAAACTGGGGGATCAGTTGCTGTGTTTGCTCCATTTGAAGGTTTGAATGGATCCGGTGTTCCACTACCAGCAGGAAAAACCTCGTTCCTTCTCCTGGATCCAACATTTAACTGGCCTGGCTTGAAGCACCTTCTTGCGGTGTTAGACTGACTGATGTTTGCACCAAGGTGCCAGAGAGGGGGTTGAAGTCAGCGGTTGGTTTTTGTAATGATAAACTAGGACTGGGCCCATAAGTGCTGATGAGTCCTAAGCAACGCCTTAGGCTCAGCCAAGAAAATACATACAGGGGTGTGCACACATTTTATATCCACTGTAAGACTCCCTTTTTTAATAAAAGGACCAAATCAATATAGCATAGCTGATTGAACCAAAACAGCTCAGGTAACTCAACCACCTTAATGAACTGAGATCTCAGCCAGCAGCTGCAACTGTTTCATTTTTTGACTTTGCGACATCAGGTGATTGTATAGGCAGGTCATCAGTGTTCTCGCTGACTAAAGCTTCTATTATAAAAACATATTAGTTCGGTTGAGATGATCCCTCAAAGTGCTTCTTCCAGAATCCTCAGCTGAGGATGAAAAGCTCCCCATGCTGACTTTAAATGATGAAGATTTCTCTGCCCGAGGTGTACGGCAGCAAAAATCTCCTCTGAGTTAATTAAAAGTCCTGTTCTTCATCAAAATCCTACATCAGGGGTTTCGCTTCTTTAACTGTGCTCTCCTTGGCCTGACAATACCTGCTGAGTCCCACAAGCAGATTCTTTAGCTCAGTGAATGATTTGCTCCTCAAATCTTAAAATGTGAGGCCAGAAGGGAATCATTTTAACCCCAGTCCTTTCTCTTTTACAAACACACACATTGTAAGACTGATAAAAGTAACCTGGAGTCAGAAGCATAAAGAAGCTGACCTCATGGCAAACCCCGCAGCCGGCATGAGCTAAGTGATCATCGCAGGCTACAGCAACAGCCCACAAACACAGCACTCTCTCAGACAGACTACACACCCACATGCACAGGCAGATTCAGGGTGCAGGCGTAGGTCAGCGGCTCGGGTCGCAATCACATCCTGCAGCCAGATGATCCACGCCCGCCGCAAAATGGGTTTCCTTTGAGAAACACTCTCACACACGCATCAACACAACGACTGCAAAACTGACACGAAAACAGCGGAAAGAAGAGGACAAGCAAGACAACTCAATTTGAAATTTGTGAAAAAATGTTTTTTATTTCATAAATTTCTCAGTATGGCACATGAACAGAGATTGAATGTTCTGAAAAAGATTTGGCACAGAACCTTAAAGCAGAACAAACCCGTCCCCCCATCTCCAAAAACACACACACCTACTCACACAGACAGAAAAACAGACACTCACCCCTTTTAACATGTTGCTCCAGTGTTAATATGCACATCTGTGGTTATAACAGGTTAAAACACAGTTTTAAGAAACAAACACGGAAACAACCATAGTCAATATTGCAGAAGAAAAACCAAAGTGAAACAAAGAAGCAGATGGAGGCCATGTTTAATTGAACAGAGGGAAGGAAATATCAGAGGCCTTGCTTTGTTATCCGTTTTCCTGAGAGGATCGCATTGGTGCAGGAGGGGGCTAACGGGAGCATGGGAGCGCGCCTGCGTGTGTTTGTGGGGATGAAAAGCATAACTCGACATCTAGCTGCAGGGGGGTGGAGGTGGGGGTTGAAAAATGGCAGAAGGAGGTAGCATGAGGTAGATAGAGCAGGGCGGAGGAGGAGAACAGAAGCTCGAGAGGGAGGAAAAGCAGGATAATGCGAGACGTTCCCCTGCGAGCAAAAGAGTATATGAGTGTGTGACTCAGACGGAGAGGGAGAGAGGCCGCGACTGAGGCTTTAGCTACATTTTGGAGGGGCAAGAAGGAGAAGGAAAAACATAAAGCGGATGAGCAAGAGTAGTGAGCCTCGCTCCTCCTCTAAATCCCCCAGGTTGGGGACAGAGAGGAATAATTTCCCTTCTGGCTCTGGGTGACATATAAGCACAGCAGCAGCCCTTCCTCCGTCATGTCTTCATATGAGCCGTGCTCAGACACACCAACATGGATACTGTGCAACAACCAAACGCATATGCAAACATCTGCCACTCAAAAAAACTAAGAAATACACAAATATCCACCAAGAACAAAGAGGTGGGGCATGTTTGGAGGCTTTCCCTCCAAACCAGTGCTAGAACATGACTGGCACCAGTCCTCTGAGTTTTCACATGGTTGTGATCTCCTTCTTTAGTTAGTTAATGCTTCAACATTAACGAAAAGTTGGAAAAACATGAGCTCCCTGGTTGTCTTCACGCTACTTATGGTGAAATCAGCTGTCATGAAGCTCAAGACGTCGTTGCACCGCAGGCTGCTGCAGTTACAGCCCATAATTTCTGCTGAATCCATGTATACTATATCCAACCATTTTCCTAAGCGCTGTATTTAGCTGCTCCTTCAAGTGTTGCAAGGTAACAATATGATCAGAGATCTGCTTGTTGGGATTTTGAAACGGTCACAAAAACCTCCTTTTGCATAAAACAGCGGAAATAAATCAAGTCGATGATATTAGTGCCTCCGTTTGTGAAGACACTAAGATAAATGATATAATCTGTGTGGTTAAGCTGTCTCCATGTGCTGTGATCTTCCTCAGCAACTCCGAATAAAACTTGTAGGTTGCAGAAAACCGCGAACTGGTCAAAGTGAATCGAGAAGCAGAATTTTCAAGTCTTGCTACGGATTCTCAATTGGATTTAAGTCTGAACTTTCTACCAGACAACAAGATCTGGAATCTGCTAGTCAGGGTAGTGAAACGTTCAAAAACACCAATTATTATAAATTAAGCTAACGATATTATGGCATCAGTTTGTGGCCGTATTGACAAATAATACAATTTGCGTAGTTAAACTGTCTCTGTGTGCTTTGATCCTCCACAGAAAATCTGAATAAAACTGACAGATCAACTATACATTGTGGATGAGTTTATGGGGTTCATAGTGAGGTAATGATGCAGCTCAGAGTTGGCTCTGCAGACTGAAAGACAACATTAGTTTTTAAGTCATTGGATTAAATCTCTTTCAGATTTAGGTTGGAACTTTGATTAGGCCATTTAATCACATGAATATGCTTTGATATTAAACATCAATTCCAGCACTGACTACATTTAAGGTCGTTTTCTTGCTGGAAGGTGAATCTCCACCCCAAGCAGGGTTTCTGCAGGTTTTACCATGTCAAATTTAAGACTTTTTAACACCTTTTTGAGACCATTATGAATTAAATTTAAGACTCATATCCCAACATAAAAAAGTAAAGAGGAAACAATTCCCCGATATCCTCATTTGTACTGTAGGATTGGTGCCTAGTCACCGTGTGAAGCACCCAGAGCACCTCCGCTCTTAATGTTGGCTCTGACCCAAAAGCGACATGGAGATCGCTTACCGGACTTGCGGTGTTGCTGTGTGAGTCTCGCCTGGGCAGTGTGGAGATAGTGCTGGGCCCGGGGCTGGATAGTTGGCAGAACTGGCTGATGGCTGCCGTTTGCTGGAGACCCTTCACAGCACTTAAATGCTTTTCACTCTTTGAATGCGACTCTAACGCCCGTAAACCCATCGTTCCAAGTTTAATTACTTTTTTGCATAAGAAGCAGCAAGCATCAAATACGTTGTCTGAAATTGGTTTTAACCAAGCCTTAAATTCATGTTTTTACAGCCAAGAATGGCTAAACTTACACTTCCCCATAGCCGACAAAGTTGTATGTCTGTGGTATAATCCCAACGAGACTCGTGCCAATTTAACGAAAGCTGCATGTTGGTCTTTGTAGTTGTAATACAGCAAAATTATATGTGGAGTAGCGAAAGAAAGAACTACAACTCCACGGGGAGCAAAAACAAAATCTATAGCACCGCGAGAGCTCTTTAGCGAGCAATGCAGGTAGCGTTACATGGATGTAGGAAAATGAAGACCTGTTTAAACATTACTTAAGACCTAGAACACAAACTTCAGTGAATATCTGACTTTTTAAGGCCTTACATTTCGGTTTTAAAATTTAACACTTTTTAAGACCCCACGCATACCCTGCCCAGTCTCAAGTCTAGCTCAGCCTCTAACAGGTTTTCTTCAATGATTGCCCTGCATTTAGCTCCATCCATCTTCCCATCAACTCTGACCGGCATGCCTGCCTCTGCTGAAGAAAATCATTCCAACACTATGAAACTGCCATGTTTCTAATAGGGATGGTGTTTTCAGAATGTTGTGCAGTGCTCTGTTCGCAGTGATCCTCCACAGGGAGAATTTTAAACATTTCCTGAATGAGACATTGACAATAACATAATGACCCGGCTCCGAGTTGGCTGTAAGGTTCTAGAAAACCAAACAGCTCAGAATGGACGGCGGTCAATCTCAATGTCACCCCATCTTCCCACTAGCTGTGATAAGTTTCCCTGTCCCTGCATTCCCACAGCATGATACTGCCACCACCATGTTAAACTGAGTGTTTTGTGGGTTATGTGTATCGTTAGTTTTCTGTCATACTGAAACAAATGTTATAATTTCTGTTGCTAAACTGCTTTCATGCTCCGTAATCCTCCACAAAAAGTCTTATTAGAACAGACACAGGATCAAACATTTACTGGACATTTACAGGGAAGTAATGATGTAGTTCCAAGTTAGCGCTCAAATTGTGTAAATCCAAACCACAACTTATACAGAACCAGATAAGAACTAGTGCTTGTCCTGCTTTTGGGGGGAAAAGCCTAATTGTCCACGAGTTTAGACCCATGCATGCAAATTTATAAAAATAGAGAGTGACAGGATGTCCTCCAGAATCATCTTTCACTCCTGCTGCCATCCCCGTCTTTTCTCTTTCCCTATTTGTGTCTGCCCTGTTCTGCATTGTCCCTCATTTACTTCTGGGCTTGGAGAGAGGGGAAGCCTGAGGCGACAGAGGCTGTTGCTTGGTAGCCAGACTCCCGGTAAATGTGGCTTGACCAAGACGAGGGGCCGTGGAAAATAAAAACAGCTCAAAAGCAGCTCGATGCAACAGAGATCTGTGCCATGCCAACTAAACATTGCTCGTGGCGATTCATGAGCATCCGGGGTGAGAACGTGAGTCTGTGTCTCTTAGACTGTAAAGAGAAATGAGAATGACCATGAAATGAGGCTAGCAAGGGCCAGAGCAGATAAATAAATAAGCACCAGGGAGGGAAGTCGTTTCCCTTACCGGTCGACACAAAAAAAGGAGACAAAAAAAAAAAAGACAGGTAAAGAAAAATCCATATTGCCAGTAGAAGTTTGGATGGTGGTTCATGAATGTTTCTGTCTGCGTCTCAGAAACTTGTTCACCAAGAGGAGACTGTAGCTCTGATTCAGAGCTCTGCTGGGAAAGCTTATCTGGGTCAAAGATGATTTTGCTCCAGTTTCACCTTTCAGAGACTAGACAGCCTCTGAATTGTGCAGATGACAGCAAGTGGAGGTTTGACCTTATGTCCTTCAAGGCCTCTGCCACACTGAGGGACAAGTAAGGATCAAACAGTTCTATTATCAAACCACCAGCCTATATGGGTTAGAATCCCAGTATGGAGTTTGCATGATCTCCACATGTAAGTGTGGGCTTTCTCTGGGTACTCTGGTATCCACTGTCCGAAAACATGACCTGTTAGGTTTGTCTCCACCAGAGACTCAGTCATTTGCCCATCCTTCTTTGCAAAACAGCTTAAACTCAGATGGATGGGAAGTACCCGAGCATCAATGGTCTAGTTATTTGATCTAAAACTGTTCTATTAAAGCTTTGGCTGTATATTTAGGGCTGTTGTCCTGCTGGAAGGTGAACCTCCGCCTAGTATGAAGCCTTTTGCAGCCTCTAACAGGTTTTCTTTCAGGATTGTTTGTCTTTAGCTCCATCCTTGTTCCCAACAACTCTGACCAGCTTCCCTGTCTCTGCTAAAGAAAAAGAAAAACCCACTGCATAAATGCTGCCTCCACCATGTATCACATTGTAAATGGTGTATTCAGGATAATGTGTAGAGTTTTTCACCACACATATGGGAACATTCAAGAACTGCTTTTGGCTTTATTTCTGCCTTATTCACAAAGTGGATGGCAGTAAATACACGCAGAGGAAACCTATCCACCAAGCCCAGGAGATTATTCTCTTTTTAATCACAAAAACAATGCTGTGTGATAGAGAAAAATGTTTTGACATTTTCTAATAATTTTAATTAACCCCCCAGGGTTTGTGTTTTTGAAATATTATCTTTGCAAAAATTTGGCTTTGTTGATGCAAATGGCATAACATTTGGCCAGATGTGTGTTTTGGGGTGAAAATGAATTTTTCAAGTTTTTATTTCTTCACTCCTTTAGATACCTTTTAGAGCAGCCTTGTGTCCATTCAGCAAACTTTCTTGTCCTACCAGCTCCCATTCAAAAAGGCATTTTTTTGAAAACACTACATATGCTCATATATATTAGTTTTATCTTAAAAATATCAATTTCGTGTCTAAGGGATTACAGATAGTTAAGAGCCAACTCCAAGCCCTGACCTGATGAGGCATTCCTCAAAACTTAAGAACAGAAAATCACACTGAATTAATGTTTAATGTTTGTTAAACAGCAGAATGATGAATCCTATTAAACTGACTCATTTAGAATAAAAAACACGAATTGAAGCTAAAAATGTCTCAGTTGAAAAATATATGTAACAACTTTCATAATTATATCAGAATAAACTACTAAACTGTACATCCTTTTAATTTTCCCTTAATAAATTAAAATGGGGTCTTTGATTTCCAGCCACCTTTGAGACAGCCGAGAGGGGCAGAGACGAAGGGGACGGATCTTCTTTACAAACTTAATTTATTTGGAATCAGTTTAATAAACTCTGCATGTAAGGCCTTTCAGCCTTGAGGTTTGCATTGTGAACTTAAAAAAAATAACATGATTATGTTAAACAAGACAAGTTATTTAAATAAAAAATGATTTGCAAAAACAATCAGGATCAATTAACCTGATTTTTTATGCCAGCAGCTCAACTGTCACTTGTTTCTTTCCTTCTTCTATTGTGCCAAAATTACATCCAACTTTTTCCAGCACTTATATTTTTGTTGCCTTCTGCCTAAATCAAATGTTTTGGTTTTGGAGAAAGAGGAGCTACAGACCTGACAATGAGTTACTTGCATATACATAAATATTAGGGTTTTCCCCTGAATGCATGCATTATACCTCATTGAAATATATGAAAATGGTGTTGGTACAAAGAGACACTGTTTGCTCTTTTTTAGAAACAGATCTGCTTTACTTTTACTTTCAGAATCGGATGCATGTGCACACTAAGGGTTGCAAACATATAGCATCCGCAAATGGCTTTGTGCATCTACTCCATGTAGACAAAACAGTTCACATTTGGTCTCATCTGACCAGAACTTCTTCTTCCACATGTGTCCCTTACAGGACTTGCTTTCTTCTTGGCACTACTCTAAAAATGCCAGATTTGTGGAGCATAAACCTAATATTTGTTGTAAATTACTAATTCTCTCTCCTGAGCTGAGGATCTCTGAAGCTCCTCCAAAGATACCATTGTCCTCTTGACTGCTTCTCTAATCAATGCTCTCTGGCCTTGGCCGGTCTGTTCAGGTGGAACCATGTCTTGGTAGGTCTGCTGTTGGTCCGTCCTCTCTCCATGTTCAGATGATGGATTGAACAGAGCTCTATGAGATGTTGTCTTATAACCTAACCCTGTTTTAAAATTTTCCAGACCTTCCTCCCTGACCTGTCTGCTGTGGTGTTTGGTCTTCATGATGCTGTTTGTTCACTGATGCTCTTTTTTGCAAGGCACTTTAGGGGATTAAATTAGAATTAAATGAGAATGAAACCTTTATACTTTGATGTTTATCCTAGACTTGTAGAAACAATGTAGAGACAATTTTTTTAAGTTTTGGGGGATGGGTGGTACCTCAAGTGAATGGATATGAAAAAGAAACAAATGTTCATCTCGTTTCTCATATTCTTTTGTGATTTCACACCAAAAGGTTTCTATTGAATAGCAAAAAATGAATGGGCCTTGCAGTTCCATCAGTTCTGGTCACTTTCTCCACAACCTTGTCCATGTTTCTCCACTCCAAAGCATTGAAAACTTTAACCCGCGTCCACCTTCTAACAAGGATCAAACACAGCAGAGCGTAATTATGATACAGAGAGAAGAAGAAACCGAGGAACATCACGGATGGATGGCGAGAAACAGGAAGCCTGTCGTCTGAGAGAAGCACAGCTGCTGGATCAGCACGTATCTAATAGTTCAGGCTGCTTCAGAACCTTCTAGTAAAAGTCCAGAAATCCACACACACGCATACCAGAATACAAGCTTTCCGCAGCTCTGAGGTGCGTTTTCCCCATCCCAACAACAGCTGAACCAACAGGGATTATTTTCCAAAAACAAGAGTGGATTTAATCTGCTCCTTGGGAGAAAAATGGGCTCCAAATGTTTCCGGACCTAAGAAAAAACACAGTCTTTTGAACATGCCAAGATCAGCTTTTTTCCCCCAGTGGATTTACAAGTTTCAGCAACACAAAGGCTGCTGGGTCTCAGCAAAAGAGATTAAAGATAACCGTAGTCTAACGTCACTTTCCAATTTAATCACTGTTTTGGTAGAAAATATGTTTTGACATTGCAAGTAGGTGCAGCAGAGGATCGCACTGTCGTGTTGCAGCAAGAGAGCCCTGGGTTTGAATCCCAGCCTTGAGACTTTCTGCATGTTCTCTTGTATGTTCTCTCCGTGTGTGCGTGGATTCCCTCCAGGTACTCCATCTTTCTCCCATAATCTAAAAACTTTTCATGTAAGGGTAACTGGCCTCTTTTAAGTTACCATGGCTAAAGGTGTGTGAGTGAGTGCATGGTTGTTTGTCTCTGTGTTGTCGTGTAATAGACTGCTGACCTGTTCAGGGTGCATCCCGCCTCTCGCTCAATGACTGTCCCTATAGAAATAGGAGCACCAGCCCCCAATCTGTTTAACTCTGTCACTGTGTTCAATATAATAACAATGTGGAGGTCAATCAGGACGAAGGCAGCAAGTGTTTCACATCCTGGTAACAACACATTCATCTCTGAAAATTTGAGCATGCTAGGTCATTCCGGACAATGCTCAGAAGAGCGGTTTAGTTTTAGAAAATGACTAGAGACAGAGCAACTAGTCCACAAAATGAAAAGCTCTGCTATAATGCTAGTGAAAGCTTTAAAAACCACCATTCTAGTTGACTGAAGAAGACTCAACCAATGATCAACTCCAAGGTGATTAAAGAACTCAACAGTTAGCTGTGAGTACTGTAACAACTAGGAGATGTCTATGTGAAGCCAAACTATCAATTAGACACCCCACAAAGTCCTCTTGTTAAAATGTGCGGAAGAGGTTACAGTTTGCCCAAGAACCTATTGACTGGCCTATAGAGAACTGAGACAAACAAGCTGTTTCTGATGCAAAACCAAGAAATCCTGAGGAACCGTGGAATGTAGTCCAATCAATTTTGGCTGGAAGACCTGCTCAGCCAGAAGCTGGTTGACGCTTTGCAACTCGGATGTAAAGAGAGATGAAAATGATCACCCCCAGGTGGCCAAATTAATGAACTAGTGGGTAGTTTTGGTTTAACCCACAAGACAGAATAGCAGTGTTCAATTTCCAACTGACCAGTTGGGGGCAGTAATGCACCTGAGTTCCCGTTCTGCTTATTTAACGCGATCTCTCCGACAGCCGAGCGGAAGAGAGCTGAGCACACTGCAGCATGCTGCTGTCACACTTGACATTCGTTCAAAGCAACGCTCGGTTTATGAAGCAGGAGGAAGTGTCTTCCTGAAAGTTGTCTCTGTGCACTTGAGCTGCAAAGCAAACAAGTTACGAGACAAATGATCAAAACTGAGGGGAAGGAAGCTTTTCCTGGCCTGCTGTTTCTGTAGACTCCTCCCAGTGAGAGGCAGGATGCGTGATTACTAAAGATATATTGGTAACACACTAATTTCCAACAGAATTGGGTCAGCCTTTCACATCTTGTAACTTAGGTGTTCCAATCACCTCTATGGCAACAGGTGTGTAAAATCTCTCATCTAGGCATGCATACTGCTTCTACAAGCTGGGGAGAATAATCCACAGAGGTCATTAACCTTCTGTGGCTGCCACAGCCCTCCAAACATTATGTGGCCTTCTGATGAACACATAAACAGTGATTCAGAGAGCTCCGTGGAACAGGTTTCCATGGTTGAACAGCTGCTTCCAAGTCTAACATTACTGATTGTAATGTAAAGCGTCAGATGCTCTGGGGTGAAGCATGCTGCCACAGGACTCTAGAGCAGTCTGGCTTATGCAGACTACAACAATAATAATATACTAGAACAAATGTAGTTTGAATTGTAAGTTCATATGCTGGGAGTGTTTCTTAACTTCAATAAGAATTAAATTATTAAATATCCCAATAAATGTGGATTCTTTTTCTGTTGAAATGTCGAAATTTCATACATTAAACACATAATTATACGAACTATTGAGGTAAATGAAGTAAAACAAGAGATTCAGCAAAATCAAGAACAGAAGAACTGATTCTGGACAAAAACTTTTGGGAATTTGGAAAAATAAAATGTAAAAACCACAAAAATAAAAAAATGTCATAAAAAGGTACCAATTTTCTATGGGCCTAAAGTACACATAATTGGTATATTGTTACAATCTTTCATATTACTTTTTGGTGGACTTAAAGAGAAATGACTGAATAAAACTGATTATCTAATGAACAGATTTAGCTTAATAGATTTGTTATATAACCAATACAAATAAAAAACAACAAATGGCTGAAACAAAAGGTGGCTTCTAAAGTGACTGGTAAAGTTTTTCCATTGGCATCCGTATCTGGTAACTAAAATTTAAATTTTCCCTCCTTGATGAGAAGCAGTTCTCGGAAACATACGTCTAAATATTTCTTCAGTGACTTTTAGGAAAGCATACTTAGGTTTATACAGTCAAATGTTTAGTTTATGAAGATAAATGCAAATACTTTTTTTGAACAGCGTAATATTCATTTTTCCTCACTTTCTGAAGAGTAATAACCAGATCCAATATTTTTTTCCTCGTGTTTTCATGTGGAATAAAAAATGCAGTGTTCCTACAGCATAGGAGTGTTTGGAAATAAAAGCTTCAAATAATTTCAAACAATACTGCGATTCACTATCTCCACTAAGCAGTATTTGACAAAATCAAGCTCCGTGAGCATGTCCCATTTTACTATTTTAGATTTTGCAGCTGGCTACTATTTTGCAGCTCAGATGCCCTTTGACCCAGACAGGAGAAACTCTTCTGGAATGAGGCGGCACTCATCCCGGCCCGCCAACGGCCACTCGAAGCTCACAAGGTAACAAACATGGACGTCTTGTGACCAGAGGCATGGTTTCCAAGGCGACAAGGAAATAAGCCATGCGCCAATGTCTTGGCCATTCTCAAATTAAGGACACCTTCACAGGGCGTAAAGCACGCACCACGTGAGGTGAAACACAAAGACAGCAGCAGCAGCTGAGAAGTTTGCATTAATCTCCTCTGCACTCGGCTGCAAATCGTTGGAGAACACTCGATCAATAAATCACTCACTCATTCCCTGTCAGAGAGAAAAATGCGTGTGTTTGCAGTTCTCACATGCATGGTAGGCCGGCGGTTTAGGCCAGAATTTTCACTTTCACGGTGACAACACAGAAACAAACGTTCGTGTCTGACAACTTTATTTTACATGATGTGACTGAGCAGAATGACTGGGGCACAAAAAAGAAACTGGTGTCATCAAATCAGCATCAAACCAGTATGACGGTGATAAAACCGGGCTCTGACACCCGCAGCAGAGTCCATAACGACCACAGTGAGGCAGGACTATCGCTGATGACGGTGCTAACTGGGGAGGGATGGCTTGGTGACACAGTGGCACAGAAACACTTCTGCACCTCTTAGAATCACAGCAGCCGTCATGTGAGAAGACAAGCTGCAACATTTGGCTTCCAACAAGCATCCTGATGGCCCTGTGAAAAATAATAGCAATAATGATGCATATAAATTACAGACGGTTTGATGCTCTTGGCCTCTGCAACGTGGAGAAAATTAGCACTGGTGCCTCAGCACATGCATCATTGACACCATATGTATCAATAATGCATTAAGCTCTGCTATCGCTTCACTGCTATTTTGAAAGAGGAGGGTGTTGACGGAAAGAAATTAAGTTGTGCAGGGCTCACACAGGGCTCATAGAGCTGAGGTTAACATGTTCAGTGCAGCCCTCAGGGACCGGCTCAGCTTGGGTTTGTGCCGCTGCTGGCCACAGCGAGCGGCAGGACGGACCTGGAACGCTATCACATCTCAGATTACCTCACCCGCCATAAGGGAGCAGCTTTAAATCATTTTCAAATGTAATGTTATGTCAATGTTATGACTAAACACTCACATTACTGTCAACACAATTACAGAACGAGTCACAACAATCTCAGTTTGGTGAATCAAGGAGGAAATCCTAATGGACGAGTCAAGCTAACAGCTACGGAGACTGAGCTCAAATCCTGGGCAGATTTTAATAAACATCAAACTCCAGAAAATGTAAAGTAGTTTAAAGTAGTTTCCCCTTTTTGGGAAAAATTGTTCATGCCTTAAAAGCTCCAATATGGTAGTTCATGCATTTTTTGTAGATAATGTCTCAAAAGTCTCTAGGACAAATTTATAAAATTATTTGCATTTGCTAAATATGTGCAAACCTGTGTTTGCCCATCCTTCCAATTCTGAACCTGGATTCAAAGACAGATCTGCTCCTAAAGCAGCTCTACCAAGCAAATAAAAGCTCTCTTTGCCTGCATTCAGTTTTGGTATTATGCATGAATGTAGCAGAAAACCCATTTAAATTTTTGTTTATTCATGTGAAGTAAAGTCAGAACACATACATGCTCAAAGATCAGAGCTCTTTGCCTTCGCTGGTTGTGTGGGAAAACATACCACCTGCTGAAAGCTGGTCTTAATTTACAGGCTTGAGAAGTGAAAATAAACAACCAACACTGCTGCTGGTTTTATGATAATAAACAGGTCAGAGATATCACAAAAGGCAGAATTTCTCCTCTCTTCTACTGAGGTGTGCCGGGTTTTTCCAAATAATAAAATCATGCTGAATCTTTTCTAAATAGTTAGATGAGTTAGATGAGGGACAACAGTAGTTGGTCAAGGTAATAAAGTGTATTTGTATAAACTAAATGAATTGTTTTATGTAAGCTTTGCTTCTTTGCAATCTGCAGCATCACTTATTGATTTGGAAACACTATTCCAATGGGATTTCTTGTGTCAGATTCTGAAAGCTTTGAGGAGTGTCTTTAGTAGTCAGCATCTGGAGTTCATTTTTAATGTGAATAATAATGACAATAAAACTACACATTCTGTATTTCTTTAATCCTTGTACTGTATCTGATGTGTTTGTGGTTACAGAAAGGACAACTGCTTTCTGAAACTAAAATAAATGCAATTTTCACCTGTCTGTCGTTTGCTGTATTTAGTCTGATCTGCTTCCTGAATCTTCTGCAGAAATAAAGCAAATGGCGTGCACAAAACTGCTGCAAAAAGTAGAAGGTTGCATGTCCCCCAGGCTGTCTTTACAATAAAAATATTGTTTAAATATTTTTTTCTGTTTCTTCACAAAACAAAAGAACAACTTGGACTAATATACATCCCTTTAATTTGAGCTCAATTTAAATATAATCCAGATTTTTTGGGGGGACATAAGCTGACCAAAGTTGGACTCAAGCAACAGAAATATAGTTGGTGCCGTTATCACTGGCACCCATGCTGGTCAGAAAAATAAGTCATAAGATGCAGAATATAGATGCTGGATACCGATGTATAACTGCCTGACCTGTGGTCTCGCACACAGTGGACAACCAGTTTCTGTCCTAAACGTTAAATAATCGGGAGTTTTTCTTGCATAAAGTAGCTAAGATTTGCCGCTGCTCGCTCCTACATACAAGACTTTTTAATGTTGCCCCGATAAATTGGTAAACATCAGCCTGTTTTAGTTAAAAGCTACCAGAAAATATTAGCACCACCCATAAACTAAACAATTTGTACAGTTTTGCAGATAATACTATCTGATGCAGATAAATCCACATCACTTGTATCAGTAGCACAACCTACATTGCAACACATTTTCTGTTTGAAAAGTGCAGGCAATGAGCTTGTGTTGCTTGTTTTAAGCAGGTAAGATGCTGACTACTTATTAGTACTCTACAGAAACAAAATATTACCAAATTATCCCTTTAACTGCAATTAAACTGACTAATAAGCACATAAGCTTCACCAACAGGTGTTTCTTTGTTATAAACAATAACACATATACTACACAATCCACAATATATGGCGAGATTAAGAAAACCTTTAATCAGTTTTCCTAATATGCAGAGGGAGAGAGTGAGCAGCAGCTTAAGCAGTAAAAAAATATCCTGTTTTTACTTAAAACGTCAGTGAGAGGATCATAAAAATTAGCCTGAAGCAAAGAGTGAGAGCTGGTTTAAATGAGGGATCTAAAATGGAGGTCTAACCGCCCCTCCTCCCTCTTAATGTCCTTACAGAACCGAGCCAGCAGAAGCCCACCTGAAAACTCACACAGTGGGCTGTTCTGCATCACCCTGGTATAACATCTATGTTGTATACAGCTCCAAACGTCCAGATTTCTAAGTCTTACACAACAGCACAACAAGTTTGTTTTTAACCCGAAGCTGCATCTGCAACAAACGCTCTCTCTCACACAGCTAAATTCTGGTGATTCTTCACCTTTTCCCTGAACGAGCGGGCCCCTTCCTGCACGGTAAACACAGCACTTCCATTAGATTGTTTGGAGCGTGTTCAGTGCTCCGTGACTCAGACACTGCAGCAATGTGACTGCGTGTCTCCAGCCTCAATAACATGGCCTCTGGTTTGTGCCACTTCAGAGGTGCCTGTGGGGCTGCCTGACGCTTTCAGACGCGATGAGCTACTGCCGGCGTTAGGGCAGGAATTTAGGGGTAAATAGCTTTTGTAACAGTCCTTGCTTTTAGTCTGTGATGTGCACAAATACTGACAGAAAACCACACACACACACACACACACACACACACACACACACTCCTACCCACAAGCATGCTCACATGATAATTTCTGTTATTTGCACACAGCCAGATGAATATGGAAATAACTTTGGGGCACGGGGGGCTAGTATCTCCTGTGCTGGGAGAAGGAAATGTTAATAGCTTGTGCAGGGAATGAGTGTTAATCAAAAGTGTAAGGTGCATAAATTTGTTTAGCAATGGTGCGGAGCTCATGCTAATTAAAGGGATGGGGCTCTGTGTAGAAGTTTGGCGTAGACAGCATCTCACCTGCACTCTGAGTTGTCTTGGTTATGATAAACAGGAAGAAATGTGGATAGTAACTGGAGAGAGCACAGCCTAACCCAATAATTTCAGAGCAAGGCTGATCTTCACACCACTGTCACTTTTGCCTTAAACGGTTATTTACACGGAAGTGAAAAAACATTACCAACTACAAGTTTCCACAACTTTTCCTACTCCAAATTTGGACTTTTGCCATATTCCTATTTTTTTTATTTCACATTTGGAAAAATGTCACATTATTGATGTAGGTACAACTATTTAATGTAGATGAAAAGCACAGACTATAAAACTTGACGAGTCTAGTAGAAAAAACTAAATAAAACTGAATATGACTTTTATTAATAAAACTATGTCCTACTTCAGAGTACAACAGAAAACAAATGGCACATCTCTTATAGGACTGAATTAATGGGCAACTTTTTAATGATATACAAATGATGCACATATGTTACAAATAGAAAAATGGTCTCCACTTGTTTTCTACTTTTACAAAAACCTAAATTCCTTCACTAAGTGTTAATGAGCAAAAAGTATAAATGGAAATATTTTACACAAAATACATTTAAGTTTGTTCCTTTTTCCTATTCTGGTCCAGAAATGGAAAATACTAAAGCTAATTCCACTTTTTTCCAGACTAAACGTTCCGAAAACAAAACATGTTAAGCTTAAGAATCTTAAATAACTGTGGTGCAAAGTAATGTAGCGTAAGCCTTAATGCCTGATGTCTGGAAAATGTAAAAGTAGAGGTGGAGGCAGATCTTTTGGTTATCAGGGTGCTCTCCTGTGGAACCAGCTCCTACTTCTTGTCTATGAGGCAGACCCGTGTCTACATTTAGGACATGGCTAAAACTTGGATTCTGATAAAGCGTACATCTTTACGTAGGCGTCTACAGACCTAGACTGATGCATAATTTCTCTTGGCAAATATTCTTTGTCAACAGCAACGGTGTTTGTTTCCAGTTCCTGCCCCCTCAAACCACAATAAGTGCAGATGGCCACTCACACTGAGCCTGGTTCTGCTGGAGGTTTGGTCAAGTTAAAAAGGAGTGGTTCCTCCCCACTGTCGCCCCCATGCTTGCTCAGGATGGGGGATTGCAGAAAAATCTATATTTTGTACATCCTGTTTGCTTTTCCTTTAATATTATGCTTTTTGGGAAACCACAAGTACTGGGAGGGACTGGAGTATTTGGACTGGATTATTGTGACTGAAATAAACTGATTGAAACTGGATTTGAATCAAACATGTAAAGTGCCCTGAGATTACTTTTTATTATCGTTTTGTACTACAGTCCCTGTAAAAAGGCCAATTGTAGAGTTAAACATATAAATGATCATCAGTAAGTGTGATGACCACCTCTAAAAAAGCAGGAGGTTTGGCAGTTTGTTGGTCTGGAGCACACACAATGCCAGGAAGGAAAGACATCAGCAGTAACCCATCAACCTGAGGAGGGTTTTAGTACTATCCTGAAGTACACTGCTCGGCAAGAAAGATTATTCACAGGTGGAAAACAGTTAATCAGAGCAGCTTAAGTCAACACTTTTTGTATTTTTCATAGCATTACTGTTGCATTGTGCTTAACATGTCCCGTACTCTAATAGGTGTTCCTTAGGGAATGTTACTGGTAAGTGTTTTATTGTAAATAACTTTAACATCTATGAAAATAAATGTCTGATCCTCGAGTGACAGCAGCGTAAAGATTTAAAGGATAGTGTTCCTATGAACTAGCATGATTTCTTTGTCTAGATCGAAGCTGTTTTAGGATGGGAGAAATCTGAGTTAGGCCGTAAGCTCGAGCATCTTTCAGTTAATTCAACCTGGGTGTGACTTTACGGCAGGTAAAAACTGCTCAACAGAACCTCATTTAATAGATTTTACAGTACAGCGTCGACATAATTCACTGGCTTGTAAAAAAATAGATCTTTGGGTGTAAAATGGTGATCATTATGGTGGATAAAAAAACATGATGTTCTGAGCTGTCTGGTCTCATCTGTTTAGCATTCAAAACCCAAATCAAGATGCTGTCGCAGCAGCAACAGTTGCCAAGGAAACCTGATAGCAGGATGCTGAGGGTCGGGGTGGAGGATAAGGAGAAAGAGAGGGAGGAAGAGGAGGAGTTGAGCACAGAGGGGTATGTTTAATATGAGGACACGGTTCTAATGCTTAGGTTGATTTGCTGCCACTGAAGGAACACCGGCCGACTCCTCGAGATGCGGCACCTTTAGAGCAGCGTGCCGAACAAGCATGTGGGTGTGGGCGGGGTTGACCCCGCTTGGTGCATTAGTGAATTGTCATGGCAACGAGGCGTTGACATAGCAGAATCACACTCTGAGCACTATGGTCAACGATGACATTCACAAATGTACACAGCGAGCCTTTTCCCATCCCCCTGTGCAGAAATAAAATGTTAAAAAAATAAATAGACCCGGTGCCGCTGACCGCTTCACATTCGCTACGTCTCATCAAGAGGAGCCAAAGAAATACAAACAGGGATACAACAATTAAAGTTGATCAGATCATAAACCAAATTAATAATCAAAAGCAACAGCCAACCAGATTTCACAGACTTCAACTGCCTTTTTTATGTGCCAAGTGTTTTTTTTTTATTTTCAAAGTGACCTCTGCTAACAGAACATCTCTCATAATTATAACCAGCGTAATCAGCTAATAATAATAACAATATTACAATAAAGTTAACACGTGATTTAAAAAAAGGAAACTAGATAAAAAACAAAAATGAAAAACACTTATAATAATTTTGCTTCATTTTTTTTGAAAAGAGATCTATAAGATTCTATATTTTTTCATTTAGTTGTCCTTTTTCTTTAGAAAAAAATTCACCCACCACTGAATACTGCACTAAATGCCACATCCTCCTTCACAGAACAAGCATCTCTTACCTTTTAAAAAAGGGTTCGTCCATTTTTGCCCCCTGCTGCCATCAAATCCACTCCTTACACTGAGATACAGTTGGGAAATAATCCTCTGCAAAAAGGTGCAGTCTTCCTCCTTAATGTCAGATAGCATGAGGGTCCCATCAGATGGAGTCAATGAGGGTGAAGCCGTTTTATGGGCCAGGTCATTTCCTGTTGACGCTTACAGAGGTCATTTTGTGGCATGTTGAATCTGCCCAATGAAATCAGCGTCATGTACAAATGAAAAAAGTCACTTCTCAGTTATTTGTGGGCACTAGCAGTAACAATAACAGTAATAATGATAGCATAATAACATTAATGTCATTTCATATCTTTAAGATCTGAAATTATTTGTTATTCAATGTCCTAGGATTTTTTCTTTATTATCTGAAACACCATTTTAGATGCAGAGTAATGCATGGATGACAAATATAGCTAAATTTGTTATCATTATTACTGTCATGATTATTACTAATACCAGAGTGCCACTATATATGAATAAAACATTAAAAGCTCCTGTTGTGTTTCATGGTTTTGCAGCAGAGAGTAAAAGATCTCCCATCTCAAAGGACCCTGTTTCTGGGGAAAACAGTTGTGGCTACAAAAAAATTCAAGACCAAAATAATTTCTTTTTCATCACTTTGTCAGGTTTGCTTTGTAGCTCCGCTCTTTCACGTGTATCCAGAAGAAGAGCAGTCAGTCGCCTTTCTTTTCGGAAGTTCGGAAAAGTTGTGACAGGACTTGGGCTAGTTTTCAAAATTGTTTATATATATATATATATATATATATATATATATATATATATAGATATATATATATATATATATATATATTCTTCAGTTGTCGTAGTGGTCACTCATTAGCTTCATAATTATTTATTTGAATGAAAATATATTTACGGTATATATAATATGCGTCTTCAGTTCTTTTTATATATCTCTCTAATTCTTGTCCTTTATTTCTTCACGATATTTCCACTCTTCCAAAGAAGACAGTAACCAGTAAAGTGTAAAATAAAAAAAACTGATAAAGAGAGGAGCAAAATCACTTTTTGTTGTTCCGATATTCCAATCAGTCTGGCTGCTCTGCTCTTATTTCGCCTCATCCGTGTTTTCCTGAAAACCTGGGAAAGCTCCACTTCGCTCACACAAATCATTGTTTGTTATTCTCTGCCTTTGCCAAACACTAATCTGACAACATGTTCAATGGCCAATATTATGTCTCCCTCCAAATATATACACTGAATGCATCTGGAAATATATGAAGCAATCTGTATACATCCTTGAAGGGTTCACTGCACGTGTGCATTGTTCATCTCTGTCCGCTGAGAGAAAAGGCTTAATCTTGAGCTTTGGCAAAGACCATATCAAGCTGCACACAATGAGTAATTCTGACATCTGGGACTGTGCGAATGCTGTTGGTGGGATTGGTCTACTGTCTCCTTTTGTCTTACTATCTGGTAGCAAAGGGCCACCACAAAATAAAGGTTATGTATATCCTTTCTGAAATTTGTCCATAAGGACATTGGGCTACAATCACTTTCAAATAGTCACTTGCTCATTCTCTTTAGCATCGACTCTGTCTTTCTTCAGACGTCTACCTTTTTTTAGATTTGAGTCTCTTGCACATTTTCCTTTGAGCCACTCTTAAAAAGTAGTGGCTCGTTCTGGCCTTTTCCCATCAGGCCTTTCAGAGAACTGTGTAGACCCAATTGAGGCAAGCCTACGGTGGAGGGCAGAGTGCCACCAGTGGACATCCCTCCACCAGTGCTGGGTGGAACCTGGGAGCAGGATATGCTCTGTGACTGAGAGCACGGCGAGGGGTTGTTGTTGTTGAGGCCCACACCTGACCCTGTGCCCATTCCCAGGCCCATCATGTTGCTGTTGAAGTGATGTGTTTTGTAGTAGTGGTTGAGGTGCTCTGATCGAGCCAGGTTGGGTAGGTTCACAATCTCTGGATGGTGCAACCTGAGACTCTGGCCCCCTCCCATTCCACTTCCTGCGCTTTGTGTTACAGTGGAACCTCCGGATATTCCACTGCCCCGCCCACTGGCCCCGGGCCCTAGTTCATCCTCCACATTGATGATCTCAATGGCACGTGCAGGACCATGATGTTTGTGCAGCTGATGCTGCTTCCTCAGCTTGTAGAACACCACCAGCATCACTGCTGCCATAAAGGTGATAGCTACGAAGCAGCCAATGATGATCTTGGTGGTCTTCATCACGTCATCCAGGCCAGAGAAGCCTGGCTCCGTGAACGGCACAGTGAAAGTAGGTAGGGTTGCTAGTGCAGAGGAGGATGAACAGCCAAGAGTCCGAGGGGATTCGGTGGTAGGAACTACTTCTGACAACAGGTCAGACGGAATGGGAATGGTGGTCTCATCAATGGCAACCTGTGCATAATCATTAGCTCCTCCATTATCGGTTTCCACAGTAACAGTTGTAAAAAAGGTGTAGTTGACACTGGCATCAGCAGCAGTAACATTGAGGACAGCAGTAGCAGTGGTGTTTCCAGCAGCATTAGTAACCATGCAGGTGTACTGGCCTGTATCTCTCAAGGTGACATTTGTGAAGTTCAGTGTGCCATCATGCAGAACAGATATCCGCACCCGGTAAGACCCATGGGTCATTAGCGTGCCGTTGGGCGTAATCCAGTTAACGGAGGTTGTAGAAGTACTTGTGCGACACTTCAGCTCAGCAGCCATCCCTTCAGTGACGTTGAGGTCAGTAGGAGGCTCCACAATGACAGGAGCAAAGCAGGTGAAATGACTCTGGTCAAGTTCTCCGATGTACTTGCCCTTCAGGACTGGAGGAGCATGGCAGCGGGCACAGCAGGTGGTGTTGCTGGGTACCGTTTCCTTCAACCACCAACTAAGCCAAAGTACATCACAGTTGCAGACCCAAGGATTATGATTGAGGTGCACCCTCTCCAGCTGGTGAAGGGGTGTGAAAAGATCATGAGGCAGGGAATGCAGGGAATTATGGGACAGATTGAGCTCCTCCAGGCTTTTTAGGTCATCAAAAGCATTGCGCTCAATGACAGAAACCTGTGAGTGCATTAGCCACAGCTTCCGAAGAGACACCAGTCCTTGGAAGGATCCAGGACGAATAATCTCCAAACGGTTCCCTGACAACTCCAGTTCTTCCAAGCGCAGAAGGGGAGTCAGTTTGGGAATGTCTTTGAGCCCACACATACCCAGATTCAGGTACCGTAGATTGACGAGGCCAACAAAGGCTGCATCAGAGATGTATTCCAACTTTTTGAGCTCCCCCAGGTCCAAGCGACGCAGGGAGGGCACACGGTTGAAGGCATAACTCGGGAGGGTCTCAATGGGGTTGTTGCGCAGCCACAGCTCTCGTAGCTTGCTGAGGTAATCAAAGGCCTGTGTTGGCACCAACGTGAGCCGGTTGTCAAAGAGCTCCAGCGTGTTGAGGTTGGGGAGGCCATTGAATGCTCCGATTTCAATCTGTCGTATCTGATTCTTGGAAAGCTGGAGGATTTCAAGGTGTCTCAGCTGCTTGAAGGTGTCAGATCTGATGACCTGGAGGGGTAGATGAGATGAGAATTACTGGAAAATATATGGGTGGGTCCATGTAATTTACAAAGATAGTTATCAAAAATTATAAAAATCAATGTTTTTGGTTGCCAAACAAGACAACTGAGTAAATTATTATTTAACATAAACAGAAACATGGTGGAATTTGCTGTATGTGGGTTTGTATACTTGAGGTTAGATTTAAATAATTTTAGAACCTGGTGAAGACCATCCATCCCTCCCTCCCTCCCTCCCTCCCGATGTCCAATCCGAGAAGTAAACATGGTTCAGTATTAACGTCTCTGTCTGCACAACTTGAGGGAAAAAAAAGAAAGCTCATGTGATGAGGAAGCATGGATCTGAAAAGTCATCAACTTTGTCCACAGCATTGAAACTGATTCAAAGTAAGCTAACATGTAGCATGAGGTCTTTGGAAGAAGCTGCTTTGTCTATTTTGCATCTTTCTGTATTCTATATAATAACAAACCAAGAGAAGGAGGTCCGGGGTTCTTACATCTGTTGCACTCATATCCTGTTCTCAGAAAAGCAGCAAAAAACAGATGCATAAAAGACTGTTTAAATGGGCTGTGTTATTATTAGTGTTAGCTGTACAAGAATCTGTTCTCTATGATGAACATGAACAAAACAGCACACCGAAGTGATATATTAGCAACTTTCCAACATTAGCAGCAGCTGCAGTAAAGGGGTTTGTTTTAGGACTTGATCATATGTAATGAGCTGTATTTTGTTTAGCAAAATCTCTTTTTTTTTAGTCTGTCACAATAATCATACACATGCAAACATGTCCTTTCAAAGCTTGAATATGTTCAAACATGACCACTTTGGTCATGGCTCCACTATTAGACGAAGCTTAACGTGTGGATGCAGCTAGTGTGTGTTTAACATGGAATTACTTACCAACAGACAGGGAATTAAGACAAATGTGGCTGAAAAATCAAATTTTTTAAGCGAAGGCCTGACTGCCTTCTCAACCAAAAACAGAACATTCTTACCTAAGAATAGTGAAATACACAACTACGTGCTCTCAATGATTTAAAAGCATAAAAATGCCACATCCAGATCAAATTAAACCATATTATTCCCCCCATAAATATACGTAATAAACATACGTAAAAAGAGGATATTTCTTCAGGTCATCTGCCCAATCTTTGCTTTTTGAGAGATAGATGTCTCACATGTAAAAATGTTACCCACTAACAGAGTACATGTGACGCATGGGGTTGAGGCATTAAGGGGATTTATAAAAAAGTTATTTTTTACTTTTATGAAGGAACATCAGTCCAGTTTAGTCTGCAAGGAATTTCATGCTTTAGTTTTCACTAAATTAATCTGTTTATCCCATATTGTGCTTTAGTTTTTCTACTCCTTTGTGTTTACTGGTGGAAAACTATTTCAGCATGTGCTGTTAGAACAACCAGTTTTAGCTGACTTTAAATGTATCTCACTATTTATGACAGAAGTTTAATTCTTGATTTTTCTCCACATTTTTTTCCCTATTTAGACAATAAAACCTACTGTTTTCATTTTCTTTACACAAGTTAAAAATGTTTCCTCTCTGAAATATATGGACTTGTGTTTTTTTATTTCATGTGTGCCTCTGGACAGTAACTGAACCCCCGCTGACCGGCTTCATCGTAACTCGTGCCCAGCCAGGCGACCCATTTGTCAGGCAGCTGCCACCACACACAAACTTGACCTTTGTGTAGTGCATGTGCAAAAGGTCAGGCATTGCTCAGTGCTCACACAGCAACAACGTCATCATGGATAAACTTCACAAGCCTTCGCCTGAGGAGGAATCAACATAAGAGTACTTAAGCAGAATATGCAAAACTGCATCGCTACAAAGATTAAATCTAAAGTTTTGATTGTGATTCATGAATTTAAAGAAAATGTCCTCTTTACATAATTATATAAGCAAAGCAGGTTTCTTTGTTTTTTATATTTATCTTTGATATGTGACTAAGAAGCTAGAAACTTAAACATTTGTACTGTTTTTCGTTTGATTTTCAACTTCTTAAACAATATTGTTTTAGCTTCAGTCCAATAAGGAGAACCTTTATGGAGCTAAATTGGGGCCATAAAGTTTGTTCAAAAGAAAAAAAATTTGAACCCGAAAAATAAAAGTTTGTTCAAAAGAAAAAAATTTGAACTTGAAAAATTATTTTGAACCTCCCCCCCAAAAAAATTTGAAAACTGGAAAAAAAGTTTTGCAACTGAAAAAAAACAAAACAGATGTGAAACTGGAAAAAAAAAGTTCAAAACTACTTTTCAGATTCAAGTTTTTTTTCGAACTTGCAGATTTTTTTTTTCGACTTCAAACTTTTGGCCCTGTTTTGGCATGGGGGGTGAGGAATCATCAGCTCAACACAGCAGCTGAACAACATATTCCCAGCTGTTGCATTCAGGGACCGTGGGAACTGGAAATGTCTGTAATACATCATTGATATTCTATATATATGTGATTGGTTTTGAAAGATAACATGCTTCACCGATAGAAGCAGCTTACATGAATACACGACGCGCATCTCAGAGGAGAAAATATGATCTTGACAGATTTGCACAGCATTTTAAGTCCGTGTTGGATATTTCCCATGCTCTCAACATAAAGTAAAAGAACCGCCAGACTAAGCAGCAGGAATGAAGCCAGATGCAAAACGAGCCAGTATTTTCCGAATATCCTTGCATAATTAAGCCTGGACTTGTTTTCACATGGACTGGACTTGGGGTGCATTTTTGATTAAAACGCGTTTGGTCTCCATTTAGTGAAGTGACTCACAGGCAGGGTCAAACTGGCATACGGGGCAACCGAGGAAATCCCCAGTGGACCGCTGGCTTAGGCATTTCTTATTTTGTGAATGTTTAGTTTTTAATAACCGCCTTTCACAGACGCAGGGTGCTGGGCCGGTGATTCAGCTCGTGGGCTGCACAGACGCAGGGCGAGCGCGGCATCAAGTACGGAAGAGGCAACAGTTTCTGCGGCGCTGATATTTTTCTGGACCATTGTGTCCTAAACTATGCCATATCAACCTGTTAGGGAAAACCTTTATTTATATGACTCATAGCAGTTTTTCCCATTTATACCATAATGATATAAAGCATAAGTTCTAATGTTTCCTTTTTGTTACAATAGGACAAGAATGCTCCTCGACACACATTACAAGGATAAATGGCCCAAGGTTTGTCATGAATGACCTGTGGCCGGGGCACTGGGTTTGATGGTGGAGCAGGCTGTAACTGGTTTGATTAGAATGCAGCAGCACACTTAGATTAAGGATGGACACCCACTATTAAACAACTTACCAGATAGACACACCAATGGTGACACATAGTCTACTGATAAACACTGAGGGAGGGCACATCCATTGCATCGGAGTGCCAGATATAAAACTACATGTGACCTTCTATCGAGGCTCTTCCTCATCCTTTCACAGACGCTACAGTCCAAGACGAACCTCGGCGCTGATCTCTGTAATCATTCCTCTGCCTAATTTAGATTAGAGGAACTGAAAGTTAGAAACTGTTTGAGAGTCATTTGTTTAAGAGTCAGTGTTAGATAGAGTGTGATCGCTTCTAGGGACCAAAGATCGGAGAAACTCCGAGAGGTCTGACCGCCAACAGGGTGCGGTAGCTCAGACAAACCTCTCCTCTGCTCCAGTCAGGCAGATCAGCTCTGCTGCGCACTGGCGAACAGCTGATCTGTAACACATGACCATGTGCTGCAGGGCGGCCAGCTGAGCTGACAATGAAGGGCAGAGATCAGAAAAAAAAAAGCCCGGGCTAATAAAACAAGCAGTGGCACTATATATATATATATATATATATATATATATATATATACCACTAAGCCAGCGGTCCACTGGGGATTTCTCCGGTTGCCCCGTATGCCAGTTTGCCTGGCTGTGAGTCACTTCACTAAATGGAGACCAAGAGCGTTTTAATCAAAAATGCACCAGAAACCGAAACCCGAGTCCAGTCCATATGAAAACAAGTCCAGGCTCAGTTATGCAAGGATATTCAGGAAAATACTGGCTCGTTTTGCATCTGGTTTCATGGTTTCATACCGTCGCTTAGTCTGGTGGTTCTTTTGCTTCATGTTGAGAGCATGGGAAATCTCCAACACGGACTTAAAATGCTGTGCAAATCTGTCAAGATCATATTTTCTCCTCTGAGATGCGTATTCATGTAAGCTGCTTCTATCGGTGAAGCATGTTATCTTTCAAAACCAATCACATATATATAGAATATCGATGACGTATTACAGATATTTCCAGCTCCCACGGTCTTTGAATGCAACAGCTGGGAATATGTTGTTCAGCCAGTGTGTTGAGCTGTCAGTCATGACTCAGCATCCCGTGATCTGAAGCCCCGCCCCCCACGCCAAAACAGAGACAAAAGTTTGAAGTCGAAAAAAAACTTGAAAAGTAGTTTTGATCTTGTTTTTTTACAGTTCCACATCTGTTTTTTTTTTTTTCAGTTGCAAAACTTTTTTTTCCAGTTTTCAAATTTTTTGGGGGAGGTCCAAAATAATTTTTCAGGTTCAAATATTTTTCTTTTGAACAAACTTTTATTTTTTAGGTACAAATTGTTTTCTTCTGAACACACTTTTATTCTTCAGGTTTAAATTTTTTTTGTTTGAACAAACTTATTTTTCTGGTTCAAATATTTTTCTTTTGAACAAACTTTTATTTTTTATGTCCAAATTGTTTTCTTCTGAACAAACTTTTATTTTTCAGGTTTAAATTTTTTTTGTGTGAACAAACTTTATGGCCCCAATTTAGCTCCATAAACCTTTGTTGAACATGAATAAAGTAGCTTGCAGAGGGTTTTTATTAATCTTCTTAATGCTGATGAATAATGAGGCAATAAAATCCAAATCAATACAATCTCGCTTCAAAAGAGCACTTCACCTTGTTTTAAAGATTACAGACAAATTAAGTTTCATTATTTGCTTTTCTCGCATTAAAACTGTACTTAGACACAGTAAATCAGACCTCCTAGCATGTCAGCTGAAGAGGAGTGACAGTGACCATGTCAGCCCTTCCTCCCCTCAGCCCACACATGGGTTAATTGTGGCCATTAATTTACACTGAGTAGGTGTGTCCAAACCTTTGCAGGTTCAGAAAAAACAAAACAAACTTTGAGCTACAAATAGAAAACTGAGGGCGAAGAAGTCAGCAGTCTCAAAATAAACACAGCATCACATTGCAGTCAATAAGAGAAAGGACCAAACAAACCTTTAAAACTCGATATTTTGGTTTTAAATAAGATTCTTTATAAAGCTTACTCTGCCTGAACTTTTTCACATGTTGTCACGATACAGTATAACCAGAAACTGCAGTGGATTTTATTGGAATTTTATGAGAGACCACCACAAAGTTATGACATGGATGGGAAATACAGTAAATAATCTAAAAAGTGCGGACTGAATTTGCATTCAGTCCCCCTGACTCAATACTGTGATGAACCCCTTCTTCACTGCAGTTACAGCTGCAAGTCATTTGGGGAATGTCTTTACAAGCTTTGCACTTCTAGTGACTGAAATCTGCCAAGTTTAAGCTTTGCAAAAAGCTCAGACTTTCAGTTTTTATGTTTTTTAGGATTTAGGTCTGGGCCATTTTAATACGTGAATGTGTCTAAATCATTCTATTGTAGCTCTGGATGAAAGTTTACGGATATTTTTCTGACATTTCTATCACAGTTTAAAGTCTTCTGCAGCCTCCAACACGTTTTCTTCCACCCTGTATTTAGCTTCATCCATCTTCCCAGAAACTCTGACCAGCTTCCCTAATTCTGTAAAAGAAACCCCCAGAGCATGATGCCAACTCTACCATGTTTCACAGTGTTTACAGTTCAGGCTGATCTGAAGTGTTAGTTTTTCTCTGCACACATATTTTTGCATGTAAAAAAAATTTTTATTTTGGTCTCATCTGACCTGTGAACCTTCTTCTACATGACTTGTGGCAGTTGCGTGCATAACTAATATATTTCGTGTCGACAAATTTTCCCCCCTGAGCTGTTAATTTTTGCAGCTCCTCCGTGGTTGCCTATATAGCAAACATTCTAATTGCCAGGCCTGTGAGTTTAGGTGGACATCCATGTGTTGTAGGTCTGCAGCTGGTCCACCCTCTGTCCATGTTCAGATGATGGATTGAACAGAGTTCTGTGAGATGTTCGGTGCTTGGGGCATTGTTTTTGGGCCTGACTCTGCTTTATACACAACTTTCTCCCTGTCCTGTCTGCTATGTTCCTTGGTCTTCATTATGCTGCTTCTTCACAAATGTTCTCTAACAAACCTCTGACACCAGAACCAGAACAGCTGGACTTTTACTGAGATTAAATTACAAACAGTTAGATTTGATGAATATATTTCATTTAGGAGTATCAGTGTTAAATACAACTGAAAGCCACACTTTTCAGATTTTGATGTGTAAAATACAGATTTTACTATTTTCTATTCACTTTATAGTTTAAGTCCCAATAAAATACAAGGAGGTCTGCAGTTGTAACATGAAATGGGGGGAAAAAAAGAGTGTGAATACATTTGCAAGGCACAGTACATTGATATTCTGCCACACAGTGAAAATAAATCGCTGAAGAATATCTAAAACCTGGAGTCCACTTTATTGTAAATCTAACAATGACAGAAATATTTAGTTGCTCAGTTGACAAACAGTCTCATTAAAACCACTTGTTCAGTGGACAGAACACGTAGAGGAATACCAGTTAGCTGTGTTTCTTCCTAGATGGAGGCCATTAAGATATGTTAAATTCTTAAATAACATCAGTCTGACCAAGATAATCTTTTCAAGTTTATTAAATTTTTTCCATTTAACTGGGGCTCAGTTTCACTGAAACTGTGTTTCTCAAACTGACTTTCCTTGACACGTTCTATCCTTTAGTAAAGCAAAACCTCTTCCTTCTCTGTCTGGTCGAAAAATGAACTTTACCGTCGATGCTTTTCATTCCTCATAGTCCTGTCATACGCTGGTGGAAAGGTATGGAGTAAATGGACTCACTGTATCAGAATCTGTTGCCTTAGCAACAATATTGGTTTGATTGAGTTACATAGAACGCTTTAAGGTCTAGGGCCCTGTTCACGCTAACACAGATGTTTCAATTTCTTGCTGAGTTTGCATCTTGCATCCATGTGAAAACAGAGCAAATCATATGTCTCTGCAGTGACAAAGTTTGCCCACATTTATGGCATTATGCATGCCTTTAGACAAAAGTTTGCTCAGATTTACTTATATTTATATAAATACAGCCAGCATAAAACATTCTAAAAGAACAGAGCTGTTTGCTCAATTTTGTGCAGTTAATAAAAAAAATTACCTATCAGGCTTTCTGTAACAAAGCAGAATGATTACCTTAATAAATACTTAAAGGTTTTAATTTTTTATTTGTTATTATTCTCTGATGCTGTGCTAAATCACACATAAAAACACAATAACTTAGCTGTGATGAGAATTTGAAAGAGATAGAAAAAATAACCTAAAAATAATGAGTCATGTAAATAATGCACATTGGTCTATGAGGTTAAATTACATATTCAACCTGCCTGCCATAAACCTCATTTGGGCAAGTTCCAGTTTAGGTCTATATGTAACCCTGATTTAGATATTCTGTCTGTTCAGACCAAATTTAGACTGAATAGTTTTACTCTTAGAAACTTCTAAGAGTAAAACTATTCAGAAAAAAAGAAATCCCAAGGAATCAATAAAAATTTATGATTTTGTTTATGTAGATATGCTGTGTCAATAAACTTCCTCTCCACCACCAAGGCAGATCAGGAGTTTAGTAATTAATTAATCCATTAATTCATAAAATTATTTTAAAGAGCCTATTGTAAAGGAATTACTTAAATGTGTTGCACACCAATAATTTGAGTCATGCAGCTCAACTGGTTAAAACAGAATATGCATTTTGACAACAGGACATGTCATATTGGACACACAGGACACTGTTCAAATACCGAACTACATACAATAGCTTGGAAAACTATTTGCACAATTAACCCCTATTCAAAGTCCTTAGTCACCTTTTATTCTTTATAAGCAGCCAACTCTATGATATTTATAGTTTAATAATAATAATAATAATAATAATAATAATAATAATGATAATAATAAATTATTGTTCTTATTATTATTATTATCCTTATTATTATTATTATTATTATTATTATTATATAATTTTCATTAGAATAAATTATAATATTCATATTATAATAATGTATTGGTGCACTTTTAATAATGTACTCATATATTACTGTTTTATTGTATATGCCATTATCATTACTATTATAACTTGTTATTAGGAGAATTATATTATTGTTATTATTGGTTATATAATTCTCATAAATAGGTACTTAACATTTAACACACTGTTTTTTAAAGGGTTTCACATTTACCCCTTAAATATTCCTTTATGGCAAATTAAACTGCAGTTATTATCATTAGAACTAAATGTAAATAAGTGGTTTGATTTATTTTTAAAGGTATCAAAATGAATTTTGTACTGGGTGTGCTCTCTCTTAATTTTTGTCTTAGTAATGACCAATATTAAAAACAAAAATGGACAGGTATTATTATGAATGAAAACTATTCAGCAAAATCAACTGTATATAAATATTGGTGCTTCTTTGATCCAGAAACGTTAAACTAAACTAGGCATACATGTATTTTTCACCTGTCCAGGTGCGCATGTGCACACAGATGGCGTTCTCTGTCCGTCTGCTGTGTTCAATTCTTGCGTATTTTAGTCCTTCAGCAGGAAGCTTGTGATAGCGCACCCAAACGTAACAAATGGAGCAATGCCATCAGTAATTGCGGGGAGCAGTGTGGAGCAACAAAGCTCACGTGCGATCAGAGAAATTAATGAAGAAGAAGAAGACAATGACAGACATGGCGGAACTTCTTCTTCCACATCCTAGGTTGCATTTAATGGTCTCTCTTTGACCATCTCAGTCTACGGTGGGGCCTGTTTTATGCCTCTGTCTGAGAATGTACATTATAACGACATCCTCCAACATCGTCATGTTTGCTATTATCTGAAACTTGCCTCTGAATTTGGAAGCTAACTCAGACCTGCCCTCTAGTGGCTACGTTGCCTAATGGTGCGTTCACACCGAAAGTGGATTCTGCGATAGGAGCGGCCAATTTACATGTTATCCCTATGTAGAGGCGCGTTCAGGAGCGGAGCGGCGCGAGGCGGTGCGAAGGAGACAAAGGACGCGGTGCGAAAGGCGCGCCGAGCGCAGCGGGAGCCGAGCGAGAGCGATGGACGAGTAGAAAAATCTGAACTTTTTCCTAAATTTGCGTCGCGTCAACCAATCAGGAACTGGATGTGGCTATAACGTAGGGTGAAAGACCGCAGCGGAGAAGAAGCGGTTTTCAGTGAAGATGGAGGACCAGATCATAGTGGCGGTGTGCAGCAAGCCAGAGTTGTATGACTCAACTAAATACTTTTACTGAGACAAGTACAGAAAGGACCTGGCCTGGTTATGTTTAGGCACAAATGTCTTATATTTAGGAGATGTGGACATTAAAAATCGGCTGTTTTTTTATTGAGCTGAGATTTATTTACTCACCGAAGACAGACGGACAGGCGTTCAGCAGCGGAGATTCAGCGCCGGTAGTTGGTGTCCCGGAGGCCGATTCGTCTCCTAACGCGGGAGAGCAGATCTTCGAACTGGTCCCTGGATAGACGGAAGTACCGCTGAAATCGACCGTCATCCAGATGCAGCTCCTGGAGTAGGTGGTAGTAATCTCTGAACTGTTTCCGTCCCTGAAGAATCTGGTGAACCCAAGGACGTCAATGTTTTTCGGCTCTCCACAGGTAAATACCGTAATTAGGTCCATGAAATCCATGTCCGCCATGTTCAGTTGAAACCAGCAAGCAGCAGATGGAAGCTCCTCCTATTTGATGACGTGACGAAGCATTGCCGCTTGTTGCCAAATGGCAACGTGGAGTTCACGCGGAATGTCAAGCAGGCAAAAGCACACAAATGACACGAAATATTCGCAGTGCCTTCACACCGAACGCGGATTCTGCGATAGGAGCAGCCGAATAACATGTTATCCCTATGTAGAGGCGCGTTCAGGAGCGAAGCGGCGCGAGGCGGTGCGAAGGAGACGGAGGACGCGGTGCGGAAGGCACGCCGAGCAAAGCGGAGCGATGGACGAGTAGAAAAATCTGAACTTTTTCCTAAATTTGCGTCGCGCCAACCAATCAGGGACCGGATGTGGCTGTGATGTAGGGTGAAAGACCGCAGCGGAGAAGAAGCGGTTGTCAGTGAAGATGGAGGACCAGATCATAGTGGCGGTGTGCAGCAAGCCAGAGTTGTATGACTCAACTAATTACTCTTACTGAGACAAGTACAGAAAGGACCTGGCCTGGTTATGTTTAGGCACAAATGTCTTATATTTAGGAGATGTGGACATTAAAAATCGGCTGTTTTTTTATTGAGCTGAGATTTATTTACTCACCGAAGACAGACGGACAGGCGTTCAGCAGCGGGGATACAGCGCCGGTAGTTGGTGTCTCGGAGGCCGATTCATCTCCTAACACGGGACAGCAGATCTTCGAACTGGTTCCTGGATAGACGGAAGTACCGCTGAAATCGACCGTCATCCAGATGCAGCTCCTGGAGTAGGTAGTGGTACTCTCCAAACTTTTCCCGTCCCTGAAGAATCTGGTGAACCCAGGGACGTCGACGTTTGTCGGCTCTCCACAGGTAAAACACCGTAATTAGGTCCGTGAAATCCATGTCCGCCATGTTCAGTTGAAACCAGCAAGCAGCAAATAGAAGCTCCTCCTATTTGATGACGCGGCTAAGCGTTGCCGCTTGTTGCCATTTGGCAACCCGGAGTTCACGTGGAATGTGAAGCGAGCAACAGCACACAAATGACGCGAAATATTCGCAGAATCCACGTTCGGTGTGAATGCACCATAACAACCAATGCTACCTTAATAAACGCATTGAAAGCAGGAGGGCAGGCACAATGTTAGAAACAGCCCTACCAATTAGGGTGTGTAAAGGGAGCAGAAACGGCCCTTCAACTGCAGCCAACACTTTAGAACATTGCACAAAATCACTGCACAATTAAAAACGTATATAACATTTTAAATCTTTTTAAATCTTTAAAAAATCATCTGACTTATTTATGTTTTTTTTTCCTCATTAAATAAAAGTTAAATTGTGAATATCATTTCTTTTGCTTTCTGGAAAGCACTGAAGAGCATTTGTTGAGATCCAGCTGGAACACAGTAAGTTAGTGGAATTAAAAGTGCCTGAAGATGTGTGGCCTGAACCTCTCTGTAAAACACTCTTGGAGTCAGAGCTCTGCATTTTCTGTATGTAGAGCAGAAGAATGGGGAGCGGGTGGGAGGGTGACAGGCAGCAAGAAGAGAAGGCGAAGAAGAAGGAGGGGTGAGGATGTTAAGAGGGGGTGGAAGCTGTCAAGGCTTTACTCTCAGGGTACTCAGTGGAGGAAAAAATAAGCCACAGAATCTAGGATGCCTTCAGGTGTTAAAACATTTTTAGATTTTTAATCATTTCAAGTGGAGCTGCAGGATACAGTGAACCGAATCAAATTTTCTGGGCTGAAAACAAGATGCAATAAATACAGTTATTATTTCTTTCTGAACCCCCCCACCCCCTCCTTGTTAACAGCTTCCCTTTAAACCTCACATTCTAAATCAAGTGGTGTGATGTCCCATTTATGCTCTGCTGACATCACATAATGTTTAATAAGATTTGGAGCACATTGCTAGAGATGCTCTGGAAAATTTTTAGCTATCTCAAGGATATTTGTGGCTTTTTATTAGAGAAGATAAAATGTAGTGGAAACTCATCTAAAATCACCAAAGAACAAAGCACTGTCACAAACATGAGGATGGATACAATTACACCCAAAAAACTGCAAAAGAAACATCCCACATTGTGCACAAATTCAGTTTTCTTACACACACACACATATAGATAGATAGATAGATAGATAGATAGATAGATAGATAGATAGATAGATAGATAGATAGATAGATAGATAGATAGATAGATAGATAGATAGATAGATAGATAGATAGATAGATAGATAGATAGATAGATAGATAGATAGATAGATAGATAGATAGATAGATAGATAGATAGATAGATAGATAGATAGATAGATAGATAGATAGATAGATAGATAGATAGATAGATAGATAGATAGATAGATAGATAGATAGATAGATAGATAGATAGATAGATAGATAGATAGATAGATAGATAGATAGATAGATAGATAGATAGATAGATAGATAGATAGATAGATAGATAGATAGATAGATATACCACTGCTCAAAAAAGTAAAGGGAACACTCAAATAACACATCCTAGATCTGAATGAATGAAATATTCTCATTGAATACTTTGTTCTGTACAAAGTTGAATGTGCTGACAACAAAATCACAAAAATCATCAATGGAAATCAAATTTATGAACCAATGGAGGCCTGGATTTGGAGTCACACTCAAAATTAAAGTGGAAAAACACACTACAGGCTGATCCAACTTTGATGTAATGTCCTTAAAACAAGTCAAAATGAGGCTCAGTATTGTGTGTGGCCTCCACGTGTCTGTATGACCTCCCTACAACGCCTGGACATGCTCCTGATGAGACGGTGGATGGTCTCCTGAGGGATCTCCTCCCAGACCTGGACTAAAGCATCCACCAACTCCTGGACAGTCTGTGGTGCAACGTGACGTTGGTGGATGGAGCGAGACATGATGTCCCAGATGTGCTCAATCAGATTCAGGTCTGGGGAACGGGTGGGCCAGTCCATAGCTTCAATGTCTTCATCTTGCAGGAACTGCTGACACACTCCAGCCACATGAAGTCTAGCATTGTCCTGCATTAGGAGGAACCCAGGGCCAACCGCACCAGCATATGGTCTCACAAGGGGTCTGAGAATCTCATCTCGGTACCTAATGGCAGTCAGGTTACCTCTGGCGAACACATGGAGGGCCGTGCAACCCTCCAAAGAAATGCCACCCCACACCATTACTGACCCACTGCCAAACCGGTCATGCTGAAGGATGTTGCAGGCAGCAGATCGCTCTCCACGGTGTCTCCAGACTCTGTCACATCTGTCACATGTGCTCAGTGTGAACCTGCTTTCATCTGTGAAGAGCACAGGGCGCCAGTGGTGAATTTGCCAATCCTGGTGTTCTCTGGCAAATGCGTCCTGCACGGTGTTGGGCTGTGAGCACAACCCCCATTTGTGGACATCGGGCCCTCATACCATCCTCATGGAGTCGGTTTCTAACCGTTTGTGCAGACACATACACATTTGTGGCCTGCTGGAGGTCATTTTGCAGGGCTCTGGCAGTGCTCCTCCTGTTCCTCCTTCCACAAAGGTGGAGGTAGCGCTCCTGCTGCTGGGTTGTTGCCGTCCTACAGCCTCCTCCAAGTCTCCTGGTTTACTGGCCTGTCTCCTGGTAGCGCCTCCAGGCTCTGGACACTACGCTTACAGACACAGCAAACCTTCTTGCCACAGCTCGCATTGATGTGCCATCCTGGATGAGCTGCACTACCTGAGCCACTTGTGTGGGTTGTAGAGTCTGTCTCATGCTACCACGAGTGTGAAAGCACCACCAACATTAAAAAGTGACCCTTCGTGTTCATCATATGACCCTTAAGACCTTGTCAAGACCCTGCAAAGACCATTCAAGTTCAGATTTTTTTAAACTGTTGGCCTAATCTTGCTGATAAATTTATTAGCTTCCTTTTTGTAACCTTATTAAGATGTTAGGACAGACTATCTAATTGATTAAAATAGGAAAGAAGAACCTGCCAAATTAATGTCCCACAAGGCTCTGTTCTTGGACCAGTCTAGTTTAGACTTTATATGAATAAGATTACACAAATGTTAATGTTTAAATGGAAGCAAACACTTGGATTTTTCCCACATGCAAAAAAGTCCAAAAAAGCATCTTTGATTTTCACGTCATCTTTGAAACGAGGAAATATTTGATTTATTGAATGCAAAAAAAAAAAAAAAAAAAACTGTGTATGATGTTTTCTAAACAACCAGAAGTTAAATCACACCCCTTTCAAAAGAGGTAAGACAAGGTAAATTTCTGTTATTCTGGATTCCACTTTATCTTTCAAAAAGCATGGTTAAAACATTTCTAAAACTGTTACATTTCATCTTAAAATCTTTAAACAGAAAAGACCATATGTAACAGTTAGTGCTGCTAGGATGTCTCTTCAGATTATAGGAAAGGCTTGGTATGGATGGTCTGCACCTCTTATTAAACGGAGGACGTGAAAGAGCGCGAGCAACAACTGCTGTGCTGTTGGCAAAATGTCCTAAATATTGAAAAAGTTTACTATAAAATGTATTGCTATTATCTAAGGCTCACTTTAAACCTATTGACTAAATCTGGCAGTTACAGAGTAAATTTGTAACAACCAAAGACAGAAAAAACAAGTAGCTGGCTGCTATGGTGATTCCTGCCTTTTCTAAGGAGCAGCGAAGGGGGGGAGCATATATTGTCTCTTTTTTCATCACTAATAATAACTTGTGGCTCTAATATTCCGCCACTGTGCGGAAATGATAAGTCACATGGAAAAGAAAAGTAAGCGTTGAACCTAACAAATGACTTCATCTCAGCAGTATTTACCTGTATCGAATTTTCCTGCAGGTTGAGGTATCGTGTGTTGACTGATATGCTTTCAGGCACCTGATCCAGGTTCTGCCTGGTGCAGATGACTCGGCTGGCCTGGTTGGAGCACGTGCAGAGGGAAGGGCAGGTGGAGGAGGCTCCCGCTAACTCCGGCCCGTGGAGGATGAGAAGGAGCCGCAGGAGCAGATGGACCAATAAAAAGAGGAAGGGGGAAGGGCCGGGAAGGCAGGTCAACGTGGCGTTGCGCATGGCAACTGGGACATGACCCTGCTCTTTAATCCGAAGATACAGGTGAGGTGACTCCACACTGGTGGATTTGTGGTTTATTTCCCCTTCGGTCCTCCAGTATCAATTTGTTTCCTCTAATTCCACATCCTCTGAGATCTCATTTGTCCTCTGTCAGTCTCTGTTTTCTCCTCTTGTTTCTTGAACATAGAAGTTTGCAGATAAACAGATGTTATTCTCTTTTTTTCTTGGGCTGTCAGGAGATTTGAGTGAGGCGTTTTGTGAAGTGAGAAGAGCCCAGGAGTTACTGTGATGAGCAAAACAAAGAGAGAGAGAGAGAAAGAGAGAAGCAGATATTAGAGACAAAACTCAAACTGCACTTTGTGTCTTCACCAACACACATTGAACAAAACAAACAATAGCGAGACGTCTACAGTACAGCTTATCAGGGGAGGGATTGTCAAAAAAATCTGTCAGAAGTATTAGAACTTCTGTGGCGCTGCTCACATCAAATCCCACATAATCCCTGAACAGATATTCTGCCAGTAATCAAATCCCTTTGCGCAGTAACACAGGATTCTGGTGTTTCTAATTGTTAAAAGGTTTAGACTACAAAAAATGCCAAGTAAATAGAAAACGTGTGGTTTTCTGACTGAGGTAAACATTAGAGAGACACCATTTTGAAGCGTATGTGAAATGCATCATTAATTCAACCTGAACTATTAAAGCAGATAAAAATGACTTGTGCAGTCCCAGCCTAGACTGGTTGTCTGCTTTGTTTTCTGAGAAAGAGAAACGTCTGAGTATTTCCACCTGATAAACAATTACAAGGTTTTGGCAAAACTTTCCAATTTAAATGTCCGGATTTCTTATATGAACTTTTTAATTTTGAATTACAAGGATATAAAGATAAAAGGTGTTTTATTTTCAGATATATAGGAACTTTTTTGGGCTACACACCTCTGTATAAGTTTACATCATTGACATGAATGTCACTTCAATTTTGTTCTTTTAACCATTTTTTATACAAGTGAAATAAATATACTAAATAAAACACCAACTTTTAAAGGAATTGAACTCACAAGTTTTCAGTTTTTTTCACATAGGGACAAAATTATACATACACAATTTTAAATGCATAAATATCTACTAATATTTTATTAAATATATCCTTTTAAAAGGATACTTGGGATATTCTAACTCAACCACAAACTGGAAATACTGCTTTAAATTTTCAGTATGGTTAAGGTCTGGACTAGAACCTTAATGTTTGCTGCTTTATCCACTCTGTAACCCGGTTAGATTGTTGCTTGGTTTGCGATCCTTGTCCTGGGAGAGCATCCAGCGATGTGCAAGTTTCAACCAACCAGCCATGGATTTGAGATGAAGGTGAAGAATTTGGAGGTAGTCCTCATTAATTATTCCACCCCACGATAAGACGGTGCCACCACCATGCTTGAGAACTGGTTTGGTATTCTTAGCCTTCTCCAAGCATACATAATGTCATTGGACCCAATCAGCACAGTCTTTGTCTAGTGTGATCATAAAACCCCTCTTTAGAAAGCATTTAGCTTGTCCATGTGGGCAGCTGTAAATCTCAGGAGTTTGGTTGTTTTCCCCATGCATATGTGGGTTCTCTCTGGGTACGCCAGCTTCCTCCCACAGTCTGAAAATATTCATGTTAGGTTATTTGGTCACGGTGAAATGCCATTAGGTGTGAGTGTGTGTTCTGTAATAGACTGGAAACCCAGATCTTCACTGCAGTTTATGGACTAGCCCTTTATTTTGAAAATTGTTCAAACCAGTGAGTGCTGTCCAATAAATCCTTTTTTCGCTGGCAAACAGAAACTACCATGTAATTATGATCAATGAGAAACATTAGGCCTTGGTCTTGTTGACTAAAGACATTTTTAAATATTTAGCACCTTTTATTAAAAGATTTAGTTGAAAGTATACTGTATGTGGCACGAAAGTAAGGACGTCGGTGTTTGGTTGATTCCAGTGCTTCTCGGTAATAAATCTTAAATCATTGGTAGGCCTGTTTATCTCCCCCTTAATGGTGCCACATGTGTAAGACTAATGCGTTAGTAGGTTGAGAAGCAGAGCCGGGTATGTTGGTTATGCACATGAAACACTTGCCAAATCCTAGTCTGGCAATGGAAACATTAGATGGATGTAGTATGATAGTTTGGGATGGTGCCTCCCTTGAAGGAAAACATGGCTTATTATGACTGGAGATAATCTCAATGCAGAGAGACATCAAGATGAGATAATTGAATCAAATTGAGTCCTATCTCTCCACTCATAGGGACCAAACTCTGTCCTCCAAGATGATAAACCCCTCAGAGTGACAGGAGTGGAGAGGATGGAGAGACCTGTCTCCAGTTTGGACTTCAACCTAAGTTAAAACCTGTAGGATTAACTTGGGTGTGTTGTTTTTGACCGGGGTGACCAACCCAAACAAAATGGCTGATCTGTGACAGAATGCTGGTTGAGGAATGGGATGTCATCCTACAGCACTGTGTGACCAAGCTGGTGAGCAACATGAGGAGGAGCTACCAGGCTGTTGCGGTTGTGTGTGGTTCTCTCACACACTGCTGAAGCCCCTGTTTGCTAAATGAATCCATCTTTAAATTCCCTGCATGTTGTGGCTCTTCAAACCTCAATAAAAACATCACCCACAAAAGTCAACAGCAGAATAAGCTGTTTGGCAGAGGACATCTGGTAAGGTTCAGATAGGTCCAGCTCACATCCTTAACTTCCCTGCTCAATCCCAAAATGCTTTTTCCTTGCAAATCAGACATCATGTGATGGAAAATAGACAAGATTTCCAATGGTTTAAGACTTCTTGCCAGGAAACACTGTTACAACATAGAAATTGTTGATTAAATACAAATTCTCTTACTTTCTGAACCAAGTTTATCCATATATGTTAATCATGTATAGATTAGGAAATTCCACAAATAATCTATTGTGTTTTATATAGTTACTCCATTCTGGGAAGAAATGATCAAATTAATCAGTAGAAGTCCCAATAAAATGACATTCACGCCCTTGATTTCTAGTTTATGTGTAAAATAAAAATAAATAAATTCAAAATGCCAAGTTTCTTATAGTAACTGCATTACAAGAAACAGTAGGTGTTGAGAAACCCACTGAACAATGTTCTGCATCAATCAGAAATTTAGTTTTACAATGCAGGATTTTAAAGGAAATCTGCTGTCCTTACTCAACAAAAAATAAAAATAAAAATGACGTAGTGAACAAAATGAAAACACAAAATCAGTGCCCATTAATTAAAAAAGGCAAACACAACTCTGTTGACAGGGAGCAATGGGGTTGCTGAGACATTTGGTCCTAACTCTGAGAACCATTAATAACATCACTAGCGTGAGGTAGAGACTTTCAGTCATCTCTGCCACGGTCTCATTTGTTAACACTAATTATACCAAGGTATAACAATTAATACGACAATGATAGATTGATGTTCGAACCTGCCACACTTATCAGCTGCAATTAAACTCAGACTCATTAAAGGTCCAAACCCTGAAAACAAAAAGCCCACCCAATCCCGTGGCATTTCCCTGCAGCAGACACAGAGCTGGGACCAAAATGCTAATTTAATTCTTGCGCCGAGCACGACATTTTATGCTCCTGGGGCCGCAGAATGGTGGTGAATAGTGCGCTCCACATTACTGCTAATAGATGACCAGTCAAGTCCGACTCCAGCAGCCCTGAGAAAAAGAAGGAAGAATCTGCTCCCCCCCCCCTGCAGGTTATTTAGACCTGAAGAACCCCAAATAAGGGCATCCAGCAATCTGGATCCGGCTATTAACGATGATGGCTATAATGATGGCACCTCGACACGCTAACCCATTTGACACGCTGAGCATCCTTAAGAAAGAAGACGTGGGTTGGGAAGCGGGAAGGGGATGAGAGAATGTGAAGAAGAGAAGGATTATTAATCTGATAGATGACTGTATGGCTGCAGGCAGAGGAGGGAATTATCAACACTACAGTAATAGATGAATACTGAACAGCTGCGGAGAGAGAGGGCAGGAGAAAGAAATGGAGATGGAGACAGATGGAGGGAAGGCTGGGTGAAAGGGATAGAGGTATAAATAGTGGAAGGAGCAGAAAGGAGATCAGTAGTAGAAAAAAAGAGGAAAGGAGAAGAGAAGAGGTATTAATATTAAAAATCTGAGGGAGAAAGAGGAGAGGAGTGAGCAAGGCTCAACAGAAAGATGAATATAAAACAGGCAGAGATGGAGGGAGGGGGACGACAACACAGAGGGGCACATAAAAAAAAAGAGACAGAGGTATAAGACAACACACAGGGATGAATATGAAACAGGTGGAGTTTTCTTACGTGTGCCGGGGGGGACTTGGAGGACAGGTGGGCTCGGATTGGTGGGGCACAACTGATCAATAATGCGTACGCTGAAGTTCAGTGACATTAAAACACACACAAGGACACGGCGATAAATCACACAGGCGACATCATCTCTGTAGAAGGGGAGCTGGACGGCTGTAGCTGCAGTGGTGGGACTGCAAGCGCAGAGCCGGGCTGCGCCGCAGCAGTCAGCGGGGACAGCGGCTGCTGCAACATCTGTATCCTGACATGCACTCCTGCATCCGCCACCACTGCCACCGCCGCTGATGGAAAAAGTGTTGCTCTGTGTAATTTTTGGACCACTTCTTTCACATGTTTAATTTCCAGACACCGTTTTCTCCCTGTCTCTCTCTCTCTCTCTCTCTGCAGCAAGGTCTAAGTGTCAGAGCTATTTCAGGTAGACATCATCTGAGTGGAAAGGTGTAAAAAAAGAAAACCGAGGATAAGATGGTGGCTTAGATGTTGGGAGGAGTGAGTCCATCGCTGAGAATGAGGCTAGTTGGTGCTGACAGCACGTTAGAGATTGGCTGATTGCTGTCACGTTATAAACAGTAAACACTTTTACTCCACATCTTTTCTCTTCCTTTTCTCCATTCAATGCTGAGAAAAAGCGTTTTCTCTCATAGATTTACTAGTCTTTCATTTTCCTTTCTTTTATTTAAATGTTTAAATGTTTCTGATCATAAAACTAATTTTAAAATCAAACAAAGATGAGCAGAGTGAACACAATTTGATCTGTTAAGGGAAAAAGCTATCCAAACCAACATGGCCCTGTGTAAGAAAGTAATTTCCACCTAAACCTTATAACTAGTTGTGCCATCCTCTGAGGCAACAGTTGGCATCAAGCATTTATGATAACTGCTAATTACTGTGTTACATCATTGTGGAAGAACGTTTTACATTGTGCAACACTAGAGAGTTTTCAAGCACCAAAAGGTCGGATCTGAGTCCTGACTTTGACTAGGCCACTCCTAAACCTTTGTCGTTTTTATTAGCCATTTACAGATATACTTGCTGTTATTGCTCGGATCATTTTCCTGCTGCATATCCCAAGAGCAACTGGGATTAAAGGGTTAGTTTGGATCTTTTAAAATGAGGATCTGTGAAGTTATTGTGCGTAACCTGTTGTAGAAGAACCACTCTGAGTAGTGGAAGCTAACAGGTTAGTGTGATGGATATCATGTCTTTTAGCTGACTTTAAACAAGTCAAACTTAAAATGTTTATATCAGTGGGACAAAATATTGTGTTAGCAAAAATTAACACAATTTTACAACAGATCGTCATAACATTTGGTGCTGTTTAGTTCAGCTGAACAATGTCCATGCTCCTATGTAGAGTTACCTTGGTCGCGCTTGTTCGTTATATCAATCCGCCACATGAGCTGCAACACAGTCCGCCTAAGCTCTGCCAACAATGGAGTAAACTTTGAGATTTTGTGTCAGGCTGTCAGTTGTGCAGATGGTATGCTCTTCTGTTTAGATCTGCTTGTTATTTAAGAAATTATCCCAGCGGCCGCACAATCAGCTGATGAGGCATATTTGTGTGGCGTATATCTGCTTAGCTTTTAAGCTTTCCGCCTCTCTAAGGATGTACTTACTCTTCCGACAAGCTTGTGGTGATATGACATCTTTCTGCTACAGTTAAAGAAACTGTTCCTGAAACTTTAGAGAACCTCGCTTCCAAAAATACAAACTAATCATTTCCGGTCCCAGCCAGATGGCCAAATATCCTCCGGCAGTGAATGAGCCCCAGGCCATCACACTACCACCACCATGTTTTACTACCTGACTGTTGTGTCAGTTAGTAAAACATTGTGTCCCGGGTGACTGATGTCACCCGGGACACAACCATGTTTTACGTTTGTCTAATCAGTCCAGTGAATATTTTCCCAAAGGTCTTGTCGATCATGAAGATGTTGGTGAATATGAGGTGAATACTTTATCAGGATTCCAAACAGCAGTCAGCTGTGTTGTGTATGATGTAATTCTGACCCAAACAGAGGTGCTGAGCCTCCTATGATAGGTTATTGATGTAAAAAGACTATCTAAATAACAGAACAAAGCAAACTGGCCAGCAGGGACAAGATTAACCCGGGGCAGAGATGAAGTAATGTTTCATCTCTACGAAGGGGAGTCTGAAGTCTAACCCACTGATTCCACTCCCTACCTTTTATAACCAATCAGCCTGACCAACAGATTCCAACCTCCCAACGTTTCCATCACCAACCATTGTAATTTTGAGTGAGTGTTGAAACAGGGAGACATCTGCAAGACACCGGCCCTGGAGGACTGACATCAGACTGCTTTCTTGATTGTACAGGTCTAGTAGTAATCAGGTCTGGGTGTGGAAAATGAAATTGAACCAAAAATGGGGTTAATCATAGTTAATTTGGGATTTAACAAAGTTCACACTTTGACATAAGGTCAGGTTGGTTGGGATTTATAAAACCAAAGCCAAATTCCTTGCTTGTGTGCACAAACATGGCCACATAAAGCCGATTTGGATAACTTTTTTACCATTTAAGAAAACACTCATTTAGAAAACTGTTTTTTGTATTTACTTAAGTCTGCCTTATATTAAAATTAGTTTGGTGACCTAAAATATTTAAGTACGACAAAGAAAGAGAAGAAATCTGTTTTGGTGGACCTACTTTTTTCACAGCACTGTATAGACAGGACAGAACACGCTCCGTCTCTCCAAACTCATTCTCCCCTCCCTTTCCAGCAGCCTCACAAATCCTTTCCCCCTTCTATCATTCCTGACCTCTGATCCCTCCCCTGTTTGGAGCACTGTACTGTCCATTGTGGGGGGTAAATGCTGCACTGACCTTGTAGTTTGATGAAAAATTAACCTGCAACAATGATGCATATTAACCCCTAACCCCCACTCCTTCTCTTACAAACACAGTCACACTGCAGCTTCTGTCTTCTCCCCCCCTTTTCGTTTTCTCATTCCTCTCTCCACATTTAAATCTTAGCCGGCAGAGTTACCATGGTTACCTATTCACCACAGTCTCCCACTCCGTCCAGCTGTATCCCACCGACTCTGCATCCTCCCTTCTCCTCCTCCCTTTCCCCCCTCATTAGCACTCTATACACACAATCATACACAAGAGGCCTGAACCAAAGTCTAAACGGCAAAAACTATCTAAAAAGCCACGAGGAAGCGCCGCAGCAGGCCTCACCAATGATTTCAACAGCGATGTGATGCTGCTGTCCGCACAAATTTCAACCAGCAGCACATCACATGCTCAAAGTCAATGGTATATTTAGGGTTTTAATAAAAAGACATACCATGCATGATTGATTGCAGTAAGTTGATTGGCAATATGTGTTACTGTTGCTTTCTGCTGCAGCCCCCCCAGGGGTGACTAAAGGTTAAAACAGCCTAACTAACCACTTGGTATAAACATCAGCAAAAAGGATTATCTTTTTTTAAGTGGAGATGCAAAAAGTGTAACTTTAATACTGTTACAGAAGACAGAAAAACAGCCAGTTTGTAGTTATAATTCCCCCGCTAATATTTCATCCACTATACAGTGTATTCTAAATCAATCAAGTTGTACATTAATAGTTGCACATCAGTCAGAGCCAACGAGGCCAACCCTTAGTATGCTAATGCTAACGCTGCCGGAGAAAAGTTTTGATTTTCCAGGATTTTATCACAAGCTGTACACTGACTACTTCACATTGTATAAAAGTGTCATATCTTCAGTGTTGTCCCATGAAAAGATAAAGAAATATTTACACAAATGTGAGGGGTGTACTCACTTTTTTGAGATGCTGTATGTTAGCCTGGCATTTGGTGTCTGCACTGAAACTGTTCTGGGCCAGTACAGGGCCACCACTGTGTTAGCCCATGTGTGGGCCATCACTTGAAAACCTGATCTGGGTCACCAAAGGCCCGTCGATCTTTGGGGTGTGTTGCCGTGTATCACAGCATTGTATGGGCCAGAACTAAGTCAGAACGTTTTGCTACGTGGGTGTACAGCAGTACATTTCCCCAAATGTTAAGCAGATCACCATAGCTGTGTAATTTGTATTTCGGCCCTCTGAATCCAAAGATACATTTTAAATCAGTCATTTACTACGTAGTCAATGAATGGTCCAGTGACTTAGCCACTTTGTAGTAGTGCTTGAAATGCCAACTGGAATTTTTATACACTGTATAGTCCACTGCACATGTGGCACAATAAACGTAGTGTATTGTTTAGGGTTGGACAAATTTTGATTTTGATCTTGATTACGATTTGTGTTTTCAAAGCATAATGATCTATATTTGTTACTTCGCAGTTTACTCTTGTACTGTTTTGTGCTGTGAATCCAGCACCACTGCCAGCGTGTCACTCTCCTGTAGAGTCCTCCCACAGTCCCAACCGGTTGCGTTTTCTTCAGCACGAGTTGTCTTCAGCAGGGCTGAAGGCTAAAAACGAGAGCTGTAGAAAAGAAAGGTCAAACGACTTCAGTGGTGTGGAAACATTACGGGTACACAGGATCAGATGTGGAACAAGTAGCAACAGTGCGCAAACATTGCTATGCTATTGTAGCTGCATCACAGAGTAACACTACAAACCTGTTCAATCATTTGAGGTGTTCTCACAAAGTGGTTTATGATCAAGCAATGAAGGAGGAAAGAGAGAAAACTTCTCGATTCCTGCTTCAACTTCACAGACATCCATTCAGGCCACCCTTAACAACGTGACCAAATATTCAACCAGCAGAAGTTCAACACAACATATATGATTATATTTTTCTTTTAATTTTTATTCGGTACATTTTTGCACTATATATCCCTCTTTTGTTATTTGGCAGTATTTGGACTTTATGTGTTAGTCAACACAAAGTTTCACTTTATTTATCAATTTTTTTCAAAAATCTTTGAAATCCTAAGGTAAACATTGTTTAACAGCCATTGTTTACATTCAATAAATGCATGTTATCAAAGTTAATGAATAATCTTTTTAAGCAATCGAGATCTCAATTTCAGTCAAAATAATCATGATTATAATTTTTGCAATAATCGAGCAGCCCTAGTATTGATCACAACAGACCACAATAAACGGCAATCTGAGCCAACAAAGCTAACATCTACTATGCTAATGCTAATTTTAGCATGCTAACATCCAAAGCTAATTATTAGGATTTTTCAGATTTGTTGAAAAGATTCAAGCACAATAATTCCCCAAAGTCTTAACTGTCCTTATCATTGATAAGAACAGAAATAAAAACGGAAATAACAATCACAACTATTTTGTTATAAGGCTTGAAACTCCAACTAAAATGTTGATTCCCTGTATTAACTGCTATAAACTTGTTATGTGGTATAATGAAAGCAGTGTACTGATGTGGTCCATTACATTTTTGGCCAAAATAGATCACGATAAACTGCAAACTGCACTACCAGTGTCGAATTATACTAACTCCAAGGTTACCTGGCAGATCCAAACATTCACATCTAATTCGGGGATTTTTTTTGCCTCGTTAAAAATAATCAAGCACAATTATTCCTCAATCCATCAATTAGTCCAAGCAGATCATCATAGAGGTTGACAGAAATAAACATTACACACCTGAATACCTGTATGTAAATTCACTACAGTCAATATATAGGACTATAAAGGAAATAATTCAGTTGTAATGCTTGAAATTAAAGTAGTAAATTTTATCCACTTTGTCGTCAGCTAAACGTTTATCATGAGGCACAGTAAAAGTAGTGTATTGATATTGTTGTTCATTGCGGTCAAAATTAGTCGCAACACATGATGTACTCTGGTCTGACCCAGCAAAACCAACCTATAGTGTGCCATCGCTAAAATTAGCCTTCAAGCTATCATTAGCATTGCAGCACAGCTGATATTCACATGAAGTTAGAAAGGTAGCAGTATAAAACTTCTCTGAACCAATTCTACAAAATTGGTGGGACTGATTATGATCTGCCGTCATGCTGAAAACACATTAGGCAGATAATAATTGTGAGTGTGTTCAAAATGGGTGTTGTTGAGGATACTGCTATATTATGGATGATTATTTGGCACCTAAGCCAAACTCCAGAAATGATTTGTATTCTGTGTTCACTGGATTGGCAAAGTTGAGATTAGTTGACATTATAATTAGGGGTTTTTTACATTTGTATTTATAATATCTAACATTTGTTCAAAATCCACCCACAGACCCAACCTGAAAGTGTCATTTTACGGGTTCAACAAGTCTTTCTTTAAGTTTTCATCAAGTGTTTTTAAACAGCTTCCTACTCATGGGCACCAAATGTGTTTTCGTCTGTTAGCCAAACCAAAGAGTTTTGGCTTGTTTGAGTATATTTTGATTCAAGCAATCAGAGCTAATTAATTTGCATATTCACAGGCTCAAATTGCACAAGCTGAAATGTTAGGTAAGAAAATTAATCTCATTTTATTTTGAAATTTGATATTGCAGCTGTTGATATTTGCAACAAATGTTCGGTTTTTCAAAAACACTTGCAGACCCCCTTCAAGGGAATACTTTCAACCTTGTCATGTTGTGTTTTCACATCTAATTTATTTGACCAGGAGTCTCAAAAACACAGGCTTCAAAGAGGTATGGCCTCACATATAAATAGAAAAAAGTGTTATACAACTGCTATGTTAAACTTGTCAGATGCAGGAGCATTGAAGGAATTTTTACACAGCCATGGAAGCAAAAAGAGGTAAACTTACAAATGATCATAAAATGAATGACTTGTATTTGTTTTTTAAAATGGGGGTTTTAAATAACAGATTATAAAGGCCACAAACTGCCTTTTCTCAGCTGCTCTTATTCATAATTTATTGTCATTCGTTATAATACCCTTTTTGGCTAACTGTCAGCCGTCTTGCAGAGAAGTAAAAACATTTCAGTTTTTTAAATCAAGCATTAGGACTCGATTATGGAAAATAATCTAATGGGGTTAGAATCCAACACTTTATGTGTTTTTTCCATAGCAGGGAAACTTGCGTCGTTTTAATTTATTTTCCACAGAAACGGCAAATGTAAACAAAGAAAACGGGAGAACATTGTGCAAAAGATGCTGGAAGCCAAATATATTTACCTCTATTATAGATATGAGAACATACTGGAGATTAGTTTGGAGAAGGGGGGTATAAAACACAACAAAGCGTAATTATTTAATGTCTTCAAAACAGTTCGCAAATTAAATTCAGGGAATAAAACCTAAAACCATAGATGTCTTGTGCATTCTTCCACATTCATTACCAAGCAAGAAAAACAAGCCAAGAAAATTTGATTTAGTTAAGATTTCTCCCAGAATATATAATAAAGTTTCGGCTGTCTAAGCGATACTTAGTTTCCTACAATACAAATGCAGACAAATGTGTTGGTACCCTTACAGCTCATTGAAACAATGCTTCAGTTCTGCTAACAGTGATTACATTTAACTAATGCGTGGGCAGATTTGTTGGTCCACCTAAAAAGACTATTAGTCCTTGCACTAAAGTCGTTTTTCAGACCTCGTGTTTAACCTTAGAATCACAGGCATCTCTAAGCTTTTATGAACCATTCTGGATCGTTTTGTATTGTTTGCACTACACTGAGCATAGACCAGAGAAAGCAAATCCGAAAGCTCTCTGAGGAGCTTGGAGAAAATGCCAAATGTTCATGTTAAAGGTAGAGGCTACAGGATCATCCCCAAGCAGCTTCATGATCCTTTGACCACAGTTCCCAGTATTGTCAAGTCCCAGGATATGGAAGCAAGAGAACATGCAAAGCCCAAGTCCATCAAACTGATTCAGCTATTCAACTATTCAAGCTGAACTCTATGGTCAGGTTCTTCAGTTTATGATCACACCATCTGACACATTTTGAACCATAATGAGCACCACTGAAGAAGATGAGAGCTTCACTATTGACATATAAATGCAAAAAATAGCCTGGGATTCACAGTCTCCGAAGTTCCAGAATATTCTTCAGACTAATTAGACAAAACTGGAGCTTCTTGGCCCCTCACACCAACTCCGCACTTACCGGTCACTTTATTAGGCACACCTCTTGAATTGCTTCTTGACACAAATAATGACATAAGTAGAATCTTGAAGCAGCTAGGCTACAGCAGCAGAAGACCACACTAGGTGCCCCTCCTGTCAAGAACAGGAAACTGAGGGTACACCTCCTTTCACAACAGGCAGGAATAAGGCACACATCTCTATGTGTTTTTTGAAAGGACCGGTGTGGTGAGGGGGTAGATGTCAGCCTGCTTTGTTACATCACTGTCATGCTAAGTGAGGTACTTACAGCCCAGCATCAGCTGACTTGTAAAGGGGGAAGCCAGCTTTTCAGGTTGAGGGAGTCATGTAGAGACGGTGTATGATTTGTGCAACCAGTCAGCTGCAGGACTTAAAAGCTCGGCCAACAAGACGGCAAGAGATTTTATGCATAGTGCTGACATTGTCCCACACCGCCTGCGCCTTTTCTGAAAACAGAGCTGTGCAGGATATCGACGTCTCCACTTGCAATTTGTGAATGGACGAAGGCTGCTAGAACAGGCTAATGCACCTTATTAGAAAGCCCAGAATATTTCCCACACCTTTGCTACAACTAGTCAGTGTTCAGTTTGTATAATAGTTTAAATTTGTTGTCCCCTCAAAAAACCTCAACACACAGCCATTAATCTCTAAACCCCTGGCCACACCCCTTAGTGAAAATGTCCAAATTGTGCCCAAAGTGTCAATATTTTGTGTGGCCACTATGATTTTCCAGCACTGCCTTAACTCACCTGGGCATAGAGTTCACTAGCTGCACAGGTTGCCACTGGAATCCTCTTCCACGCATGACAACATCACGGACCTGATGGATCTTAGAGATCTTAGAGACCTTGTGCTCCCCCACCTTCTGTCTGAAGATGCCCCCGCAGATGCTCAATAGGGTTTAGGTCAAGCTTGGCCAGTGCAGCACATTTACCCTCAGTTTCTTTAGCAAGGCAGTAGACGTCTTGGAGGTGTGTTTGAGGTTGTTATCATGTTGGAGTACTGCTTTGTGGCCCAGTTTCCAAAGGGAGGGGATCATGCTCAGCTTCAGTATGTCACAGTACATGCTGGCACACTGGCTCAGAATGAGACTTTTTTTCCCATTCTGAGCTCCCCACAGCAGCCTCAAACCACGAGACTCCCACCACCATGCTTGACTGCAGGCAAGACACTTGCTTTTGTACTCTTCACCTGGTTGCTGCCGCAAACGTTTGACATCATCTGAAGCAAATAAGTTTGTCTTGGTCTCATCAGAGCACAGGACATGGTTCCAGTAATCCATGTCTTTGATTTGGCTGTCTTCAGCAAACTGTTTGTGGGCTTTTTTGTGCATCATGTTTAGAGGAGGCCTACTTCCAGGATTACAACCATGCAGAATCCTGCAGTAACTGTGTAAAAAAAACGCCATTGCTGACAATTGTTGCCCACTCACCAGAAGTAATTGACGTGTCCAAAGAATGAAGAAGTGCCAGAACGGAAGTCGGTGGCATATAGGGAATTGAGGCAGTGTGCGGTGTATGGTCTGAGATCTGACCCCTCACCCCTTCAACCTCATGCAGTCAATTTCTTTGGTCAACCGCCTGAACAACAAGGTCTGTTCTGAGTGGAACCTGTCCTGCTAAACCACGGTATGGTGAGGGGTGTACTCACTTTTGTGAGATACTGTAATTTAACACAGCTGAAATACCCATATGTACAAAACTTTACTCATATTTTGTGGCTAAAGATCCAGTCATTAAACTAAAAACACTAAATGGCAGGAGAAGGAAAGAAAATTTACCCCACAGCACACTGGTCATAACAGGACTTTCCTGCAGATGGAAGTTACATGAACTAAAAGTAACACAAGATTTCCAACGAGAAACAACAAGAAGAGACAGTGAAACATGCAGCGAATCAAGCAGACAGGAACAAAGTCCTTCTCTCCAGTTTCCTGTCTGCACATCAGCATGGAGGCCCATCAATAATGAGTTGGCACACACCAAGATGGCAGCTCATGCAGCCTCAAGAAAAAAAGAAAAAAAAAGATGAGGAAAGCTCATCATGTCCGATGTGTGCAGTGGGAAGAGAGCCACGACCTTTTCTGATCGTGGTGACATGTCTCCAGTCGGGGATGTGCTTGTAAAGCTTCAGGACTTTAGATGGAAAATCTGCTCTTAAACACCTCCATTTCTAAAACTAGGAAGTTGTTTAAAATAATGACCAAAAATAAATGCGGAAAAGCGTCTTTATTCACTGTTCCACAGCTGCAGCTGCTTTATCGGGGAGAATTTGTGTCATGGTAGCTGCTGATTGGGTCAGTTTATTCAATCAATCTAATCAATTCAAATTTGATTAAAATTCAGATAGCCTTGGTTGGCGTCGAAGAAGATGAATATCATATGCACGGATTGACGACAGCATCTGATTCTTTTAGTCTGAACTAAATTCAATGACCAGATTCCCTTGAGAGCAATTAGGTGTTTTGCTATCTCGTGAACCTTTACTACCCTATATCTGCTGCTTCAGAGCTTTAAAAACAAAGAGGAAAATAAAATTCTGAGGCAAATTGCCTCCTTTTATCTAAACAGCATCAATATTAGCAGTAACAGTCCAAACAACAAATGATAATAAAAAACGATTCTGAAACAGTCCCGGAGAATTTGTAGTGCATGTCTTGTGCAATGCTTCGAGTCTAATTGCTTGCAACAGGCGGTGAGTTACAGAGGGGTGATAAAGAGCGCGGGAGTAAGGACCCAGAGTCACTTTCTGTCTTCCTCCCTTCATTGCTTCTGCCTTTGGCTTCAGTGTGAATGACAAAAAACACAAACTGACTGTCTCTACACCTTGAGGCATTGCCAGGGGGTTACGTCTCTGAGGACACGTCCCGGGGTTTATCATTTTTATGGAGATTCTTTTCAAATCCATTTTTAGGACATGTGTTTTCTCTTCTTTCACCAGTGGTTACATCATTACACATCTCCTGTGTGTCCATGGGAAATAAAGATTTGAGTGATAGTGATCGACGAAGGCAACTATTTATACATGACTTTAGCAAAATTCCTTTGCTTGATGTGGGCAACAACTTCTGTTTTCCTAGAAAGTGAACCAGGCTGCAGCTTCTCCAGTTAGCATAGGCCTCTTGGGTCCTTCTGTCCCCTGTCCTATCCGTGCCCAGCCTGAGCTTTTAGGTGTAAGATCATGCAATTAAATTAAATTTTGCACAGTTGGAATCTATTTGCCAATTAGGTGACTTCTGAAGGCAATTGGCTGCACCACATTTATTTAGGGGCATCAGATGCATGCCACACTTTTCAGATCTTTTTTTGGCAAAATATTTAAAACCATGCATCACTGTCTTTGTAAATCCTATTCAACTGCTACTCTGTATTGATCTATAACATCAAATTCCAACCCTAACTAAAGAGGTAACTTATATAGTTTTAATTTATCAACATTTTAACATGTTGCCTTTGGATATATTTTATTAAAAGTGCATGATAACTAAATTACACATTTTTTCACTTCAGTCTTAATCTTTCTTTACCAACAATGAAAGGATTTAGCCTATAATTGAGTAATTTCATTAAAGCACTGTCACATTGATGCCTTGCCTTACCAATTAATGCCACATAATGAGGTGATTAGCTCATTTTAAATGGAGAAGGAGTACTGGAACTGAAGATCAGCCAATCCCAACAAACCACAGCCAGAAACTTCAGCATTTCACCAGATGGAGATGAAAAGCTGCTTAACGCAATTACAATATTTTGTATTTTGGTGTAAAAAAGAAATAAGACATTTTAATGCCACAGATAAGAAACCAGAACCATCAAAACGTAACGGGGTGGCTCTCCAGTTTTTGGAGAGCAGAATATACAATAATGTGCAAAAGAAATGTAGTACTCTCTTATTTCTTCAGATTTTACCTCCAGGCAGCCATAATTTCTTTCAGCCTTTTAAAGTGAATGATATGAATAGTTCTTTATAGTTTCTGAACAAATTTCAAAGTTTACCTTCATTTTGTGATACATTTTCTTCTTCTGTCTAGCCCTTAAAATCTTGGAAGTTTAGAACAATGTGTGCAAAATGTTTGGATTACTTTGCAGATAAAAAAAAGATCAAGAAGTTATTTGGTTTGGACATGTTTGCTAGATTGTAGAGTGATCTCACGTGACCTTTATTGTGAATTGGTGCTCTATATAGTAATTATATTTTACTAAATTAAGCAGTTAGGAAAATTTTGCTTTAGCAACACTTAGATAAACAAAATATGTAACAGATGGCTTTTTTAAAGCCCGGCTCCATGTAAATCAATGAAATTTTTGTTTCTTTATGTCTTTTCTTATGTTGCGCTGACCTGTTTCAAGGTACAGAGCCTTCCACTTGTACTGGGTAAAGATGTGTAAAAAGACTTGAAATAAATGAAATTTTTATCGCAAGAGCATTATCTATGGGGTAAGAATGCTGTCAAAAACATTGTGTATGTAAAGACGGAAATGTGTGCATGTTAGTCAATAGTTGTACATAAGTAAAATCCAAAAGAGGTATTGTATATTTTCTCTATAAAAATACAAAATAAAATGTTACAGCTTCAAGAAATTACAAACACAAAGTTCAAGTTTACAGTTGTGGTTTATTCTTTATGAATACAATATCCTATAACAGTTTGTGAATACGATTTATTTTCTATGAGAATACGAATTTACATCAGCGACTTGGTGTCACGTGATCTCAGGCTGGTTAGTGGAGCACAGAATTAGTCGATTCGCGTTGCGCATGCGCTGTCACACTCAACATCGCCAATAAACGTAGTGCCGGGATGGGAGATAATTCAGTCTAAAAGGAATATTAGGAACAGAGGGGAGATGGGGGGAGAAATCAAGAGTATTATAAATAAAGCATTGTTCTTATTTTTATGAAATACAAAACTAAAACATAGAATATAGTGGGTAGAGTTATACAATGATGTACAGTAGGTGGCAGTATGCACCTCTGAATTTGTTGCGAACCAGCAGCAGAAGAAGAGAAGAAGCAGCAGCAGCACTAGCGTCAAAAGAACAGACCAAGAAACTACGGTACAAAGCCAGGTAATGTTAAAAAGTTTATATATGTCTTAATGGCGTTAATATATGCTCTTGGTCCATCATCTTGGTGCTAGTGCTGCTGCTTCTTCTTTTTCTTCTCTTCTTCTGCTGGCGGTTCGCAACAAATTCAGAGGTGCATACTGCCACCTACTGTACATCATTGTATAACTCCACACACTATATTCTGAGCCTGAGATCACGTGACACCAAGTCGCTGATGTAAATTTGTATTCTCATAGAAAAGAAATTGTATTCACAAACTGTTATAGCATATTGTATTCATAAAGAATAAACCACAACTGTAAACTTGAACTTTGTGTTTGTAATTTCTTGAAGCTGAAACATTTTATTTTGTATTATAGAGAAAATATACAATACCTCTTTTGGATTTTACTTATGCACAACTATTGACTAATATGCACACGTTTCCGTCTTTACATACACATTGTTTTTGACAGCGTTCTTACCCCATAATGATCTCACAATGAAAAGTTTAGAATAATGTTTAATTTGAGTTAAATTATTAGTTGGAAAAAAATCTCATGTTAAGAAATAATTGTTTTGTTGAAACTCAGCGGTGATACCGAGGCCGGTTTTACGCAGAGACAATCACAGACCCCCGCCTTGCCTCTCCCTCCTCCTCCTACACTTTAAAGGCAAAACATAGTCCTGCTAACTTGTCTCCGTGAACGCAAACTGGACGTCCGCCGGATATGTCCGCCCAAATCTTAATTTTTACGACCGCCGACACGGTTTCGCACAATGACCTCGTATGCCTAACATTAGAGTATGGCCAGCAATCAGTGCCACAAAATGTTACTTTAACCACGTGTCTGGTTCAAACGTCACGCAAAAAAAAGCCATTTTATAAGTCTGGACGGGGTCAAATAAGGCAAAAATCCAATTAAAGTGCCGTGTTATGTGGCTTTTTAAGAGCACCTACTGAAAGCTGAATAAATAGGACATTGAAAGCTGTCGGGCCTAAAAAGCAGTGTTCAATGACCAGAAAAAAACACAGTTTTTTCGGCATGGGTGCTCTTAAAACAGCACATTAAATGGCACTTTAATTGGATTTTCGCCGTATTTTACACTGTCCTGACTTATAAATGCAAGACGCCCTTGGTGACATTTCAACCAGACGTGTGGTAAAAGTGGTGTTTTGTGGCACTGTTGGCTTGCCATATTAGAGCGCTGCTGAAAACATTCTGGCTCAATGTTTTTGAAAAAATGGCTGGAGAGGGGGGCATTCCAGCACGACACCTGCTGAAAAACGTGCATTTTCTTCTAATCAGCCTCCATGCATGCTGGCATTATGCATTGCCTAAATGTTTTGTACTCATAAAATCAGTGATTTTAAAGCCTTGTCCAGGTTTGGACTGATGTTTGTCAGGTTTAATGAAGAGAGAATGAGAGGGAGATATAGAACCAAAGAGACAAGTTAGACCATTTCATTCATTTCACTTCATTATTGTTAAAATCTGAAGAAGAAAAAGACAAAGCATGGCCACAACCATTTTTCTGAATGTGTAGTAACTCTCACAATAAAGTGTTTATAATAGAAGCAAACATACAGTATTTTACAATTCCAGCTTGCTGGCCTAAACTCTGTTCTTTGTAGGTAAAAGTGAATTTTCCTCAAGGAGCTTTTTTCATGCAAGAATTTCTACTTCAACAGTTGAGGAATCATTTTTCTAGGTAGTTTACATTACAGGCTAATATATGTCGAAGGCTAAATATAATCCTTTATGATATAGGGCAGCAAACAAAAAATGACGAATAAATAGGAAAATGTTACTTAGCTGTATGTTTGATTTTAGTAGCATAATAGACTCAGTAGATTCAATGTTAACATTTACTACGTAAAGTAGGTTTGTGATTGGAAATGAAAGGCGGGTCTCAAGTTGAGCTGCATGAAAGTGTGGTGAGTTATATTGATATCGTTAATGGTTCATTATCAGTGTAATGTTTCAACTCTGTCAGAAAACAGTCAGTAATGTTTACGGTTTTCTCACCTGATTCACTGAGTCTCTTTTGATTACGATGCACAGCAGAATATTGATGTATTTCATTTACAAATGTTGCAGCATAATGCCAAAAAAAAAAAACGAGGCTAAAAAGCATAAATATATTCTTCTTCTTTTTTTGGCTTAAGCACCTGCCTCTAAAAATGTTTGTGCATGTTCTGACGAGCACCAGCTTTTCTGCCACACTCTGACAACTATTTTAATATAATTTTCCCTTGAATAATTTCTAAAAACCCTCCAAATGTTGTGAAAAGCAGCCCAAATTTTAGCAACCCTCCCAAAGCTATTTTTATCCAGCCCAATGTGTTCAAAAGAAGCCCAACTGGGGGGAAAACCAGTCCAGTCTGGCAAATTGCACAGCACGACACAGTTTATCCCAGTCCCATAAAGAAAACACTAACCAACAACAACAATAAACATGCTGGAGTATAATGTGTATGCATGATGATACCCCCTTCCCATTTCTGCATGTTCCCTCATATGTGCATGTCTAGAACCAGCCCTGGGTGATAAAATCATTTAATGTTAAATTATTGCAGCTAAAGTGGTTTTTCTATTTAACAAAAAGCAACACGTAACTTCAGGCTTCCAGTGTCCTGCTGAATAAACATGACATGTCACTTAGCCACTCTTCAAACTTGGAAAGATGAGAGAACCTGCCGTTAACAGAGGTGTGCTGATCTTCATTAGTCTGAACATGGGTATGAGAGACAAACAATTAATTTTAACTTGCCTGTATGAACAGTCAGAGCTTTTACAGCTACCATCCTCCACACACAGTCAGGTTAAAACTCTCTGTCAGAGTGTTGCAAGCATTGCATCCCCAAGTCTCAACAACCGAGTAACAATCGATGGTTGCTGTTTACAAGCCAGCTGGCTGTTTGGGGGTGTAGAACCACCACAGTTAGAGAAGAGTGGCATCTGAAGAGTGACCAAGGCTGAATCCCACTTCCCTCTAGTCTCGCCCTTTTGCACTTGATTCAGAAAGAAGTATAAATATTCCGCTGAGAAATGGGACGCTCCTTTCAGAACCATGATTAGCTCTCATTTTGTAAACATTATGTGATTAAATATGCTCATTTAAGGATGAGTAAATACATAAAGGCCAAAATACAGCAAAATCTATTTTAACATAAAGAAATGTTCCATTATGTATTGCCAAAATACTAATAAGAATATACTACTTTGTATAAAGTTTCTTCAAAATAGCAACAAATTCATTGAAATGAGTTCAGCCCCATTTTATATTCCTTTAAAAATAGAAGATGGTAGAAATCACAGCAGGCTTTTTATAAGGATGCTATGTTAGATATACCTGGAGTATCCTGATTACTAGTCAGACTGCAAATATACTGCAAATATGGTATGCCAATACGTTATATACTTAGTAGAGTACATGAAGCAAAACATTACACAGTATTTCCTGATTTTGTTCTTGTTGATGAGAAGAAAAGTGCAATAAAACATTCAATAAATAAAATATTTGTTGTTAATTCACAATAAATAACAATGATTTTAAACATAACATTACAGTACTGCGATGGAATGGCGACCTGTCCAGGGTGTACCATGCCTCCCGCCCATAGACTGTTGGAGATAGGCACCATCTTCCCCGTGGCCCACTATGGAAGAAGCGGTTGAAAATGACTGACTGACTGACATTACAGAGTACTTCATATTATCCTTAGAAACATGTTAACTGAGAAAAAAAATTACATTTATCAGGAGATTTGCAGCTCTGACCCCCTTTAAATGTGTGATATAAGGTCATTTGTTTTGCTCTCCTCATACACCACTGATACAAGTAGGACAACCTACCCCTTAGATAGGGTGTAAGGGGCAAGTTGTGAAATAGGATTCAGCCCAAGTTTCTATAACAACCATAAGACGCTTTCTACATGCCAACTGGCTAATAGGGAGACAAGTCAGCAAAAAGTCTTTTCTATCCTACCATCACAAAAACGTAACCAGAAGTTTGCTAAACTGTACTGGAACTTTAACTCCTTTTGTCAGATTAGACTGGGATTGATGTTTTCAGTGAAGAAACACTCAAAACTATGAGATTGCTGCACTGCTGCTCGCATTTAACTCCTTTAACCAGCCCAAAGCATCACACCCGGTAGGTCTGGTGTACAACAAAGGATTACAGGGTTGAAAAGCACATCATGCTCATTGGTAAGTACAATGGAGGCCCTGGAAACCTTGACACACACAATTACCAAAAAATATGTTAGGTGCATCCCAAACAAGTTTTCTTTTAATTGCATGAATAGTATGGGCAGCCTTTTGTAAATGCCTAAGTTTAGTTAAGGGTCACACAAACAAACAACCATGTCCCTGTTTGGTGGAAAGTAGATGCTACAGTTTGAATGGGAGTTGGGGCAACTTCTGGGGTGTTCTGGGCAACAAAAGCTCAAAACAAGCAAACGGTTTTGCTTGTGTTTTGGGAGTTTTAGGACTTTGAATATCATGCCACAGATGTCAAACAATTACATGATGTGGGTGGCAAAATTAGAGAAAACAACTAAAGTAAAGGAACCAAAATGTGGCACTTCAGTCTGGCTGCTCTGAAGAGGATAAACAAAAACAAGAAGATCATTTCTCAATGATCTATTAATACAAATTATTCAAAAGCTATTTTTTTAAAACATATTTTTTTTATAAAATTGCAACATATAACTACAACCTTTTCAAAAATGCAAGAAAGAGTGAAAATAAGCGGTGTCTACTTTTCCCCAAAAGGGGCGGTGGCCACTGCACAAGGATGTTTTGAATCTATCTGTATAGGAAAAGACTGAGGTTTGCAATAAGTAAAGCTAACCACGCTAAGCATGCTAATTGCTAATGTAAAATGCTAATGGCTGTTTAAAATGTCAGCTCAGTCTTTGTTTTGAATTAGTATAACTCTGCTTTACAGTAAATGCTTCCTCGCGCATGCACACAGTGTGATGTCACCTCTGCTTTTATATAAATAATTAATAAGAAGAAAGTCTGGAAATAAATATTTTGAATGCGGATGATTATTGTTCTAAAAGAGAAATGCAGATTAGCTAAAAGGTTAAAACTTTACCAAAACTAAAGTTTGGTGATCAACCGCAAATCCGATTTGCGCATCTCGTAAATTAATGAGTTGCTGTGAGGTGTTTCCCGTTCCCAGATGTGTTCAGACTGGGGTGCAGCTGGTTCATCGCCTTGCTGCACAGTTCGTAAGAATGAGACATATTTAGAACATGATAAATCAGCACTAACCCCCTCAATATTGGTCGGTCAGCATGACAGAAAACCAACATTTTACTTAACAGACTTCCCCTTTCAGCCTACATCATTATGTTGGTCCTAACTTTAGGTGCTGGGAAGAAACAGCAACTCATTCAGAAATTATACAACATGCAGAGCACTCACCAAAAATAAACCGGGCCACCTCAGCAGCAGAGGTTACCGGATTTAGGCAAACACGTGTAATTTGTTTAAGTATTCTTCGGCAGTCGTGTCAAACCATAATCCTGCCATAGAGACTGTTCCACTTAAATCGGCCCATTATAATCCCATCCAGACCCGTCCACAGTCTGTTACCAACCAGCATTAATTCTGAGCCCAGTCCGTTCATCTAGCCTCATTTTATCCTTCACTCTCAGCCTCAGCCTGGTCCCTGGAGAGTCTATCACACGTAAAGCTTACGCTCTTCATAGGCACTTATACACATTTAAGGCATGTGAGTAACTGCCAGGCAAGACTGGCTTCAGGATCAAAGGTCGTGGGGCTTTTAGATGAAAGGGGAAATTCGACTTCAAGAGAGAGAAGCCTTGATTTAATAGAAAACAACTAAGACAAAAAGGGAGGAAGAGGTTTGCTCTGCAGAATCACGCAAAGGGCTTTTCTCTGTTTAATGATCAGGGATGGAGGACAGAAGGTGCTCGTGATGAAGGAAACCCCGCAGTCCTCTGCTTCCTTCCCCCGGCGTTTTCTCCTCTCACCCCCGGCCCTGATAGCAAGAAGCAAAGAAAGGAAGCCGGACGAGCTCGGGCCTTGCTGATGAATGAAGCCCTGACGTCATGGGTCCACGAACACAAACACTGACTGTAGGCAGTCTGACTAACATCGTACAAACAGCCTTTGTGTTGCCTTAGTTCTACCTGATTCATGTCTGGTTCCCAGGAGAAGAAGCCCCCGGATGACTGAAATAATCATCTCAGATGTTAGCTCAGGTGAATCAATGACTCTTAAGGCCAGTGATGTGTTACAGCAGCAATTCAAGGGAAAACACCACCACTGTTCTCACTATTGATTTTTATTCTTTTCTTAATATCGTACGCTGTAATTTCATCCACAATTACAGGTTTATTGGAACACATTTTTGCCTAACGTCATGTTTTGAATCAATGCTCGCCTGATGGCTGATATCATTATGAAGCAGGAAGGATGTAATGCAAGTGACAGGGGCGGAGGTGAAGAATTTCAAGCACGATTCTTTCCTTTTCCAAATGAAATGAGCCTGGAGCACATTGAAAGTGAGATATGCATCTGCGCAGACAATCACTGCGTCTGCTGCGCTCTTCTCCACCATGAGACACTGTATGTTTTACTCTAAAACTGATCGCAGATAGAAAGTCTTATCGCTTCACATGTGGTGCGCAGAATTAGTCTCAAATGAATTCTCTCACGTTCAAACCGAATGTTTTCTCTCACCCCTCTAAGCTTGTCTGGCTCATCCGATCCCATCCTGATTAAATTAGCTTTTATCAAGCAGTGGGCAGCATGCAGGGTCCTCCTGGCTGCATCATTTAAGGATGCCATGCAGGACACAGCAGTTAACACAATCACATTTCTGACTTTAAAACAAAAATCTGAAAATTGCTTAAATATGTTTGTTGGAATTTCATGTAGTTTAATCTACAATGAGATTTCATATCAGTTTGTTTGTTTTATAAATAACAGATAGCTGAGAAGGTTTTGTTTCTTTTTATAATTAACGTTGTGAATTTGTGTGCCCATGACTTACAGTTAACTATAATAAAATAGTGATAAAACAGAATTTTTTTTTTTCATTCTCAGTTTGTTTATTTAAACTACACATGTATTTCAGTTTATGTAATAATTAACTTTGAAAGATTTGCCTACTTATTCATGCAGCTTATTTTTGTGTATATTTTTATATATTAGTTTTATTTTTTGTTTCCTAGTTTATGTATTTAGTATATATTCATTAATTCACTTACTAAAGAATTGTATTTATTATTATTAATTTATTTCCTTTTTATTTATTTTATCTCTAAATTTATTTTATTTATGTATTTTAGTTTATAATTCATTAAATTAGTAAAACTATTTGTTTTCAACTTTATTTATATATTTAAGACATTTATTTTTTATTAATAAATTGTTTCTAACTTTATTAATTTTTTTGTTTATTTATTTATTTATTTATTCAGTCTAATTAACTATTTATTTAGTTTTTAGTTTTATTTTACAAAATAACATAATTTATTTCCAGTTAATTAATAAACAATTTATTTTTTCAGTTTATTTATTTCACTTATTTGTGATTTATTTTATTGTTTTTTTATCCTGTTTAATTTTATTTTCATTTATTTATTTAATTGCTTATTTATGTATTTTTTTTGTCAGTATTTGATCCAAATAAAAAAAAAAGAAACAAGATAAAATATTAAAACCTACACCTTTAAGGAGCTCATGCACAAGGTGAGTAATAAAGCAAATTTTAAACAAATTAAGATTGATTATTTCCAACAATATAAGTTGGTTTCTTTAATTAGTTTATTTAAAATCTTATGAGATTCAAGAATGTTGGTGGGACATTATGTTGAGGTTTGCTTCATGTCATTCTTGATTAATAGTTCATATTTTTACAATTTATTGATTTTTTTAAGCTAATGAGAACCAGAAAACTGTGTCTGACACATTTTATTGTAACATTATTACAATAATGATGATATCTCTTTGATTGGAATTAAACCAGTTTTTACTCTCCTTACTTATTAAGCACCATAATGTGATCTTATTTCTTTTTGACAAACAGCCAAACAATCATTTTAGCTGTTGCAGCAGAGTTACAATAGCTGCTTATTTTTAGAAAACTGCAGAACAGCCTTATTAGTCTTTTCTAAAACTGTATAAATTGACATCTCACATTTCATTCACCGCTCATCCTTGTCAAATAGGATATACTTGAGCCCCTTTCTGCATGTTCTCCCACCTCGCCTTCCCACTCAAACCATCCAAAGACACACCTCCGTCCTCATTAGGATGCAGAAGGCACAGAGAAGCCCTGATCTATTCAGAACTGCTCCTAGCAGACCGGGGACCTCCTCCTTATCCTTCAGAGGAGGCCGAGAGCTGCAGATTAAAAGTCACTGTGTTCATCATCCTGCTGAAGCACTCCCATTAACGGACATTACTTTACCTCCACCCCACATGGTCGAAGCCTTAAATGGGAGCTCCATTCTACTTGTCAGTAGGTCCTAGGATGAAAGGCTTTTTAATGGGAACATCTTCCCAATCGCAACATCAGCTCTTAACTTCAAACATAATCCAGTTATCACCATTTGTTCTGTAGTGCTGCTGGTCAGGAAAACCGATTTTGTGAACAATTGATCCGTATTTAGGGCTGATGAACTGGTTTCCTACTCGCTGAGATGGTGGAGGGGGGAGCTGAAACCAGCCCCTAATGAAAATGTCTCTCAGCCATTTACAAAGCAGTTTAAATGGCACAGCTTTGGGGTTGCTTGGAGAGCTTTCCTCTGAGTGTTTGTTGCTCCCAGCTGTTTTCCTGAAGAGGGCTTGCTTCAGCATTTCTGGGCTTCATGCACCCTTCACTTTCCTTTTTCCCATCATAAGAAAACACGTGTGAGGGATTTCTCTCAGGGTCAGGGTACGATCTATCAGCTCTGACTCTATGATATGCTGCATATATTTTCTGTTTTTTTTTTTGTTTTTTTTGTTTTGTATTGTTGCCTACCAGTAAAAACTGGTTGTGAGTCCGGACGTCTCTCTTAGTAGATGGACAACAAATGAGTCGAGGGTAGATTGTACAAGAAAAACTGTCTGGAACCTTGGTGTTTGGTGAAAGAAAATGCATTATTTATGGGTCCGATGTAAGGGCACTATGGCTCCGTGCCCAGGGTGCCACAGCCAGGTGGGTAAGCACTGCAAGAAAATATGTCTTTACGCTGCGGCTGGCTAAAGACGCTGAAGTTGGTATCTAATTTGTAGGTTTTATTCAAGAATCTGGACATTTGATCATTTCTGACATGCAGTGTAAAATACTTACACAGGTTAAACCATAACTGGATCATTCTACAATTGTCACAGTGGGATTTTGGGGTGGACCGAAGCGCAGACAAGAGCTCGGGCGCAGCATTTCAAGCAGTTTTAACTTTATTCAAAAAAGGAAACAAAAACACTGCAGATGTAAACCAGAGTCAGAAATCCAAACTTACAAAGTTTCTGCAGGAACATGCGGAACTCAAAGCATGGACGAGGGCAACGAACGAAGGTGAGAGACGAGAGGAACCAGCAAAGGGCAATGAAACAAAACCAACTAATATACAGAGGAGAACAAAGGCAGGTAATCAAAGGAACTAAGAACAGGTGAGACAAGGAGGCAGAGGGAGCAGGTGAACCTAATAAAACTAAAGCATGAGGAAAGGGACTAAAGACAAGACAGTAAGCAGACCTAAATGAAACTATAAACCAAGATAAAAAATAAAGCATAAGAATCAAGGAAAAAAAATGAACTGAAGGAAACTGAGAAACTGGAGGGAACACAAGAATCTGAGAACTTAGTAAAACAGAAACCATAAAGAAACCCCGATTACAAAAGTAAACAAACTCAAACCAACACTGATAGAATAAAACTAAGAATGAAGCAGAGGAAACGAGGACTAGAATTAAAGTAAACAATAACTAAAGCTAACCTATAGAGGAGAGGCTGGAGAACAAAGATGAACTAGGGGGAACAAAGGGAACTTAAACCAAGTAATAACTAAAAGGGGAAAACAAATGACGAGAGGAGTAACAAAAAAGAAACTAATAAATAAGAGTGCCAGAGAACTCTGATAAATGATAATAATCATAATAAGGAAACCCTTCTAAGAAAACAGGAAAGCGACGCCAAGGGAACTAGGAGCGAGGAGGACACACTGGGGGGCAGAAGATAACTAAAGCAGAAAACCACAACAAACATGAATACAAAACACAAATAAGAAACATCTAGCTAAAAAGGTGAACAAAAACACAAAACCAAAAGCAAAGACCAAAATGTCGCACCACGACAACAATGAACAGTGAGTATTTAAAGCACAGTTAGAGATTCATGTAAACTTGATTTGTGAAAACCCAAAATGACATTTTTGTAGAATGTTTGGGCTTTAGGGTCACTTTAGATTGAGATTATGGTGCAAAAAGCTATTTATAGATGGGTCAACAGTGGCCTGGCGTGGCAGTGGGATGTTTCCGTTTAGTTTTTTTTCAGTGCCTTGAAAATAAAACTTTGTTTCATTTTGCCACATTACAAGCACAAACGTTCACGTATTATACCGTGACGTTATGAGACAAACCAAAACAAAGCAGTTCATAATTATAATAATTATATATTCGAAATAAGAAAGTAAAGATCTGGAAAGTGTGGCATGTATTTTTATTCAGTCACCTGAGTCAGTTCTCTGTAGAACTGAGTTTTGCTGCAATTACAGCTGCTAGCCTTTTGGGGTGTGTCTCCACCAGCAGATCCAAGCACTGAAATCTTTGCTCAGTGTTTAACAGCTCGACCTCAGTCAGACTGGATGGACACCATCTGTGAACATCAGTTCTCAAGTCTTGCCGCAAATTCTCAGTTAGGTTTGGACTTTGATTGAATTTTGTCTTTTGATTCAGGTGTGATGAAGCAGAGAGGCATCTAAAATTTGCAGGGCAGCACATCTCAAGGACAGGAGTTGGAGACCTAAACCTTTCCATGTTAGCCCTGGCTGTATGTTTGGGGTTGTTGTGGTCCTGCTAGAAGGTGAACCTCCACCCCAGCCTCAAGTCTTTTGCAGCCTCTAACAGGTTTCATTCCAGCATATAAATCCATTTTCAACCAACTCTGACCAGCATTCCTGTAGCTGCTGAAGAAAAGCATCCCTACACCATGATGCTGTCACCACCATGACCCACCTCTGAGATGGTGTGTTCAGGCAGTGTTAGTTTCCACCAAACACAGCATTTTGCATGCAGGCTAAAAAGTAACAATTTGATCTTATCTGACCAGAGCATCTTCTTGGCTCTCAGGGTTGTGAAGTTTGCTGACCCCTGGTTTAGATTAGCTAATTAGTGAAAAAAAACTTGCATTTTGCAAAGAATGGAGAAATTATCCATCTCTAGATGTATAATTAGTCTATCTAATCTAATCTAGCAAAGCTGGTAGAGACATGTCCAAAAGACCTGCAGGTAGAACCGCAATGAAAGGTGGTTCTACATATCCAAACAATATCCAGAAAATATTCATCCTGAGGCAGGTTTAGGATAATAGATAACCTATAAATATATTTTAGAATTAAATACTGTGCTGTTTGTTTAGATCTGACATTTCTGACTGTGTTTCCAGACCATAAACGCATCATTAGTCCATATTTTGACGTTAGCGTCATAATATTACAATCGGGTAATTATCAGAAACATGAAAATGATAAATCGACCATAATGGATTTGATATAACAAATTATGGACATCTGAACAAGCGTGTTTTCCTTTTTTAACATTACACTACTACTTCTGTTAAACTATTGCATTCAGAATAATTTTCTAGTTGTTGAAAGCATCCTAAGCTTGGCAATAACCGTAATTATAAATACTCCCACGCAAACGTTTAAAGGACGCTATCCAACTTGTTTGTGTTGCTGAAACTTCTGTTCAACAGTCTTTTGGTAGCATTTGCAATTCTCAGACTTTGCAGCAGAATCACAATTACTTATATATTAATCAGACTTATATATAGCTTTCAAAGCAACTCGAAGTGCAGAAGAAAACATATAAACAAAACATAAATAAATGGTTAATTTAAATACAAGTTTTTTTAATAGATGAGTTTTGAACTTGACCTTAAAACTGCATGCATTGTGAGTGCCATCCTCCTTTTTTTGTTCATCAATATTAATCAGCCACCTTTCTAATGAAATCCACATCCCTCATAATATTACCCTTCCCACATGATGCAGGAAAAAAAAGAAATGATTTCACAAAAATGTATCCCAATGCCCAGGAAGCAATAGGAGGAAAGCTCTTAACTATATTTTTACGCTCCTTGAATCATGAGCTTTCATGCAGTCACTGAATCGTTCAACTGGGTTTTAAAATGCAGGGGCAGAATTTATTCTTCTTGCTGATGAGTGTTGCAGGTTTAATGCACTTTCTGTTGAAAGCTTTCCTGGGTTTAGACGGTGCAGAACAACCAGGATGAGCACTGTGATTGCTAAGTACGAATCTAACAGCTGCAGCCTGGCTGCAAGCCCATCCATATACTCCACTAATTGGGCCGGAGAAGTCGGTGCATTGCAACAAAGCAGTGCAACAGCAGCACTTAAGAGTAAACAGGTGCAATTTTTAAATTAAACACTGAGATAAGTCTACCTGACTTAGAGCTTTCACAAATAACTGCTTCGGATGAGTGCAGGACAAGGGCATCTTTCTAATTAGAAGAGTAATTATAAGTGTTTATTAGGCGTTAAAGGTCAATGGCAAGGTCGTTCTGCACATGAAGGTGCTAAACCTGAATATGAAGCAGACAAACAGCGAGTCCAGTAACGGAATAATAAAAATGAAAAGGAACAGGATTATCAAAATCTATTTTTTGTATTTGATTTACCATTTTGCAAAAAGGAAACAAAGTTGAAAATTTAAACATGATAAAAATGCAAAGATCAGAAAGTGATCGTGATATCCTGTGCAAGAAAACAAAGAAAATGAGATGAAGATATTGTTAGGACTTCAGATGTAAAAAAGAACGTTATCTTTAGCTCCACTAAATAGAATCATGTCTTTAATTTACAATCAAAAGTACAAAATAGACAAAAAATTCTCAAAAAAGGAAACTTTTTTTCATCTGTTTTGTTATCAGAACTAAAAAAATTACCAGAACTGAATATCTGTCCAAAGTTTTCTCAAAAAGTTCTGTAATTATTAACTTAGGTGCAGGTGTAATGTATTTATTCTGGTATTTATCACTACCTGATTAGTTTATTTCCATCGTGGATATAACATGTTAGGAACTGTTCTTAAAAAATATCATTGTACTGGTTGATTAGCTATAAATAATTTGACATTTGAAATTTAATATCATTTTATCTTAATTTTCTCCTGAGTTGTATAAGTTAAAACGATCTCCCAGCTGTGCCATTTAATCTTCCAGCATGGTGGCCTGATGTTGGGACCAGTGGGTACAGGATGACATCCTGGCTCACATCCAGGGTGTCACCTTGTAGTTGGGCGGCATGAGCTGTAGGAAAATATGCTAATGACAATGAAGTCTGGTTCTGATTTGCAGCTTCCAGTTCAAAGCTAAACTAGAGGGCTATCTAAACTTCTTTTGATCATCAGATTAAAGAAGCTCTAAAACATAGTTTTAATATGTTAGTATCTGAAGCATTTTTGTAATACACAGTATGCTTTACTTTTTAAAGTTGATCACATGATCCAGGAACTTTTAGTCAGTAAGCCGTGACTTCCTATTAACTTGGGGTAAAAAGACGGCGTAGTACAGGGACCTAATTGTTTACAGTAGTCTTCAAAATGGGAAAGACAAGACAGTTCAAGTAAGGTTCAAGTATGTTGATGTTCATAAGTCAGAAATGAGCTACAAGAAATGAGCTACTCACCTAAACTTGGCTTTGCCTACAGTCAGAGTAATAATGAAAAGGTTTGAAACAACCGGATCTGTGATACAAGAAGTTAGACCGAGTTTGTCATGTCACCACAGACAGAGATCAGGATGATAAGAAAGTCAGAAATAAATCTTCAAGGCTGTTTGAGAACTGCAACAAAGAGTTGCTTTCTGGGGTCACCAAGTCTCCATAATAACATTTGAATGCCCAAAACTAGGTTTAAAGTAACCCGTTTCTTCTGACTGGTAGTAATATTCACCTTTGGAGTGGCCTGACTTGAATCTGAGAATCCATGGAAGGAGTTAAGATTAGGGTGATGGCAGGGAGGTCTTCCATCCTAAATTGTTAAAACACCCGTGGGAACATGCAAAAGGCTGTGCACTCAGAAGTTATGAGTTGGAATGATATAATTACAAGAACAGATTGAAATACCTTTTACATTGTTTTTATTATCTTTTGACAGATTACTGATTACAGTTTCCTATCAGAAACAAACTTCTTGGACGAATCAAAATAATTTTACATCTAAATTTAAGAGCATAAATAATTTGAGGCTTGCCTTTATATCCCAACCAGTCGGTTACTATTTGTAGCAGCCTTTACTATCCTAGCATCACGCAAAGGTGTGGAGTTTGCTAAACTCTGCTGGGACTTTAACTGGAACCACAAGCTTTGGTCAGATGAGAGTATGATTAAGCTTTTCAGTAACACTCCAGGTAAGTCTGTAGGGAAACAGAGGATGAATATTTGGAAAATCAGTTCATGCCCACAGTGAAGCACGGTGGATGATCTATTATGCTGTGGGGCCTGTTTCTTGTTTCCTGTCTAATGTGGGGCATCCAATGCATCTGCTGAACTTTACTCGCTTTTGTGACTCTCAGGAATCAACAGCACTAATGATGCCACAACTTCTACCTTTTGTTGCCATTCTGGCTGTGTCGGCTCCTTGCAGATCACATCCTTTAAAAACTCATCTCAAATATAAATCAAATATAAATCATTTTGTTAACCTTAACTGACCAAAAACAAGAAAAGTTTAGTCCAATTTATTGTCATAAAATAAAATGAGAAAGGTTATGCCTCTTTTTATACATTTGTAAATATCTGGTTCCATCTGAATTTAAGAACTGGGATGCTGAAGTATTATTCAGAATGCAAAACTATGATTTCATGCTGCAGAATTATGGCAAAAAGAAATATAACTAAATTCCTTCAACCGATCCGTGTTAGAAAGAAAGAAAATCAACTTTTGTGCAGAAGATCTTAAAATATAAATATTCAGGCAGGTTGATGCAACAGGGCAGAGGTGGAAATGCTTCTATGATGCGTCCGTCTGTCTCTGCAGCTACAGTTCCCCGACTGCACGCCAGAGTTTTATGTAGAAAGGCTTGTCTTTCTCAAAACAAACAAGGAGCATGTGCGTGCATGCGTGATAAGCGCCGTTCCCTTGGCCCCCATCCATTCAGGCCTCGCCCCAGCCTTCGCTATGAGTGACACTCTGACTAACACACACACAGATAAACTCTCACACTGACAAACACGATAAGGCTTTGCCCACAAAAACACTGACGCCGACTGACTGATGGACGTCTCCATGGAGACCCCGTCACAGAGACCGACACAATGTCTCCCGCAGCGGAGCGCCAAGCCAGCCGAATCAGAGAGGTGAGGAGGAGGAGAAAGAAGTGGAGATGAAGAGTGGGAACATGCAGCACAGCAGCGGACTGATTGCAGAAACATTCCAGCACGTGCACCGATGCAGTGATCATCTTCTCTGCCCTCTGATCCATGCCCCTCACACCTCAGTCTCACCCCATCTCTCACACCTCTCCACCACTCTGTCCTCCTCTCTTTCTCCCCCTTCTCTCCCTACACCTAAGGCGTGTTTATATCCATACCTCAAATCCTCTGCTGGTTTCTCCACCCTTCTTTCTCTGCGGGTTCTTCTCTCCACCCCTCTCTCCATTTCTCTCCCGCTCTCCCACGCTGTGCGAAATGGAAGCTCTTGCAGAGACCTGGGGTTGCCATGGTAACCTGCCATAGTAACCACTCACCATCTTGCGTCTCTCCATCACGTCAGCGGGGGCTCGGGGCGTCCGTGGCCCTGCTCTGCAGCTCCTAAAGCTGGGAGTCACAGCTTGCTAAACTGACAGAAAAGTCCCCCCACCCCCGCTCCCTACCGGACAGAATCTGCCGTTAGGCCTTGGAAAACTTTAAATGAGCACGTTTCTGATTGGACAAATGACTGAGTGATACCTGACAAAACAGTTCTTACATTGCCAGTTGCAGGTCGCCACAGGTAAGATTAAATTGGCTATAAATGTTCTTTTAACATTTTATTTAAAGTATTAATTTAGCACTCGCTTTAGGTCTGCATGACAACCAAGAGGGAATTTGAGCCTGAATGCCTCATCACTGCTACCACAAGAGAAATGAGCAAGCACAGACACTGATGTGCAGAAAGTCACTAACAGCATCTTCAAAGTATTGTGTTGGACCCCCTTTTGCCTTCATGGCACATTTTCAACCAGGCATTGGAAGCGTTCATCAGAGGTTTTGGTCCATATTTACATAATAGCATCACAGTTGCTGCAGATGCTTCAGCTACACATTCATGATGCAAATCCCCACATCCCAAAGGTTCTCCATCGGATTGAGATCTGGTGCCTAAGGTGGCCATTGGAGTGCCGTACAAACTTATTATCGCCTACAGCTACTCAATTTAAAACAATTATTTAAGCCTATGGTCCAGTTAGGAACCTACAAGAAGTTACAGCAAAACAATTACTTTAGAAAAAAAATTGAATACAGTCTAAGAAAACCATAAAATTCAAAAAAATACAGAGATATATTCTAGTCCAGAGATTTATTTTAGACAAAGAGAATTTTTATATTTATTTTCTGCCCTGACTATTAGGGGCTTCACACCTGTATGATCCACCTGCAGTCTGGATGACAAAAGAGTGAGTGGCTCCAGCTAGGAAAAAACTGCTGCTCCCCCTGTGAGGCCTTTGGGTCCATGGCAACACTCGTAGTCTCGAATACGAACCATGCCTCTTTTCATACGTTCCCAAAAGTCTACAGCAACGCCCAATTTTCTCAGATTTTTCTGAAACATTTGCAAGAGGGGTCAAAATCTGCTTAATAAAGTCCCTAAGTTGACAACAATGGTTTGACGTCCAAAAGTGACAGAGGCACACATGAATGTTGTTTGAGAGGATTATATGGCGCATTATCCTGCTGCTCAGGCAACATTTACATACATACCTGACCCTTATGGGTAAAAAATGGACGATCCCAGATGGAGTTGTCTATTGGTTACATAGTAGACCCATGGTATTGCCCTATGTATGTTTGATGCAGAATAACACCGGTGAAAAAGTGGGACCCATATGGGTTTTAATTGTGTTGCACAAATTGAACTGATTATCTTATCAACCTAGCAACTACTTTTACCATTTTACAATATACAAAGGATATCCGACTTGTTTTCCTGATATGGTTTGCATTTAGTGAGGGTTCAAGGGGTCCAGCTTCACGTGCTGGCTGGATTGAAGTAGCCAGCAGAAGATGGGTACAGTCTGGTCATAAAAAGATAGTCATGGTCAGCAACAATATTCAGGAAAGCTGTGGCATTTAAAGAGTGTTCAAATGGTACTAAGGGTACTAAGAGTGCAGAGAAAATATCCCCCAAACCATTATACCACCACCAGCCGCCTTAACCACTGATACAAGGCAGGATACAAGGCATGTTTTTTAACATCACATTCATTTTCCCAATCTGTTGTTTGATTTGGTGAGACTGTGAATTGCAGTCTTAGTACCAGTTCTTCTCCTTCCTGAACCTCTGCCATAAACAAGGCATTTTCACCCACACAACTGCAGCTCACTGAACATATTCTGTTTTTTTGACCATTCTCCACATACCTGAGAGATGATTATGAAAGAAAATCCCAGTAGATCAGCAGTTTCTGAAATACTCAGACCAGCACATAGAGCACCAACACCAAAGTCACTGAAATTGTCTTTCTTGGACATTCTGATGCTTGTGCTTGAACTTTAGAAAGCCGTCTTCACCACATCCAGATGCCTAAATGCATTGAGTTTTTGCCATGTGACTCACTGTTTGCGTTAATGAACAATTGAACAGGTGTACCTTATAAGGTGTCCACAGGGCATATGTTGTAGAGAGATTTGGGGTGTGGGAAACAAACCATGAAGGTGTGATAGGTTTGGTGGCACTGAGAGGAAGCAACCTCATTGTACTGTCAAATCTGAGATTTATCACGTTGACGGCATGGATCTACACTTACTCCCTCCGTGCCTCCCTTGAGGTCCCCCGGCACCACTGCTGGCATGTCTCTTCGCCTTCCTCTGGAGCCGCCATCTCGCTGTGACATCAGCGCTGCCCCCGAAAATACAATAACCTCCAAGCAGATACAAAAAGGACATTTGATTACATGTCATCTTGTGCGACAGGGCGCCTACGCTTCTCTCCAGGCATCGCATTGTGATCTCTTAGAGCGCTGTGGAAACCAAACCTGGCTCTGTCATGCTGAATCATACGCACTGGGAAAATAAAATTTAAATAAAAAAACAACGGCAGCAGGAGGGGAATAAAAAACCTGTTAAGCATCACACTTTGGTCATCAGGGTTATAATTTCATGTTTACCACGTTCATTCACATTTGTTTCATGCCATCTACATCATCAATATTTATACTGTCATCATCAGCAGCAGTATCAGTATGACTCTACTGTTGCGCCTCCAGCTAGCGGAGCCAGTCAGCGAGGCAGACCGAGGAAGGCCCCAGCCTGACTCTGCATTGCTGTAGTGAGCTCTTATGCCATCACTGACCTGAAACAAACTCCCTCAAGACTCTGAGCCTCCAGAGTGCCAGCAGTAGCTGCAAAGCAGGGTGGTCAAGCCTGATTGCCTCCATAACCTAATCACATTTGCTAATACACAGAGGAAAAATATCTCTTCTTCATACAAAGCTCAGTATCAGTATCTGCTCGCTGTTGGGGCAACTTATTTAAAACATCAGCGTGCAAATCTGTTCCTGGAAGTTTTACCCAACCTTTGCTGTGTATAATGTTTGACATTTCTCATAAGACAATGACAAACTCATGAGGAAGGAAGAGTCTCCTCAGTTCATTTTCCAGGCATGCCTCTCTTTTGGTCATGATGAGAATATATTCCTCAAGGGAAATCTCACCATTTCTAATTATGTCAGTTCAATGGATTATAGCATTCATTTTATGCAGTTAACCATTACCATTCCTCCTACTATTATTCAATAATTAATGCCCCGGCCAGCCATCATGATCCCCAGAGGGCCAACAGCCAGGCCTAGATGGGAGACTCAGTCAAACCGATCATGGCTAATTGTGCCCACCCAACCATCACAGGCAGCTTAGCATTTGTGCTGCAGCTGGGTCAGTGCACATGCACGCCGCTGCCCCCTGGTTACTGCCGATCAAAAAGTGAAAAATCATCCAAAAAAAGCATATAAATCAATGTCCAGGTTTGAGTTCTTGGGAATATATGGGACGCAAACTCAGGTTGTTTTTCAGTGACCCACTTATTCACTATGTAGCTCATTACATAGTTAGTAATGTGTAGTGGTGTTTTTTGTTTTTGCTTTTTTTTACCGTATCCTGTCCAGCAGAGTAGCGCTCAGAATTATTGTCTGAGTGCCAAGAAAAAGCCAAACAGATTTACTTTCACAAGTGGAGCATTATAGCTAACGCTCTAAAGCTCTGCGTGATATTTATAAAATAAACTTTATTAGAAACTGCTTTGGGATTATTTCTCCATTGTTATGGACACAGAGACAGAAACGAAAAGGAAACAAAATAAAAAACACGAAAGAGAGAGAGGTGGGACAACAGGAAAATGGGAGAGAAGGAAAAAAGAATGGAGGAGAGAAAGAAGGATGAAGAGAATACAAGATAACACCCTGCTTGCTTCTACATCTGCAAAAACATTCATATTAACAATTTGTTTACCAAAAAGTGCACAGTACTTATGAATGCAAGATGTATTGCGGCTCAATATAGAACATTTGTGTGTCTGTTAACACCTGAATCTAAATATCTCCATAAGTATTTTCTCCATAACAATATGCAATGGCGAGTGTGAGGAGCCACACACCGGCCCCCTTGGACCTGGGACAGATACAGAGGAGATCTGAGCCATAGAGATCCAAAGGACCCCCAGAGCACAGAAGCCCCAAGAGAAACATTGCCGTGACTACTGCAATCCCCCCAGAGAAGAGCAGGGGAGAGCCCCAGTGGAACCACCCAGCAGCCACAATGCAGAGGCCCCAGGGAGCAGCAACAATGAGCCCACAGGCCCCCCCAGCAGCCATCTACACCCAAGCAGATCCAGCCATTGACCCAGAAACCCGAGACCCCGCGACATATCACTCCCCAAGCAGAGGCCCGACAGAGCCCAGAGCTCACTCCTGGTGGCAAGCAGCCACCAGGATACATACTCTATACTCCCAGGTCCAGGTGCCGATACCCCATAGGGGCAAACAGCCCCCGGACCCAGGAGGTAGTCCCCTTCCCTCCGGGGATGGAGACAGGCAGACCACCCCAGCACCTGAACCTGGGCTAGGTTAGCTTGGGCTGGTGCCTAAACCCAATGACCCCCATCCTCATCCGGAGAGGGGGCCATGTACAAAACAAGGGACTACATGGTCCAAACCAGCCCGCCAACCAGAGCCGCCACAGGATGAAACAGTCCCAACCCCCCAATGAAGTCTGATCCTAACCCCACGAGCCCCCCACCCCCAATGAACCCCAATGTGAACTTCCCCACAGGGCCACCACTGAGCTGGACACAGGTATCGAACACATGCCCCCGAATCCAAACAGCATTAATCCCCTCCCCACAGCACCTGGGCACACCCCCACAGGTGAGCTCCATCTCCGAAAAGCCGATGAAGCCACACCCACTGTCACGATGTGGTTTTGGATCGGACCAAAGTGCAGACAAGAGCTCAGCAGGATCATCTTTGTAATTCAAAGATTTATTTACAAGGTCAAAAAACGTAGCAAAATCACTGCAGGTTTCCCAAGGCAAGGCGTGGCAAAAAAAAAACAAAGCATAATCATGAACGAGGTGTGACGAACACAAGGAACCAGCACTGAACAAAGACACAAAACCAACTTATATACTGTGAGATAACAAAGGCAGATAATCAACGGAACAGGGAACAGGTGTGACAAGGAGGCAGGGAAGCAGAAGGAACAGGTGAAAACAAATACAAAGGCTGAGGATGGGCAAAGTAACTTATAAACAATAAACAGAAGCACAGACCAAGCAAACCTATAGACAAAGGTAAATAATCAAATGGGGAATAAGAAAACTAGAATAATCATGGTTAAAGTAAACAGAGAAACTAGAGGGAACATAGGAACAACAATAACAACCTAAGAACAAACAAAGAACCCATAAAGAAAACCTGAATACAAAAGTAAACAAACCTAACCACACTGACTGAAATAACTGGAAAGGAAACAGAAAATAAACTAGTAAACAAGAAAAGTGCAAAGGAACAAATAATAAAACACAATTAAACACAAAGATACTAAAGAGAAATAAAACTAGAGAATCCAGGGAAGACCAAGAACTATAATAATTACAATAATAATAATAATAAACCATACCAAGTAATAAGAAAACAACCATAAAAGAACTTATGAAGAAAGCACTAAGAGGCGGAAGAGAGAAAAGAGAAAACATGATACAAAAACCGAAATAGAAACATCTAAGCAAAGAGGTAAACACAAAGCCACAGAGTCCAAAAATGTCACTCCATGACACCCACAGAGTGCAAGCTCCACACACAGCCCCGCTCCAAGCACCCCGCCGCCTCCTGTCCCCCACCACACAGCACACCGTGACGGCAAGGCAAGGGCCACGCGCAAAGATACCCCAGCCCCTGCCCCCAGGTGCAACAGGCCAGACACCACCGAGCACCGTGCTCCATTTTGCTCCATTTTATGCACTCCAGCAATAAAGGGACATGTTCACTCATAAATGTTGAACAGTACTGATTGATTTAAAAGATATAAACAAATAGAACTGTTGATTAACTGCCTATTACAGCCATTATCACCACAGTTTAAACTTGTGGCAGCCACCTGTGGAATTTGAGTTTAGAATTAGTGAGAAACCCTTTGACCTTACCAGATGGAAGTCTTTGGGCAAATGTTCCAGTTAATCTTTCCCAACATGGAGCTCAGAAACCCTATGGTCGTAATAAAGATAAAATGCAACACTACTACAGGGGGTTTCATCGTTACTTGCACCTGGACCTAGACGAATGTATATCACATGCCTGTTTAGGTGTACGCTTGGTTGCTCCAACGTACAAGGAAAAACGTTGGCTGTTTGGAAAGTCATGACATGGAAAACTAGTTAATGTTGGGGTTTGACATTTTTGGACTTTGGTTGTGGTTTTGTGTTTTGCTTACTTTCAGCTTGATGTTTCTATTTTGGGTTTTGTAGTTATGTTATTTATTTATTTCTGTTTTCTGATAGTTCTGCTCTGTCTCCTGCCTCCTAGTGTTTTCTAGTTATTTCTCCCTTCGCCCTTAGTTCCTTTGGTGTTGTTTTATAATTTATTACTTAGAATGGTTTTCTCTTTTATTATTATTATTATTGTTGTTGTTCTCTAGTTTAGTTCCTCTTGTTAATCTCTCTTTCTTCCAGTCCCTCCTGATAGGTTGGCTTTAGTTATTGTTTACGTTTGGTTTACATTTAAAAGAGAACAAAGAAGCACTGATCCAGGAGTACTTTCTTTGGGAAGGAAAAATAAATGTTAGTGGATGTAGCTCCTTTAGTCGTTTCATCTAGAAAGAAAGAACAGATAAACTTTGAGCCAGTTTTCAAGGATAGAGTCTGAAAGAGAGCACATATAATTAGTTACAGTAAAAGCTCAGTCAATTGCTATATCTAGGAGAGAAAAAGGGTTAAACAATAAAAGACAGGGCCATGTGGATCATCTGTAGAAGGTGAGCATTAAGTTGTTGCCAGCAGAAGCTTGGACAATGCCCCTCTCCAGAAAGGTGTCACATGTAGACACAGAGTTAGGCCAGGTGTAGCTTCTAGGAAGAGAAAAGAGAGAGAACATAAAGTTAAAAACTGAAATAACAGCAAATAATGCAAAATTGGAGAGTAGTGTGAGAATGTAGCGAAGAGGGTGAAAGTGGTCGTTATGTCCTCCAGCAGCCTAAGCCTATAGCAGCATAACTACACAGATAGTTTCAGTTCAGATTATTTAGTTAAACGGCGCTTATTTACAACAATGTCGTCTCAAGGAACCCCACAAAGGGTCCGGGTACGGTGGGGCTGCCGGGGAGACCAGACCAAACCACCAAGTCCCAGAGCCCAGCCACCCCACAACGGGCCACCTGTAGGGGCACTATGTTAAACAATAAACTAATAAAGTGTGTCCATCTAGAGCCCACTGATGGTCATTGTTATACTAAAAACCACAAGGATTGGGATACCTCTCTCTGTCAGATTGACCATAACCATTGGAAAAGAGAAGGGGCCATACAGGTATCAGAAATGGAGGGTGTGTTTGCACCTCAACCATAACTGAGCCGGTTTAGGCTAAACCTGACTCCCCCTTACTCCATCCAACAGGGAGGGAGGAAGGCGGAGGTAAAAAATAAGGAAGATAGCCTAAGCCACTCTAACTATAAACTTTATCAAAAAGGTAAGTTTTAAGCCTAACCTTAAAAGTAGACAGGGTGTCTGCCTCACGGACTAAAACTGGGAGCTGGTTCCACAGGAGAGGAGCCTGATAACTAAAGGATCTGCCTCCCATTCTACTTCTAGAGACTCTAGTAACCACCAGTAAACCTGCAGTCTGAGAACGAAGTGCTCTGTTAGGAATATACGGAACAATCAGATCTCTGATGTATGATGGAGCTAGATCATTAAGGGCTTTATATGTGAGGAGGATAATTTTAAATTCTATTCTGGATTTAACAGGGAGTCAATGAAGGTAAGCTAAAATATGAGAAATATTATCTCTTTTTAATTTTCATCAGAACTCTTGCTGCAGCATTTTGAATCAGCTGAAGGCTTTTAACTGCATTTTGTGGACATCCTGATAGTAAAGAATTACAATAGTCCAGCCTTGAAGTAACAAATGCATGGACTAGTTTTTCAGCGTCACTCCTGGATAGGATATTTCTAATTTTGGCAATGTTCCGTAGGTGAAAGAAGGAAATCCTAGAAACCTGTTTAATATGGGATTTAAATTACATGCCCTGGTCAAAAATAACACCAAGGTTTTTTACTTTATTATCGGAGGTCAATTTAATGCCATCCAGGTTAAGTGATTGACTAAGCAGTTTCTTTTTTAAAGACTCCGGTCCAACGTCTGTCTTGTCTGAATTTAGAAGCAGAAAATTTGAAGTCATCCAAGTTTTTATGTCTTCAAGACATGCTTGTAGTCTATCTAACTGGTTGAGGCCATAAGAATATCATTAGTGACTTTCAGCAGAGCTGTTTCAGCGTTATGATGAGCTCTGAAGCCTGACTGAAACTCTTCAAACAGGTCATTGCTGTGTAAATGCTCACACATTTGATTAGCAACTATTTTCTCAAGAATTTTAGATTAGAATGGAAGATTGGATATAGGTCTCTAATTTTTCAAGTCATCTCGATTAAGTAAAGGTTTAATTACAGCTACCTTAAAAGCCTGTGGTACATATCCATTTACTAAAGATAGATTAATCATATCTAAAATGGGGCTGGTAATCAGAGGGAACACTTCCTTAAATAATTTGGTTGGGATTGGGTCTAACATACAAGTTGAAGGTTTAGATGAAGCTAATATTTCTGATAACTCAGGAAGCTTCACAGGATCAAAACAGTCCAAACACAAATCAGGTTCTGCAGTTATTTCCAATGTTGTCTCGCTTGCTGAGGATGAAGTAATCATCTTCGGGAGTATGTCAAAAATTTTATTTTTAATACAATCAATTTTATTTAAGAAGAATCCCATAAAGTCATGACTGCTGAGAGCTAAGGGAATGGATGGCTCAACAGAGCTATGACTCTGTGTAAGTTTAGCAATTGTACTAAAGAGAAACCTAGGATTATTCTTGTTTTCTTCTATTAATAATGAGAAATAAGCTGTTCTGGCTTGGCGAAGTGTCTTTTTATACAACAGTAGGCTATTTTTCCAGATTAAGTAGGAATCCTCTAGGTGTGTAGAGCACCATTTTCTCTCAAATTTTCTAACATTGTGCTTTAAAGTACGCAGATCGAAATTAAACCAAGGAGCCTGCCTCTTCTGAATAATTACCTTCTTTTTCAAGGGGGCTGCATTGTCTAATGCACAACGTAATGATGAAGTAACACTATGAACAAGAGAATCAATTTGTGAAGGGGGTGAAACAAAATCATTGCCCTCCACTGTGCTTTTCTGTGTTAATGAGGAAATTAAAAGTGGAACAGATTCTTTAAAGGTTGTTACAGCATTGTCTGATAATGATTTACTATAATGAAATTTTCTTTCAGGTGTGGAGTACTCGGTTAAATTAAACTCAAAGGTTATTAAAAACTGGTCAGACAGAACAGGGTTATGAGAAAATATTGTTATGTCTTTACACTCAATGCCATATGTCAGCACAAGGTCCAGAGAATGAAGACAAAGGTGGGTAGGTTTGTTAATGTTTTGTGCAAAGCCAATTCAGTCTAAGATAGCATTAAATGCTATATTTAGGCTATCACTTTCAGTGTCAACATGAATGTTAAATTCCCCCACTATAATAACCTTATCTGTATTTAACACTAAATCAGATAAAAGGTCTGAAAACTGATTTAAAAATTGAGAGTGAGGGCCTGGTGGACGGTACAAAACAACAAACAGAAGTGGTTTCAGTGCTTTGAAATTTGGATGAGGAAAACTAAGGATTAAATATTCAAAAGAGTTGTAGCTATTGATTGGTCTGGGACTAATCAATAAATCGGACTGAAAGATGGTTGCTACTCCTCCTCCTCGCCCAGTATTTCGAGGAATGTGAAAATTTAAATAATTAGTAGGAGTTGACTCATTTATAGTCAACATGCTGCAGCCATGTTTCTGTGAGGCAAAATAAATCAATCTAATTGTCACAAATCAGGTCACTAACTAGCAAAGTCTTTGGAGAGAGAGATCTTATGTTCAGTAAGCCACATTTAATTGTTTTATTTTTCTTTTTAGTCTGAGTTGTGTTTATTTCTATGAGATTTTCCTGATTTTCTCCTTTTAGATTATTTTTTAATCTATTCAATTTTGGCCGTGGGCGAGACACTGTCTTAATAGGGTAATGGGTGGGTAGCAGTACAGAAGCTGCAGAGTGGAGTATTAAACTACGACCCTGCTTCCTGGTCTGAACACTGGGTTGTCAGAGTTTTGGAGAACTAATAAATTCGGCCAGATTCCTAGAAAGAAGAGCTGCTCCATCCAAAGTGGGATGGATGCCGTCTCTCCGGATCAGACCAGGTTTTCCCCAAAATGTTCACCAGTTATCAATGTAGCCCACATCGTTTTCTGGACACCACCTAGACAGCCAGCGGTTGAATGACAGCATGCGGCTAAACATGTCGTCACTGGTCAGATCAGGGAGGGGACCAGAGAAAATTACGGAGTCCGACATTGTTTTGGCAAACTTACACACCGAAGCAACACTAACTTTGGTGACCTCCGATTGATGTAACCGGGTGTCATTACCTCCAACGTGAATAACAATCTTACTGTATTTACGCTTATCCTTAACCAGCAGTTTCAGGTAGGATTTGATGTCGCCCGTTCTGGCCCCTGGCAAACATTTGACTATGGTCGCTGATGTCTCTAGTGCCACATTTCTGACTGTGGAGCTGCCAATTACCAGAGTCAGCTTCTCAGCGGGTGTGTCGCTGAGCGGGGAAAATCTGTTAGAAACGCAGACGGGTTGGTGGTGACATGTGGGATGGGATCTAGGACTATGCTTTCTACATACCGTCACCCAGCCGGCCTGAGGCCCCGGCTGCGTGGGCTCTGCTGAAGGACTGCTACGGGGAGCTACCCTCGGTGGCTCCGCGCTGGCTAAGGGGCCTCGGCTATCTGCTGGTTTTTCAAGAGTGTGGAGCCGGGCCTCCAATTCCGACACCCTCGCCTCCAAAGCTACAAAAATGCTACATTTATTACACGTACCATTATCAATAAAGGAGGCAGAGGAGTAACTGAACATCTGACACAGAGAGCAGGAGAGAGGAGGAGACTCAGAGAAACAGCACAACAGGTAGCCATGGTGGAGCTAAAGCTAAGCTAGCGACCCCTTACCACTACTAGAAAAACCGTGTAAGACACAGAGAGTCCCCAAACGTTAAATGCAGCAACAGAACGTATGTGTTTTAACGTGCTTATGTATTATAACAAGTAAGAGATATCACAGTAGAGAGAAATCAGATCAAACAAGAGAGCCTTCACACAC